>NW_027532208.1:2254833-2266577 GCF_008692635.1 Crocuta crocuta
GGGGGGAGGCGGGGGAGGGGGGGCTTCCACAGGAGATTGTGAAATTGGGAGAGTTTCTGTCTCGCTCAGGGGAAGCGGCAACAGAGGTTCGGGTAGGATGGGCCTGCATGGAGGATGGCAGAGACCTTGGGGGTTGGAGGGCAGGACCCCGGGAAACAGCCCTCCCGCCGAGCCCCGCACTGGCTCATGAGGCCCCCTTCCCTGTCCCCAGCCTGGGCACTCCCGTCTTCTGCTCCAGTCACCAGCTCTGCTGGGCCACAGAGAGGGGCGGGGTAATAGAGAGCGCCTGGGAGGGACAGGGGTGGGGTGCAAGGCGCAGAGGTCTGGGATAGGGAAGAGCCCCAGGGTGATAGGAGTTCAAGGGGTGAGATAGAGGTGAGAGGGGTCAGGAGGTCAGTGGGTCTGGGACAAGTTGGTTTGTGGGAAGGTCAAGTGGGGCCTCAAAAGTAGAGCCCAGGAGTGGGGTGGAAGGGCTAAGGGGTCAGAGGGTGGGCTCAGAGTGGGGGCAGGAGTGAGGGGAGGCGCTGGAAAGCCTGGAAGAGCTGGCGGGGAAGGGTCAGCCAGATTGTCTGAGGTGCGGGTTGTGTAAGGCCCAGGCTATTCTGGTTTTGGGAAGCAGCTGCCTGTGGCCTGACCACATCCCGGGCCTGGGCGCCGCCCGCCCACCCGCTCCCTTCCGGGCACCTTTCTCTGACCCTGACCAGCCTTTGGCCTGCACCAGCTCTCCAGACCTCCTGGTCTGGTCCCACCCAGCTCTGCTGGCCTTAGATGGGCCCCGGGGCCCCAGGCAGGGGAGCTGGTCAGGCCTCTCTCCCAAGGGAAGGAGACCCAGGAGTGGGACAGATAAGACAATGCCAAATCTGGAGCCTGATGGGGGTTGAACTTGTATGTGCATCTTTTTTTTTTTTTAAGTTTTTAGATTTATTTTGAGACAGAGATAGTGTGAGTGGGGGAGGGGCAGAGAGGCCAGACGCAGGGTGAAACCATGAGATCATGACCTGAGCAGTGATCAAGAGTCAGATGCTTAACCGACTAAGTCCCCCAGAAGCCCCGAAACTTGTCTGTGCGTCTTGCGTGACCCCAGTGCCCACGGTGTTGCTGGAAGCCCGGCCCCGCCTGTGTCAGTGTGTGGTCTCATGTAGCATCTCTCTGTCTCCTTGCGTGTGCGTGTCCTGTGTCTGCAGCACTATCTGAGCCTGTGTGCCGGCCTTGATGAGAGGTGCTCAGCACGTTTGCGTCTGCTGTGTGCTTGGGCGTGTGTGTGTTTGTGTGCATGCACGTAAGAGCTCACGTGTGTCTTTCCTCGGCCCCCTGATCAGAAAGGATCTTCTCGTCCTACTGTCTGCCTTGAACCAAGGGACTGAGTGGCAGAGGGCAAGTGGTCACCGATCCTCCATCCCCCAGCCCTTGCAGACCGTGGGCCTTACCACTAGGCCCCTTGAGGCCTAGGCTCTAGAGTCAGCCCCACACTGCACCTGCTTCCTGTTCAAGGCTGCTGCCTCCTCCTCGGTGCTCAGAAGGGCTCGCGGAGCAAGGAGTCCAGCTCACCACGGAGCCACCACCAACTCCCAGCCATGGTGCACCCTCAGTTGCCCCCATTCCCCTTTCCTAGCCCTAGCCAGTCACCCATGGAGCCTTAGTCTCCCCCATCCCAAGCTTCTACCCCCTCCCTGAGACCCTCTCCTACTCCAAGCCCCTCCCCTTCCTTGAGCACTCCTCACCAAGCCCCCTCCCTCCATGGAGTTCTGGCCTCTTCTCTGGGTTTCCTCTCAAGCCAGGAGCTCTTGGGACGATCAAAGCACGAGCCCTGGTGGCCCTGGCGGTCCCGGCCCTCCCTACGCATGGAGCGCTAGAGAGGGCCACGCTAACCACCCCCCTGCATGACCCACACCCCCTATCATAGGTTGCCCATCCTCACCCCCACCCAAGCAGCCACACTGGATTAAGAAAAGGGGCTTCTCAGCTCCAGTGTTGGTCCCGGAGCCCAGGGTCGAGGCAGTTTCCTACCTGTGGCAGGGGTGCGTGTGCCCGGACAGGACCGCTGCCCTCCCAGGCTGGTCTGCTCTCAGGGCACTGCCATCAACACTTCTGCCCCCACAGCCCCCACCCTCTCCAGGGCTGAGGCAGGGGTGGGGGTGGTTCCTCATTCCCTAGTTCCCGCCCCACCTCTTGACTGACAGGCCCAGGACCCTGTGGGGAAGGAGTGGAGGGGTCATTGCAACTAAACCTTTATCCCAGAAACCCCCTTTCTCTCCCTGGAGCCTTGGCTAAGGCAAGCCAAGTCTCTATGGCGACCTGACCCCTAGCATGGCTCCACAGTCTCCTAAATGTTTGATTATCTGGACAATCTCCACGATCTATAGCTAAGTAAAAGAAACGATGTCAAGAAGAGTGTGTTGTGAAAACAAAAAGAGACATTTGTCCACAGCTGCTTATACAGACATGGGTATCTTTGGGAGGACACAAAAACGAGTGGCCTGGTGGCTCTGAGGTCAGGAGAGGAAGGCACAGAAACATGTTACTTAAAAAGTGCTTGGGGCACCTGAGTGGCTCACTCAGTTAAGCTTCTGACTTCTGCTCAGGTCATGGTCTCGTTGTTCGTGGGTTCAAGCCCCACATCTGGGCTCACTGACAGTGCAGAGCCCGCTTCAGGTCCTCTGTCTCCCTCTCTCTCTGCCCCTTCCCTGTGTACTTATTTGTCTCCCTCTCAAAAATAAATAAATATTAAAAAAAAATTTTTAAGTGCTTTACAAGATACAATTCCTGGGATTTTCTTCTTTTTTTTAAAAGCTTATTTATTTTGAGAGAGAAACAGAGCACAAGCAGGGTAGAAGCAGAGAGAGAGAGAATCCCAAGCAGGCTCTGAACTGTCAGTACAGAGCCTGATGCGGGGCTCGAACCCACAGACCACAAGATCATGACCTGAGCCGAAACCAAGAGTCAATGATTAACTGACTAAGCCACCCAGATGCCCTTCCTGGGATTTTCCTAAAAAATAACATAGGAGGAAAAAATGGATGAGTTTTAGATGAAACCAGAGTGGTCAAGGGATGATAAATATTGAAGTTGGTGATGGTTACATGAGGGTTCATTGAAATCACTGTCTCTCTACTGGTGTGTGTGTTTGGTATGTTCTTTAATAGATAGTTTTTAAATTTTGTTTTGTTTTTGTTTTATTTATTTATTTAGTAAGAGAGTGTGTTTGTGCAGGGGAGGGGCAGAGAGAAGAGGAGAGAAGATTCAAAGCAGGCTCTGCACTGACAGCACAGAGCCTGATGCGGGGCTGGAACTCAGGAACCGTGAGATCATGACCTGAGATGCAGCTGGACATTCAACCAACTGAGCCACCCAGGTACCCCAATAAATTGTTTTTAAAGGGAATTATATAAATAATAAACAGACCCAAACAAATGAAAGTCCCTTTCTCTCCTGAGAGTCCCGGCATGCACTGCTTCCTGGGAGCCCACAGAGCCCAGAGCTTGAAGTTTCAATGCCCCTGGGCCTTGGCCACTGCCCAGATATCCAGTTGGGTCCTGCTCTCACCTGAGGCCGCGTCATTTGCATCCCAAGTCCGGCCAAAGGGAGACCAGGAAGGCGTCTCTCAGAAATCTCTCAGATCATCCATCCTCCCAGAGGGGCTTGAGGTCTGCTGGTCATGCTGGGACTTTCCTTGCACTGACCCAGCTGCCTACCCCCTCTTCCCTCCCCCCCCAACCCCCAGGACAGGGCGCTGCTTCACCTGAGATCTCCATGAAGTCATCCAGGCTGGGCTGCAGGGGTGTCAGGTCCGGCTGGATCATGTCAGCATTGCCCACATAGGCTGGAGGGGGCAGAGGTGACGTCAGGATGAGCAGGCGGCGCGGATGGGGGGCTACCCACTCCTGGCCATCCTCTCTTGGCTGCCGGGATTTTCACAGGCCTCCCTTCGCAGGCGCAGGCCCTTACCATCCTCAGGGGGCAGCTGCATGGGTGTGGAGCTGGGCTGCGTCATGGTGAAGAGCGTGTCGGAGATGTCGGACAAAAAGCAGTCGAGGTCCAGAAGCTGCCTCCCGCCAGGCTCCTCCTCCGGGCCCCCGAGCAGCACGGGCACCACGCTGGAGAAGAGCTGCTCGCACCATCGCTCCGGTGGCTGCCAACCCCCTTCCGCCTAGGGAGACCAAACCTTCAGCAGCCACGGGAGGGACACCGGGGTCTCCCGCTGCCCCTGGCCCCTCCGCATGGCCCCCTGCCTGGGGGTGAGGTGGGCAGTACATGGCCCTCCTCACCTCTCTCTGGAGGACCCAGTTTGCCGCCTGGAAGCCTTATGGTCACCCCATTGGCCTCTAACAATTGCCCCCACGAGCTAGAGCCGGATGGCCTGCGGGACAGATAAGGGTCCTCTTCCTGTCCCCTATGCTTTTTCCTGCCTGGAATCGCAGTTCTTAGGGACTTCTGTTCCCCCATGCCTCCCACCACTTGCTCGGTTAACCAGAAGGTTGGGGGCTTCCCAGCACTGCGTTCAAAGACTTCCCGGGCTGGGCTGGGGAGAAGGGCTCAGTCAACCCGAGGACAGCGGCCACGCCCACCGCCCTCAGCGGGTCCCGCCCTCATCACCTTAAGAGAAGCTGTCAAGTCCCTGGGTCCAGGGAGCACCCACCTGCTTTGGGGTCAGGATATCTCCTTCCCTGCTGGACTTACGGAGCTGCAGGAACACAGAGAGGCGGACAGTGGATCCCTTGTCCCTCTTCCGTCTCTTCCCGTCTTGGCTTCCCCTCCTCACAAGCTCCCCCAGGCAAAAGGGATCCCCGTTTCCCCTCAGGAGCGCTTCCGCGCTGGGAGGTAAGGAGGCTGCGAGGAGACCCTCGGCCACACGGTGGCGCTGTCAGCATGGGTCTTAATGGTGGTGGGGTGGGAGCCTCGCCCGGGCTCTTCCAAGAGAGGCAGCGGTCGGCAACCCCCCCGGGGCCCCCCACTGACCCGCTTCTTGTAGTAGATGCGCCACTTGTGGTACTCGCGCATCACCACCTCGATGCGCCGCTTCCAGTAATTGCCCTCTAGGACCACGGCCTGGAGAGGGCCGGGGAGGGGGCTCAGTGAGACAGGCAGCCCGACCCCCACCCCGCACCAATCCCTGTCGGGGCCAGCCCCTCCTGCCCGGCGCTGGAAGGGGCCGGGCTTGGTAGGGAGGGAGGCAGGCCGGGGGNCAGCCTCAGGCCCCTGCAGGGGGGTCACGAAGCCACACACGGGGCTCTTCCTCCGCTCCACATCTGAGAGAAGGGGGCCAGGTCAGGAGGGTACCCAGCTCCTTCACCTCCCACTCCAAGGGGACCGGGACTCAAGTGCCATACTAGGAAATCCTGCTTCCCGTGCTTAGATGAAGTGCCATCTCCTCCAGGAAGCCTTCCTGCCTGCTCTAGCCCTCCCAGAGCTCCCTCTTCTATGGGACCCCGTGAAAGGAACCTCCCACACCTCCTCTGCCTCCCTGGGCAGCCCAGCAGGCGTGCGGGCCATGGTTGCTGAATGGGGTTGTGGGATCATAGGAAGTGAGCTGCTCCCACATCAGACCCTGAGACCAGCAGGCCAGTGTCTGGAGCCCTTGGTCCCCTGCCTAAGGCTCCTAGGCACTGCCCAAGCTGATGCCAGATAACCACCTCTTGTCCCTTCAGGCCACCTCGCTGAGCCCTTTTTCCCCCTCCTCCACTCCCTTCCCTATCTCCAATCCTGGTCTCTCCCCAGGCTCCTTCTTATGGGCCCATAAACACATTCCAAGCTCCCCTTTTCCTCCCAAACTTTCCCTTCCTTTGCTACCCCAGCAAGCTAATCTTCCCTTTCACCCCTTTGCTTTGCTCCCAATTCTGGACGATTTGTCACCACTACCTGCACCCCAGGCATCTTGGTCTCCTCTTCACTTTGTGTAACTTCTGTACCTGGCCCCACTGCCCTGCCAAGGCCCCTGCCTGCCCCCCCCTCCAACCCAGGCCCATCCCTCTGGGCCTCAGCAGTAGAGCATGCCCTCCCTCCCTCCACAAGGGAACCTTCCTTTGGTTCTCCTGCTTCCCTGACTGATTTCACTGTCAGCCCCACCCCCCCCAATCCTGCCCCTTTCCAGGCTTATTTTCCAGCTGCCCGCAAAGTCTCCATCAGAATGTCCCAAATTAAAAAAAAAAAAAAAAAGGATGTCCCCAAACTTGAAATCTTCCTCCCAGTCACAGAAACTCCTCACTGACCTCAGCATTCCTAACTCACTCCTGAGGATGTGTGTCATTTCTTCCACTGTCCCCTCCCCTCCATATTCACTGCCACCCCCGGCCTGATGTCATTTCTCACTCTGGCCTCCCTGACTCCAGCCTCACCCTCTCCTGCCCATCTTCCTTTTATGGCCCAGAAGCGCAGAAACCCTCCATGGCTCCCTCTACCTCTGGGATAAAGTCTACACCCCTTAGCTTGGCTTCCAAGCCCTCCATGACTGGGCTATCTGCTTTGCCTGGCTTTTCACCTCTTTCATAGGCCCCACCTTGAAGGCAAATGGCTTTCCTCCACCAAAGCCCACCCACCGGTGTTATTCTACACCACCCTTCCTTTCCCTCCTCTGCCTCACCCATACCTGCCCACCCATCTGGACAGCCCAGGGCCGCCCCTCTTCCAGGAAGCTTCCCTGCTCTGAAACTCCATGGTCTTATCTGCCTCACTCTCTACTTGGCCTTGGCCATTTCTCCGCATGCTGGCCTCCCTGCTGGGAGTAAAAGCAGAAACCATTGCCCTTTAGACTCAAATCTCTGAATCTGGGGCAGAGTTTGGCATGCAGTAGGACTTCCAAACCTTGGGATCCCCGAGCAGTGACTTTTTCCACCTCAGCCCTCAGCAAACTTCCTCTTGGAAAATAGACAGATGAGGGGGACCACCCGAACATGACATTTATTGGGAACTTCAGCATCATTTACAAAGTTCTGTCCCAAAGGACATTCTCCCAAATGATCCCCATGGGAATGGGCGAGAGAGTTTGTCCTGGTACCAAGTGAGCGTGGCTTAGAAGACAAAGGGATGGGCCCTCGGATCCAGGGACTCCCTGGGGCTCAAGCAAGGAGGGTCTCTAAGAGTAGCTGCCCTGGCTTCCCAATGAGGAAATAGGCACCAGAAAAGGATAAGTTTTCCCAGGGCCCCCAGAGCTCAGGTCTGAGAAGGCCTGGCTGGGCTTTCCCTCCCCTACGTCAGGGACCCTGTGCTCCAGACAGAAGGGCAGTGACCTTGTGGCTCCTGGATCTGGGACAGGCTTTATTTAACACCGAGAAGTTCATCCATTCAGGCGGCCACCTAGCCCCTTGCACGTAAGCTGGGACAGATACTGGGACAGGGAATCAGTGGAATGGGGTGTGACAAAGGAGGGGATCTCGGAGGCCAGGAGCATGCAGAGGGGTGGCAGGTTGGAGGGGATGAGCCAGGCAGCCCTCCAGCTGTCCCCACCCCTCTGCCTTTCCTGAAGTCCACCTTCAAACCCTCAGTGCTCAGGAAGAAGGGGCGTGTTGACATTTGTTACATGCCTGTGGGGTGCCGTTACTATTATCACAATAATATCACCTTCTGGGAACCCTTGTGCGTGTGAACGATCTCCCTGAAGACTCACAGCAAACTGTCAGAGTGGAACCTACTGTTATTCCCACTCTGCAGATGTGTGATCTTCAGCTAGGGAGGCTAGGGACTCTGCCAAGGTCACACGGCTGGGGCATCCTAGAACTTGACTCAAACCCACCTCTGTCTGACACAGAACGTGGCGTGCTTCCAGCAACTCGTGCAATAGGTGGAGACCAGGGTCTGCCTGTCTGGGGGAGGACCCTGGGTGGCATCAGAAATGTCTTCTGCAGAGAGAAGGGTTTGCATCCCATCTGCCTTCATGGGGAAGGGTGGAGAGTGCAGAGGTGTGTGTAGGGGTGGGGAGTGACTCCCTCTGGCCTATCAGCTTCCTGGTCTGGGTAGGGCCCATTCTGTGTGTTGTCAGGTGAGGCCTGGAAGCCAACCAGCTGGGAGCAACGGAAGGAGCACTGGGCTCAGAGTAGGAGAGCCCTGGACTTCCAGCCAGTCACAGCTCTGCTGCTTTTATGCTCCACGACCCTGAACATGCTATTGGCCTTCTGGGCCTTACTTGCTCATCCATAAAATGGGAGTGATAATATCTATCTGCCAGGGTTGCTAGGAAGCCTCAAGTAAGATGATTTATGGAGCACTGGACACATAGATAAATAGAAACCAGAAAACCCTCCCTCATTCTGCTTGGATGGAATCCAGTGGAGCCAGGACAGAGAATACTGAGTATGGTCCCTCCTGGCCTGTGTGTTCCCAGCTCAGGGGAGCCTTTGATGAAGCAGGACTTGATTGAGCTGGACAAGGTCCCAACCCTGAGGCCGCTCAGCCTCTGCTGCTGGGCCACGGAGGGCGGGAGGGTCTCATATGTCCAGATGAATGACCGTGACCTCCTCAAGGGCATCCCAGATTCAACCATCATTTATTGGGCCCCAGTTTTGTGCCAGGTCCATTCATACTTGTTATCCCCATGCCAACCAAGAAGAGTAGGACTCTTGGCCTCATTTTATAGATAAGGAAACAGATTCAGAGAGGTTAGTCACACGGCCTGCAGTCACACAGCTGGCAAGGGCAGAGACTGGGGAAGAATGCAGCTCTGGGTAATGCCCAAGTCCGAAGCCCCTGCCACTCTACCGCATGGCCTCTCTAGGCCCCCTGTCCCCAGTTCCATGGGGGCACCTGATGGGGGTTCAGTAAGGACTTTAGTGAAAGGCTGGTGAAGACCCAGGCAGGACCCTTAGCTTCCCCATTCGCGACGTGATGCCACTGGCCTAGCCAGCATCTCACACCTCCTTCCACCCTGGCATCTGGGGCACTGACGATGCTGACAGAATGCAGAAAGGGTCTTGAACTGTCCTCCAAATCTCTGCCCACCTTAGGACTTCCAAGGTGTGACCCCGGCTGTGCCTAGCACCCCAGGGGAGAGCACCCTTTGGGATACATTCCCTGAGACCTTCTGGGGGTCAGATGCTGGTGCTGGCCCCAAGGGGGTTTCCTGGGCACCTCCCACATCAGCCCCCCATTGCTGGCGAGGCCCCAGGTGCCCACTCACACTGGATATACCAGGCCCTCCAGATGGCGTTGTTGAGGCGGATCTTGTCCCGGCAAAGCAGCTTGAGGCCTTTGAAATTCTTCCACTTGGGAGACACCAGCTTGCCACTGTCAGGGGGAGAGGGCTGGGTCAAGGGGGTGGACAAGGGGCAGCTCAGAGGGGCCTCCCACAGGGCTGGATCCCCACTCTTCCCCCGCACTGGCTACTCATCCATGCCCGGCAAGCTGAGGGCACCCCTCCAACCCCGCCATTCCTGCCCTTCACTCTAACCTGCCTGAAATCTCTACCCTGAGAGTCAGACCTTTAAAAACCCCTCCCAGGTCCCTGCTTCTGGCTGAGCTGCTCATTAACCCATCACCAGAAGTAAAACCAGGGCCGAAACCTATTTGTCACTTTCCTCAGGACAATCATGCCAGCGGCCTCACAGGCATCTGTTTCTCAGGCTGGCTAGGCAGGGTGTTCAGACCCATTTCTTTCTTTCTTTTTTTTAATGTTTTTTATTTATTTCTGAGAGAGAGAGAGAGACAGCATGAACAGGGGAAGGTCAGAGAGAGAGGGAGACACAGAATCTGAAACAGGCTCCAGGCTCTGAGCTAGCTGTCAGCACAGAGCCCAACGTGGGACTTAAACACAAGAACTGTGAGATCATGACCTGAGCCGAAGTCAGACACTTAACCGACTGAGCCACCCAGGCGCCCCTTCAGACCCATTTCTTATGGAGGGCAACTGAGTGCCAGGGAGGGAAAAGGACGTGCTTAACATCACATGGTGGAGACTCGTTCAGGCCCTGTGACCTTTTCTCCACCAGTCTCACTGGCCCCCTTCAGCCTCCTCTGGGGGATGGGTAAGGTGTGCCTGGGTGGGGAGAGAATCTCTTCACCACCGGTGGCTTCCAAGCAGCCAGCCGCTGCCTTTTCACTGCCCTTCTGGCGTCTGCCTGCTCCAGAATCCCAGGATGGCAATGGGGTATGCTGGATGGAGTGTACCCCTTCTCAGGGGCGTGTGCAAAACAACAGCCATCAGGCCCCAAAGGAAGGCACCTGGGATGGTGGAGTGGTGGGTAGTGGGGAGGCACCACCCTGATCCAGGCCCTAATCCTGCCCCTAATCCTAGCAGTCAGTAAAATAAACTCTCGCAATGACTGTCAAGGTCAAGATGTACTAGGCACAGGCCAAGTCTGCCACCCCTAAGGAGCTGACCTAGGATGTCAAGATGCTCCGGGTCTAGACCCCCAACCGGTCCCTCCCTCCTCCCTCCCTCCTCATGGTCCACAAGCCAGGGCTGTATATGAGTCCCCTCTGGCCCACTTTCGAGGACCCTTGCTCACATGGAAGTCTGAGGCCCCGGGGCTTATTTGTTTTTCAAACACCAGGCCTGCCTTCTCCCAAGGCTTCTCCCTCATCGTGGGGGTAATGGGTGGGTGGGTGGCAATGTGACTCCTATAGCTCCTTAAGTGCATGGGTCACCGGGTCTTCTCTCTGGTGTCCAAGCTCCTGTGTTTGTTTTGGGGTATGGAGTAGGAAGAGCTGCCACCCCAGGGTGCCACAGGCCTCATTACCCAAATAGAGTACATAGCCCATGGCTGCTGGCTGGCCCTCTCCCTCCTAAGTTAGATAAACACCATCTGTCTCGTAGGGAGACATGGGTGGGGTGCACTGCTACCTCCTGGGTCAGCTTCTTCTTCGCCACCTGGGGGGACTCCTGAGTTTGTTGCTCCTGCCTGTATCCCAGCAACCTCCCCACCCACTCTGATCACCCAGTATCCCGTGCCCAGCCTGCCTGCCCCTCCTCCCTGTCCCTGCTGAGGCTCTGGGGTTTGTGGCCAGGCAGGGCTCAGGGAGATGAGACAGTGACAACATCCAAACCCAGGAGGAGAGGATTTGGTCTGTGCTGGGCTTGTCGGCTGGGAAGGGAGGAGAGGGGCCCAGCCCAGAGGAAAAAGCCTGTGACCAGGGCTCAAAGGCTTCTTCTGACCAATAGAAAATCTGGGAATCTCAGGGATGGGTGGGAGAAAAGCTAGAGCTCTTAGTTCGGTCCTCCCCCCGCCCCCCCCCCCCCGTCCAATCTCCNCAAGGTCCTGCCTCGGGTCTACATCCCCGGGGCCATTCTTTCCACAGCTAGCCACAAACAAGTGCTTTCTTGGAACTTCCAGACCCTGTCTCCCTGGGGCTTCCACCCACAGAACCGTGGAATACGCACCTCCTAGAAGAGAAGTCCTCCCTCTGCCCACAATGCCCTGCTGAGGATGAAAGCTGGCCAGGCACCCACAGGCTGTCCTCTGGGTCAACCACCTTGGGACCCCTTGCCTTGCTGTCCCTTCCCATCGAGTCACTCTCTCAGGTCATCCTGCCTTCTCCAGTCCTTTCCTCTCCAGGGGACTGCTATAATTGGGGATATTCAAAGGCTAAAACACTGTCCCGTCTGAGCCTCAGATTTTTTTTTCTCTACCAAATAGGGGAAGCCAAAGCCTCCTCTAGTACTGAGTCACCTCCATCCCTGGCTCTTGGGCCCCCACAGAGATGAAATATTCTGGGTGTTGAGAGAAAAAGAACAGCCCATTCCTCCCCAGCTGCCCTGGGTCCCATCAGATTCTTAGTCCGGTCTCTTAGCGGGGGCAGTCTTTGGAGTGTGCTCGCCC
>NW_027532208.1:2266720-2293086 GCF_008692635.1 Crocuta crocuta
CCCAGTCCTTAGATGCCCTGTCCCAGCCGGTCCCGTGATGTCCTAGGAGGCGGGGGAAGGGAAGAAAGGGACGGGAATTTGAACTTTCCACATCGGTCGGGCGCCCTGGACGATCAGGTTGCAACATGACCTGGGCCCGGGGCCAGAGCATGTGGGCCAAGGTTACATCTCCTGCAGCCAATGGGGTCGCGGCTGGGCTGCCGCAGTTGGGGGTGGGCAACACCCCCGCAGTCCCCACCCCAGCTCCGGCTCGGGATCAGAGAGACTCAAGGGCCGTTCTGTATTCCGCGGTTCTCAGAAGGGGAGGAGGCGCCGCTGAGGAAGAGGAATATTTGCACAGAGAAAAGATCAAGGCTGGCCGATCCCCCTTCAGCTCTATGGTTTTCTGTTGATAATTTATCCTGGCCCCTCTGCTCCTGGGAACTTTGCTCCAGGGCAACGGGCCAGAACCCGGGTTCGCGCCCTCTCCTGGGACGCAGGCGTGGAGCCCGGGCCGGGCGCGGTCCGCGAGCTCCCCCCGCCCCGACACGTGTAACAGGGGTCCCAGGCAGCGCTAGGCGCTCGGCCTCGCTCTGCGACCGGGGTAGGCGAACCCAGGCCTCCCGGGCACCAGCGGCGCGCGGCGTACAGCACCCCCTGCTGGGTGCCCGCTGGGAAACTCAGCCAGCTGTGCCCCCACCTCCCTGGGCCCGCGCGGGCACCCTTCTCCCTCCACCCTCGACTAGCAAGTCAAGAACAGGTGTCCCAGCAATTGGGAGGTGCAGGGAGGACGAGAGACTGGGTTTCAAAAGACGTTGGCTATAAATCGGGACAATCACGGGAGTGAGGAGTATCGCCAGGGTGCAGGGATGAAATAGGTCTGAGCCGGAGGTACTGGGGAGGTAGCAGAGGGCCGAGGTGGTCGGGTGGAGTAGCCCCCAGAGTGGAGGGTGGGGATAGCTTAGGGTTCTGGGAGCGCGAGGGGATGCCCTGGCATTTCTCTGGGGGCAGAGGAGTCAGGACGGGGAGAGGGGCCTTTGGTGGGTGGAGGTGGAGGTCAGGAGGTCCGCGCCCTGAGGGGGGAGTGAAAGTGGTGAGCCATGGGAATCTGGAGGCAGGGCCAGGGGCAGAGGACGCTCGGGGTTGGGGGAGAAAGGTGTCCAGGATGTGGTCGGACTCTCCGAGAGCAGTCAGGGACCAAAGTTTGGGGCCGGGTGGGGTGTCCGGGGCCCCAGCGCGTGGCGCCGCCACAGAGGGCCGAGGCGGCCGGGCCCCGGAGCCTCCCTCACCTGTAGGCCAGGCTCATGCACTCGAAGAGGCGGGTGAGTGTGGGGTGGATNGCGCCGCCGGGTCAGCGAGTCGCTGTGCGGCGACGACACCATGAAGTGACCGCTGTGGATGACCTGCGAGCGGAGCAGCCCGCCCGCGCTGCGCCGGTTACTCGGGTCCTCCGAGTCTGTGTCTGAGTCCGAGTCTTGGCTGGGGACGACCCGCGGGCAGTGCAAGCCCGCGGCCAGACCCGCCAACGCCCCAGCCATGGCTTTCGTCGCCGCCGCCTCGCCCGGGCGCGATGGAGCTGCTGGCTCGGCCAGTGTGGCCCGATTGGCCTCATTAACATAACCCCGCCCCATCCATAGCCATAGGTCGTTCGAGGGGGCGGGGCCTTGAGGCCTCAGCGCGCGGGAGAGGAGGGACTGGGCTTAAATTAGCATAATCAATATGCTAAGCCGGAGCGCGGGCGAAGCTACTGCGGGTCTGGAGTTTGCAAGAGGAAGAGGTCCCTAACTCCGCTCCCGCCTTTCCTTACATGGTGCCCCTACCTTGCCCAAAAGGGGCCTCAAGAAGAGTTGAGTACTGGGGCGCCTGGTTGGCTCAGTCGGTTGAACAACCTATTCTTGATGTCCGCTCAGCTCCTGATCTTGGCTTGGGTCATGATCTCGTGGTTCGGGCGAGTTCGAGCCCCACGTCCGTCTCTGCACTAACGAGTGCAGAGCCTGCTTGGAATTCTCTCTCCCTCTACCCTATTTGTGCTTGTGCGCTCGCGCGCTCTCAAAAAAAAAAAAAAAAAGGTTTGACTTAATATTCACTCCTGAGCCTGAGAGCCTCAGTCAGTCCCTGGGATTCCTTGCTTCCAGGAGCGCCCTCCTGTGAAGCCCCTCAGCTAACTACACCCCTTCCTCCCCTCCGTCCCTGGTCTTCAGGCTCACATTCACCCTCTCTCGGTCCTGCACACAGCTGGACACACACACCTCTCAGAAGTGTTGTGTGGCCTGGCCCCCGAGAAAGTCTCAGCACCCCCAGTTGCCATTATGATCATCACTACATCCGCGCAGAGGCCCTGGAGGGTTACATGAGTGTGAATCCATGAGTGGTGATGGGTGACGAATGGCCAGGTGGAGTCTTGGTCACCTTCCCCTGACATCCCCAGGGCAAGTGCACTGGGTCCTCCCTCTTGCTGCCCTGGGGTCCAGCTCATGTTCCTGTTTCTGGGGTCTCTCTTCTCACCCTGAGAACACGAACTTGGCTGTTTGGTCTAGAGCACTCACACCGTCACCCGGCTGCCACCTTTAACAATCCTCAGAGGTGGGATTCTTGCCCCACCTCAGAGCACGTCACCAGAGTCTACAAGAGTGGAAACACACCCGAGTATCTACACAGGGCCCGGAATGGAACCTAGTCTAGAATTCCAGACTTCCCATCCAGGGCTATCTCTGGTGGGGGAGGGGAGGGCTAGAGGCCAATGCTAATTAACCTCCCTTGGTTTTGTGGAAGGCGTGGCCTCTGTGTGGTCACAGGAGAGAAAGAGGGGGCTGGAAGCTTGGAGAAGGTTCTCCCAGAGTGTTTTCTTCCCTCCCCTGGTAGGGTCACGCAGCTCCTGCAATCACATGGCAATGCCTTGAGGGCCCCTGTGGTCACCTGAGGCACTGAAATGATCGCCGAGGCTGCTCACAGTCCCACCTCTCCACCCACCCACCTGATGTCCCTTGGCCAGGTACCCTCTGTCCCTGCCAGTCGGCTTTCCCTCCCTGGAGCCCCAGGTGCCTCTCTCTGCAGGGGGTGCATTCTCTCTGCTCACCTGAAGGCCAAACTCTGGGGCCTCAGGTGCCCACCTCGGTCTGCCTCCTCTGGAGAGAGAGCCACTCCTAAGCGGTGCTTTTGGGATCCTGGACACGGAGCCTGACAGGGTCACTACTTATGTGCTACTTATATGCCTGTCTGGCTCTGCCCCTGACTGTTCCTTGGGTGTCTGAACCCCCACACTGGGCATGCAGGGGCTTGGGAACGCCTGGAGAAGGGCATGGCACTAAGAGGACGCCGTGGCCACTTTGGGGAGCAGGGGTAGAAAGCAGGGCGTCTTTTCCCTTGGCGCCCCCTAGCTCCGGGGACCCTGCCTTAGGCAGAGATCTGAATTGATCCTCCCTCTGCCACCAATTGCACGAATGCCCCTGGGCAAATCTCTGTCTTTCTGGCGCTCTGTCTCAGTCTCTCTCTCTCTCTGTCTTTGTCAACTCAGGAAGTTGAATTCAGTGATTGCTTAGGGTTCCGTAACACCCTAGGTTCTAAGTCTGTCCCATCAGGAGCACTCCTCTCCCCACCCCGCTCCCGCGGGCCGCCTGTCCCCAGGAGAAAATCTCAGAATTGTCCCCTGTGGTTCAAAAGATTTTCTCATGAGTTGAGTCTCAGTAGGGTGAATTATCAGTCTCACCCCATTACCCTCTCTTTCCCCAGCCATCACCTGGCTCTCTGCACCCCGTTCTTGCCCTCCTCAGGGCCTGATAATACCTCTGGAGGGCTAAGTACTGAAAAGGCAACCCCTCTCTGTGTAATTCAAAACAGAACAACAGTATTTGTACAATAAATGCAAGGAAGTTCATAAATCCTGACTTCTTCATGAGGACATCTTCGATTAGAAAAAAAAATCCATTTCTATTTTTTTTTCAAAAAGAAAAGAAAAAGTTTAAATGCTACAAGCTCGCTGGGGCCTGGAATGCATGCTTCATCTGTCTTGTCTGCCCCCCTCATCATCACCCCTAACCATCCTGAAGTAGGTAATATTACCTCCATTTTACAGCTGAAGAAACAGGCTCAGGGAGTGAGGCACTTGCTCAAGGTCCCGCCGTGAGAAAGGGCAGAGCCAGGTCTGACTCTGAAGTCCAAGCTCCTTCACTCATGAGGATGCCACTTATCTCCTCTTAAATATGATTCTAGCTACGGGCAGCTGGGATAGGACCCCCCATCGGGGCCCTGGCAGGCCAGGGCGTGGGCACAGCTGGTTCAGGGTGCCCTTGCCCGGATGACAGTGCAGGCTTGTGCAAGCTGGCCTGGCTCACCCCTTTGCTCTCTTTCCGATCTGGCCCCTGTTACCCACTGCCCTGTGTTTACACCCTCTCTCTGCGGCCAAGTCTTGTTTACAGCCCACGGAGGCGCAGGACCAGGTCCGGGTTGGGGTGTGCGGCCCTAGCTGGCCCAGCCATCCTGCTTGACACCACACCCACCCTGTGTCCCAGCCTTCGTTCTCAGGATCCCTCGCTTCCCTCCTGGTCGGGAAAGCTCACCCAAACTAGAAGTGCCACCTCCCCCTCCAACATCTTCCCGGAGTTCCCATCCACGGCTCTTGTTCCAATAAAACTTTTAACTGCGTTCCGCTCTGCAGTCACAGCGAGGGGTGCACATTCCTCCCTATCCCACTAGATGGCGAAGTGCCTGAAAGCGAGAATCCCATCTTCCTCCTCTCCACAGACCATTTTCCTCCAAGTGCGAATGTCCAAATGGGTTTTTGTTGAATGAATTGAGTTTAAACTCTGTCTACTACGTGTGTTCTACCTATCCATCCATCTACACACACACACACACACACACACACCATTTACGAAGTGTGTATTATGGTCCTATCCCAGTGCTAGTATTTCACTTTTGCGAAAATTAAAAAATTACAGAGGGGCACCAGGGTGGCTCCGTCGGTTGAGCATCTGACTCTTGGTTTCGGCTCAGGTCATGATCTCACAGTTTCGTGAGTTTGAGCCTCGTATCTGGCTTTGCGCTGGCAGTGTGGAGCCTGCTTGGGATTCTCTCTCCTTCTCTCCCCGCCCCTCCCCTGCTTGCGCTGTCTCTGTCGCTCTCAAAATAAATAAATAAACTTAAAAAAAAAAAACAGAAATGCAAAGATGTGGCACTTGTTATATCCATAGAGATGGAAAGTAGATTAGTAGCTGCCAGGGGCTGGGAATAGTTGGGTGTGGGCAATTAGAATGGCTGCTGATGGGTATTGGGTTTCACTTTGGGGATGATGAAAATGTTCTAGAATGAGACAGTGGGGATAGTTGCACAACTTTGTGAATATGCTAAATGACACTGGAAAAGGATGAATTTTATAGTAAGTGTATTATATCTCAGTAAAATTAGGCACTTTTATATATCATTCCATTTCCTGGTAGTCCTCACCACTGTGCACGTGTCTGGATGTGTTACATTTTACAGAAGGGGAAACTGAGGCTCCGGGAGGTGATTCAGAGTACTGTTGTGAGAATTACCGATACATGGCTAATGCTGCACCTAACCTAACCCACCCATGGAATGTTCATAACAGCTCCGTGATTTTCAACTCATCTTGTAGACAAAGAAACAGGGTTCGCCAAAGGTCACAAGGTACAAAGAGAGCTGAGATTCAAACGCAGGCAATCCGATGTCAGCCTGCCCCCAAGAATGTACGTTCTCAAATTAGAAGGAGGAGCAATCGTTTGGGGGGACGTGGTGCCAGGAGAATTCCATCCCTGCCGCTGCCAGGGTAACTTGGCACAATCACTTCGGAAAACTATTTGTCAGCACCTACTAGGGCTGAACATCCACCTCCCTGATAACCCAGCAATTCCACAGATGGGTGTATATGTGCAACAAAATACACATACACAACTATTCACTCAGCAGTGCTCCTATCAACTCAATACTGGAAACAACCCAAATGGCTATCACAGGTGAATGGTACATGCATGGCAGTACACCCACTGCTATGGAAGAGAAATGTATATAATATATATATAATATAATATACACACATGTATAATATAATATGTATATTATATATTATATTATATATTATAATAATACATATATAGTATGTACACATTAAATGTAATACATATATATATTACATACACATTTGTAGGCTCCATGCCCAATGTAGGGCTACGAACTCTGAGATCAAGAGTCGCCTGCTCTATTTAAAAAATTTTTTTTAAATGTTTTATTTATTTTTGAGAGAAAGAGAGAGACAGCGTGAGTAGGGGAGGTTCAGAGAGAGAGGGGGTCACAGAATCTGTAGACAGGCTCCAGGCTCTGAGCTAGCTGTCAGCCCAGAGCCCGATGCGGGGCTCGAACCCACGAACCGTGAGATCATGACCTGAGCTGAAGTCGGACGCTTAACCGACTGAGACACCCAGGTGCCCCAGGAGTTGCCTGCTGTATTGACTGAGCCAGACAGACACCTGCTTCCTCTACAGATTATTAATACAGCAATGGGAATGGACACCGTACAACCAAATGCAACCATATGGGTGCATCTCACTGACAACATGGTGAACAAAAGAAGCCCAGGAGGGTATGTGCTGTAAGACTTCATTTATATAAGGCTCCAAAACAAGCTAATCTGTGGTTTAGGAGTCAGGGTAGTGTTTAGCTTTGACGTAAAAGAAAGCATCAAGAAGGGGCTTCCTGGGGTGCTGCTAACATTTTGTCTCGGTATCTGGGTTCAGGTTACACGGGTGAGCTTGCTGGAAATATTCATCAAGCTGGATACTTTTGATGTGTGTGTACTTTTTATAGGTATGTTAGATTTAAAGGTGTTTTTTTTTTTAACGTTTATTTTGAGGGGGGTGGGTAGAGAGAGAGGGAGACACATAATTTGAAGCAGGCTCCAGGCTCTGAGCTGTCAGCACAAAGCTTGACTTGGGGCTCAAACTCACAGACCATGAGATCGTGACCTGAGCCCAAGTCAGACACTTAACTGACTGAGCCACCCAGGCACCCTGATTTAAAAGTTTTTGAAAAGAAAACCACCTGAGTGGCTCAGTTAGTAGAGTGTCCGACTTCGGCTCAGGTCACGATCTCATGGATCATCAGTTCAAATCCCGCATTGCTGCTGTCAGCACAGACCCTGCTTCAGATCCTCTGTCCCCCTCTCTGTCTGCCCCCTCCCTCCTCGCTCACGCTTTCTCTCAAAAATAAACATTAAAAAAAAGTTTTTGAAGAGAAACCAAGTTTGCATGTGTGCGCACACACACACACATGCACGCACACACAAGACACACACACACACACACACACAATCAGCCACTCCACCCCCCTGAGTCACCTTGGATGCTCTTACCTGAAGCCTGCCTTAGCTGGAAGTGAATTGGGCATCTAGGTAGCGGGGAAGAGGGACGTGGCATATCAGGCCAGAAGAGGATTTGGGGGAATCATTGAGTGAGTTGAAGAAATAGGGGAGGCAGGGGTGGACAAGAATGAGAAAGAGGAGTCTTAGCTGTGTCTCTAACTGGCAGCAAGATGGGAAGACATTTCCCCTGTCGGGGTCTCAGTTTCTGCATCTGTGAAATGGGCTACCAAATTATAAAGGAAAAATCAATAAATGTGAATACATTAAAATGAGGAAGTTGGACCAGACTAGTTTTCACATCAGAAGTACCCAATTGTTCTACCAAAAAAATGTAGGTCTCAGCCTAAAAGGAATGAAAAAAATCACTTCCCTTTGCGAGAAGCACATCTCACATTTCTAGACTTTCTGCTTCTATATTTATATTTAGGGATACTATAAGTGTATTGTTCATACACTTTAAAATTATGAAAATACCAAATAAAAATAAATCCTATGTCGACTGCCCCTGGTCCCACTGAGAAGCCCTGATCTTTGTGCTCTGAGATTGTGAGAAAGGAGGAGAGTCAGGGGAGGAAGAACAGAATAGAGATGGAGTGAGCACACAGCTCCTTCTATGCATCTATTCATCTGTATCTATCTGTGCATCTGGTCATTTACATATCCATCCATGCATCCCTCCATCCATCTATCCCTCCCTCCATCCATCCCTCCCTCTCTCCCTCCATCCATCCATGCATCCCTCTATCCATCCATCCCTCCCTCCATCCACCCACCCACCCATCCATCCATCCATCCATCCCAAACTGCCCACCTATCTATCCATTCATCACCTGTCAACCCATTCATTCATCTCTTCTTGCATCCATCTATTCATCCATTCATCTCCTCCCACTCAATCGGTCCATTTGTCCATCTTCCTTCCATCTATCCATCTACCTAAACTTCTATCTCTTCATCCCTTTCCTCACCCAAATAACCCCCTCTGCTGCCCATCCAGCACACATATTAACTGCCTGTTGGCATCAGGCCCTTAGTTAAGCCCAGGGTACTGTTTGGGGGGCGGGTAGTGGCAGAGACATCAACCCTGTCCAGCAGCTTCTGATGGGTTCCTGCCCCAGGCTGGGCTGCCTTGTGCTGGGGCATAGGGTGTGGAGGGCCCAGGAGAGGAAAACAGAAGCAATTGGAGAAAGACCGGCAGACAGGGTGGGAGCTAGGATCCAGAGCCTGTCCCAGACTGAGGACGGACAGGGAGAGGAGGAGACTGGCTCTGAAGGTCAGCCTCGGCTTCCCCAGATGGTCCTAGAAAAACCAGCCCAGGCCCCGGGGATCTGGGGGAATGTGCATTGAGGCTAGTTTCAGGGCCAGCCCACTTCAATCCCTCTCCATCTTCTTCCCTCCTCTACTTCTGTGCCCCCTTTCCTGCCATTATCCAGCTTCCCATGGCCAGCGTCTTGGTGCATCCACCTGTCATTCCAAAGCCTGCCCAAAGTTAAGCCAACAAAACCACCACCAGTCTCTGCCTGGCCCTTGGCAGGAGCCACAGAACTTTTAGATACTTCTCTTGTCCCTTGAGGAGACTAGATGAACAGGGCTTATGGTTACTTGCCACCTATGCGGGAACAGGTTCAGAGAAGTTAACTCACTTGCTTGAGGTCACAGAGCAAGTAATCTAAGGCTAATTGCTCACCCTGTACATTTTGACTAGTACGGTTGAAATAGTAGAGAGGAGAGGGGAGCTGTTTCCATAGGGCCCACGGTGGGGCTGGGGTGTCGTGGGTGGTGTGCAGGGGTGGCTGGGCAGGAAGAACACAGTGGCATCACTGGTGGAGTTATCTGTCTGGAAACTTCCCCTTCTCCAACACTTTGGCTGCCTTCTGGGCAGCCTTAAAACCCCATCCCAGGGGCGCCTGGGTGGCTCAGTCGGTTAAGTTTCTGACTTCAGCTCAGGTCATGATCTCGAGCCCTGCATCAGACTCTGTGCTGACAGCTTTGAGCCTGGAGCCTGCTTCAGATTCTGTGTCTCTTTCTCTCTGTTCCTTCCCTGCTCACACTCTGTCTCTCTCTCTCAAAAATAAATAAACATTAAAAAAAAAAAAACAAACCCCATCCCAGGCCAGGAAGAGGCAGAAATGATGTGGGCAAGGCAACACATCCTTCCCTACTCTGCTTACCTTGTAAACAGGTAACATGGGATTATATTTTTGGATGACCATTTGGCGAAATCTGTTACACTAAAAACATTTCTACTCTTTGACTCATCAAGTTCAATTGCAGGAATCTATCCTATAAAAATGTTTCTCCGGGGCGCCTGGCTGGCTCAGTTGGTGGAGCATGTGACTCTTGATCTCAGGGTTGTGAATTCAGGTTCCACATTAGGTGGAGTGATTACTTAAAAATAAAACCTTTAAAAAAATAAAAATAAAACTTTAAAAGTCAAAATAAAAATTGGGGCTCCTGGGTGGCTCAGTTAAGTGTCCAACTTTGGCTCAGGTCATGATCTCGTGGTTCTTAAGTTTGAGTCCCACATCAGGCTGTCTGCTGTCAGCACAGAGCCCGCTTTGGATCCTCTGTCCCCCTCTCTCTAGCCCTCCCCAGCTGGTGCTCTCTCTCTCTCTCTCAAAAACAAACATTAAAAAAATAAATAAAAATGTATCCCTAAAGTACAAAGATGTACAAGGATGTTTTCACAGCACTGTTTACAATTCTGAGAAACAAGAGAATGACTGAATAAATTTTGACAGATCCCTACAGTGGAAACCTATGTAGCTGTTAACAACTTTGTCTGTAAAGTGCGGGTAAACAGAGTATCCACCTCTCACAGTTTTATGAGGATTAAGTGAATCAATACCTTCAAAGGGCTCAGCTGGTGAAGACAAGCTATCATTATCACAAGAAGTGTAGAAATAGTAAAAAGTAGCTAAGGTGCAATGCTGACGTTAGAAGAAAGTTGCAAAACAATGTGTGAAGTGTAATCTCATTCGAGGAAAATTTAAAGATGGTGAACATTCATATATGGAAAGAGAAGGAAAGTCTGGACACACGGCCAATAATCTATGGCGGTGGTGGTCTTTATGGGAGGTGGGAAACAGACATTCACCTGTAAGTGTCCATAAATGCTAAAGTTGTATAAGACCTGTGGGTTACTTTGGAAACCAGAAAAAAAAAATCCTCCAATAAAGTAAAGAAAACGAGAGGAGATAGTGCAGTAGATGATGGCTCCTTTCTTCTTGAGAACCCCAAAGTCCCCAGATCAAAGATGTCCAAGCAAAGGAGAGGGGCCCTGTTTGGCTGACCGGACACTGGCGAAGGAAAAGGTTCAGCCTTCTGCCCCACTTTGTCTGAACGCTCCTTCTCATTCTGCGGAGGCCAAGGATGCCCTGGGGGACATTTTCTCTTTAGGGCACAAAGCCCAGTAGGTTGGCTCATCAGATACCTGTGAGTCATCTCAGGCAAACCATTCACCCTCTCTGGGCTTTCAGCTGCCTTTCCTGTCACACCGGAAGAAGAGTGTAGCCTCTAGGTCGGTTGTGAACAGCCAGGGTGGGGAATGTGCTATATGGTAGTGCAATGTCGCAGCCATGCACGTGCAGGGATGGGGGGGAGAGGGGGAGGGTGGTCAGCTAGGAGATGATGTTTCGCCAAGAGCAAACCTGCCAAGAGTCTGTCAGTCTGCAAAAATGTCACTGGCCACCATTTACCAGTGGACAATTTTTACTCACAACGCCTGACACCCAATGCACGCTGTCTTTTCCAACACCGCTTCTCCAATTCTCTGACCCCGGCTGAGGGTCCTACAGTTCAGTTCCATTCTGACACCATCTCGCAGGAGTTAGCATCCAACCCCACAAGTTAAGGGCTCAGTCCCATTAAGACTGTCTCCATTTCAGACACCAACCACAAGTCTGGGTTATCATTTGTACTTCTGACCGACCGGCTATAAATCAGGGG
Source organism: Crocuta crocuta (assembly GCF_008692635.1). Classification (NCBI taxonomy): domain Eukaryota; kingdom Metazoa; phylum Chordata; class Mammalia; order Carnivora; family Hyaenidae; genus Crocuta; species Crocuta crocuta. The sequence goes on from NW_027532208.1 coordinate 2,278,020, forward strand.
AATCTCACACGTCTTGTTCGGGTTTTTCCAATTGGCTAGGAAGGCTCACAGAACTCAGGAAGGCACTTTGCTTACATTTACCATTTTTTCATAAAGGATACAAATGGGAAGACCGGCATGGGGCAAGGTATGGAGGGCGGGGGCGCACGGGGCTTCCATGCCCTCCCGAAGTGCACCGCCCTCCCGGCACCTCGATGTGTTCACCAACCCACAAGCTGTCCGAACCCTTTCGTTTAGGAGCTTTTAATGGAAATTCATTAGGCAGGCCTGATTACGTTACCGGTTATTGGTGAGTAAACTCAATCTCTGGCCCTATTCCCGTCCTGAGAGATGGGAGGTGGGGCTGAAAGTTCTAACTCCCTAATCCCACCTTGATCTCCCTGGTGACCAACTTTCATCCTGCAACTATTAGGGGCCACCCGCCGCCAGGCATTCATTAGCATATAAAAGACACTCATTGCTCTGGACATTCCAAGGGTTTTAGGACCTGTGTGCCAGAAGCACAGGAAAAGGACCAAACATAAACGCTCAGGACTCACATCTGCCACTTGGAAGTTGGGCGCATCAGAAATGGAATTAGAGGTGGCAATCAGCAAGGGCCACAGGCTCACGTTACTTGGAGGGGCTCCCTTGGAGCAGTGGCTTGCGTCAGGCCACCTGGCGCATGTCACATTAGTGACCGAGCCAGGTCTCCTGCCTCCCAGCTCCAACCCCTCTGCACTGTACTTCTGGAGTTCCAGAAGTAGAACGGGTAACACTATGTTAGTCTACCCATTCTACAGATGAGAAGACAGAGGGCTGGAACACTGGTGCGCCTTACGGCACAGTCTTGTTCTTTGTACCTGGCTGGCATTTCTGGCCACCTCAGTGTGCCAGGGTGGGTCTGTGCCTGGTTGTTCAGAGTCAGCCCTAGGAGAGTAGAATGGGGAGTGCCTTGGATGGTGGGGCATTATGGTTAAGGCTAGGAGCCCCCCCTGGTCCCACAGACCTCTGAGCATCCAGGTGATACTCCTGCCATCTGGGGCTCCCTGGCACAGAGGCATGGGGGCAGGGTGTGTACTGAAATGCTCAAATCTGCCCCCATGTGTGACCTTGGGCTCCTCTCGGAGTGTCGTCCTATACAAGGAAAGAGTGGTATCATGGGCTTTGTGCTCTGGCTTCTCAGCTTTAAAATAGGTGTGTGTGGAGGGGATTCCTGGGGGGCTCAGTGGATTAAGCATCTCTTGATCTTGGCTCAGGTAACTACCTCACAGGTTCGTGAGTTTGAGCCCCACATCGGGCTGTGTGCTGATGTCTCAGAGCCTGCTAGGGATTCTGTGTCTCCTTCTTTCTGTCCCTCTTCCACTTGTGTTCTCTCTCAAAATAAATAAACTTAACTTTTTTAAAAAAAAATAAAAATGGGTGTGGGGATGGGTCACCTGGGTGGCTCAGTCGGTTGAGTGTCTGACTCTTGGTTTCGGCTCAGGTCATGATCTCACGACTCCTGGGTTCGAGCCCCACATCAGGCTCTGTCCTGACAGCACGGAGCCTGCTTGGGATTCTCTCTCCCTCTCTCTCTGCCCCTCCTCCACTCATGCTCTCTGTCTCTCTATCTCAAAAACAAAAATAAATAAATAAATAAACAAACATTTAAAATGGGTGTGGGAAATCTACGTTAAATTCACCTTACAAGGTTGTTGGCAGAATCAATTGAAATATGCAAGAGCCAGGGGTAGGCATGTGAGTGCGGATTTCCTTTTTCCTTCCCTCTCTTCCTCTCCCACCCCGTTCTTCCTTTTTTTCCTTCCTTCCTAGCCAACACCTCTGAGTATGGTGTTAGAGAAAGAACCAGGTACTGTGGGATAGACCATGGTGGGGACAGCCTCCACCAAGGCACTTGGGAATGGAAAATGGCTTCTCAAACCAGCCTCGGGAAGGGACAGTCAGCTCTGCGCTGCCCAGAGTCCCTGGGTCTCCCAATGCTAGGGAGCTCGGGCAGTCACACCGGCCCCATGAGGGCGTCAGGTCCCTGGACTGACACAGAAAGGGGTCCTAGGAAAGCATACCTCACATCCAGAGTCACGTGGCTGATGGGGCTGTGTGGGACAGGACCTGGTATGCTCCCCAGAGCTACCCAGCATTAGGGACGCCTGGGGATTCTGGACAGGATGGAGCTGACTGTCACAGCCCGACTCACACGCCAGCCAGCCTGCCCCCACACTTCGGGGCCAGCTGGAGGGATGCGTTGCCGATTTATCAGTGCCAGGCCCTGCCCTGGGAATGTTTGGTTTCCTCCTGCCCTGTTGGGGACCCCTACACAAGGTCAGCTTAGCCTACCTCAAAGAGAAAAGGCAAATGTGAGCTGCCTTGGGCAGCTCAAGGGCAGGAAAATCCGGCCGGGAGGTGGGTGACGGGGAGGCGGGTGCAGACCATGGGGACACCCGGGAGCATCCATGAGCACGCTCCACATGTGTGCTGCTCCCTGGATGCAAAGCACATGCTTGTCTACAGCTGCTGCTGTCAGTGCCGGGAAGCCCACTTAGCCCCAAGTGACGGACGCGCAGAGTGAGGCCCACAAGGCGACAGGGGACGAGTCGGAAGCAGCAGTGGGAGCAGAAATCAGGGCTTTGGAATCAGGGTGTCTTGTTTTGAAGCCCAGCCCGGTCATTTCCAGGCAGTGTGACCTTGAGCCGGTGCCTTGACTTCTCTGTTTCCTCATCTGTAAAGTGGAGACCATAGCCTTTCCCTCTCAGGTTATCAGGAAGAAGGAAACAGTGACAGAAAATCCCTGCACGGTGCGTGGCACATAGCAAATGCTCAGCAAATTTCAGTCCCTCCTCCCCTCTTGTGAGCTACCCTGGGCCTGAGGCAGCCCCTCTTTCTGTCTTCCCCTGCCTCATGTCTGAGCCCAAACCCCTTTGTCAGCCCTGAACAGAAAGTGAGAATTGTGCTGATGAAAGCCTCTCTCAGCCCAGTCTCCACCTGCCTTTGCCCCCCACAGAGCCAGCAGCAGAGTCAAGGGCAGCCCCAGAGGGAGGCCCCAGGTAAGGCTTCTGCCTGAAGGGAAGAAGCGGGCTCTGGGGCAGGTGTGGTCCACGGGAGCCTCAGGAGCCCAGCCCTTCCCCCTTCTGTTCCACTCTGAAGTTCTTCAAAGCTCATCGCACCCTCTGCCTCAGTTTACCAATATCATCTCCACTAGTGCCACTCACAACATTCCAGGAACCCAGGTGGGTCCCTGACCCTGGCCTCCTCACCTGGACCCAGGTGGAGTCCTGAGCCCACCCTGAGCCCTGAGCGCGATTCCAAACGGAGCCCTGGCCTGGGGTAGACGGTGTCCTTACTGGGGACAGTGGTGCAGCCAGAAGGGTCACTCTCTCAACAGATGGAAAATCCTGGTTGTCACAGCGCAGAGCTCCTCCCTTGGGAATCTCCCCCCTCCTCCAGGAGCTGCCCCTCCCCTGAGGCTGAGTTGCTGAGCTGCCCTGGGGCCAGCCTGAGCCCTCCGCTCCTGTTCCCTGTCNTGGACAGGAGATGGGCAGGCCAGATGCAGAGAACAGAAGGAAACACACCTGGACAAGATGGAGGTCTGGGCCGGATTCCCCAGCCCCTCCCAACACCTGATTCTGCTGATCCTGGGACATCATCCTCCCTGCGAAGGACCACAGGGACCTTGTTTGGAGTGGGCCTTCCTGTCCTCCAAAGCATCCTGGTGTCCCGCTTAATCCTGTCCCTATCTCCACTCCAGTGGCCCAGGAACAAGTCTCCCCGTGTCACAGAGGGAGAGCCAGGCCCAGAGAAAGGAAGTAATGGGCCCAAGGTCACACAGCCAGACGCAGACAAGAACTCAAAGCTCCTGAACCCAACCCAGGCCTGCCCCTGGCTTCTTTGCTCACCAGGGTGACCTCAGGAGACACTGAGGTGGGGGTAGAGTGGCTGGGAGGCAGAAGAGAGCCCTGGCCTTCCCGGGCCGGACCAGGGAGAGTGCCCTTTGCCATGTCCCTAGCCCCTACCTGTTGGCTAGAAGTCTGGTGGCCATGAATCCACACGGCTTCCCTGCCCCACGGTATCATCTGGCTTCTCCCTGCCCAGACAGGGGGAGCTCTGAGTCCTTGCTGCTCTTCCCGGGGCCCACCTGGGACCGGCTTTTCTCCTGGCACCCACACCTGGCCCGGGTAGAGGGTGCAACAGGGAAGAAGGGCCTCCCTCCTGCCTCCCTGGCCCCACAGCCACCTCTAAGGAGAGTCCCCAGACCACTGTTCAATCCCTCCCCAGCTCGTGGGAGCCCAGGAGGCGGTGGGAGCAGGTGTGCACTTCACCCTCTGCTCCTGGAAGAGCAGGAGGGATGAATTCTTGGATTCTTGATCCTGAGCCCTCGCTGGGGTCTGAGCTTGCCTCCTTCTCCTGGCAGCTGGGCCAGGGCCGGCACACAAGAGTGTTAACCCCACCGGCCAGCAGAGCCGGACAGGTGTCCCTCCCCCATTGAACAGGTGCAGAGACTGAGGTCCAGCCTTGGGGAGGGTCTGACTCCCCTTGGGCTAGGCACCTGCGCCCACCTGATCTCCACACCCCTCACCTGGATTCTGAGCGGTCTGCGGGTAGGTTGGGCCCCAGCAACGCCGCAGGGTCTCTTCCGGCTGCAGCGGCGACGGCGTCCGAGAGCCGGAGAGCCGAGGGGCGGACGCGGGATGCTCTGGGGCCGCCGCCGAGAGCAGCCGCGTCTTCTCTGCGCAGGCGGCAGAGGGCTCTGTGCACTGCGCCCTGGGCCCGGCTTTTAGCAGCGGGTGTGGACGCGGGCACTGCCTGGCCCCCGCCCGTTCGGGATGTCCTTTGCCCCTTGATCCGGTGCCTCCTTCTCTCCTTAGCACGTGGGTGGCAGCCGCTCACCCGTCTGGCAGCCTGTGGGACAGCCATGGGCCCGGGCCACGGGCCCAGGCGCCTGCCAATCCCCGTCTGGGACCTGCTCGTGCCCGCTCACCTTTAACCCCCCTCTTCCGGGGGGCTTGGTGCCCGGCTCCCAAACCTCCCAAACAGCCCGCTGGGTTTGAGAAAGGAGGAGTCACAGGTGTGGGACCATGGCCCAGGTGGACAGAGGCAGAGCCTGGGACGCTGCCGTCACCTCCCTGAGCCCCAGCCCCTCTGGGAACCTCATCCTGGCTCCTGAATCCCCTCTCTCTCCTTTGAGCTCCCATCCAGCTCACTGAACCCCCTTCATTCCCTCCCAGCTTCACCCGCCTTACCCTGAGTTCACTCGGCTTCTAAGCCCACTCCCTCACCTTGATTTCCCCTGGCCCTCACCGAGCCCCTCACCCCTTCCCCCTTCCCTGGGCTCTCTTCTCCTCCTTGAGCAGCCCGCCACCGTCTCTCTCTCTCCCTCTCTCTCTCTCCCTCTCTCTCTCTCTCTCACACACACACACACACCCCTCCACCCTTACAGAACTCTCTGCCTTTCCAGAACTCCTATCCCCTCCTGACCTCTCTCTCCTCCTAAGCCTCCTCCCTGTGCCTGTTTCCTCCTGCGTGAGATAGGAAGCAGGGCGGAGGGGATGGCAATGGTCTTGGGTCCTCACATCAGAGAAAGGTTGAAGGACTCCAATCCTGGAAGGCTTCCTGAAGGAGGAAAATGTTCATGGTTACTTTGATGCTAAGAAAGAAAGGAGATGATTTCGATGGCTTCTGGTGGATGGTTCCCCTCCCTTAATGGAAGCTGGGGAGCCTTGGTGGGGGTGTGTCCTCATTTAAGAAAGTCTCTCCCACTTCATATGAAGATTCTTTACAACAAGGGCAAGGTTTCATCTCAACTCAACAAATCATTACCACTTCTGGCTAATGTTCGTCAAGAAGTGACTGCTTACCAGGGTCCCACCTACATCTCTTAAGCCCTTTACATGGGTTAATTCATTGAATCCCTTCAATGACCAGATGGGGTGGGTGTTTTCTCCCTGTTTTACAGATGAGGAAACAGAGGCGCAGAGAGGGTCAGACAGGTGGTAGGTGGCAGAGCTGGAGTCTGAGGTGTCCTGACTCTGCACCTGCTGTGTAATAAGCAGATCCTTTGCTGGAGAGATGACATAAATGCTGTTCCTGTTCTCAAGGGACCCCTAGTCGAAGGGAGGTGGTGGATGGGTCTTTAATAACACTAGTACAGGTTAGGTTGGCATGAGGAAGGAATGCTGGGAAGGAAGAGCTAATTCTGCCTTTGGAAGAGGAGGTATGTACTAGATCAGGAAGGATGGGTCAATAGCTTTAGGAGAGGGCATCGGGGAGGAAGGGCATCCACGGTGGATGATCCCTTGGGCAAAAGCAGGGGAGGTGTGGAAACGCCATAAGGTTAGGGGATAGTCAGGCGTCTGGCTTGACTAGGAAAGGGTCTTTGGGTCAAGTACGAGACTGGGGAAAAGAAAGAGGGAGAGAATCGTGGAGGAACACAGCTGTCAGACAAGGAAATGAAGACCAGCTGAGAGAGAGCAGGGAGCCATAGAAGGATATGGAAGGATGCTGAGCAAAGACAGAATGGGAGGGTGGGGGGGGCTTTACTGGGGCTGCAGGTAGAGAGGACTGTGTGGGGGGTGGTGACTGGAGCCTTCGTGGGGGTGGGCGTCTCAGCCCAGGGGTGGCAGGGCTGCTTGAGCTGAGCCTGAACGTGTGACTGACTGGGGGAGGCGGATGGAGGACTGGCCACACGGAAGGGACAGGTTGTCACCGTGATGTCTGTGTGTGCTTCTCCAGAAGGCTTGGGTTCTCCTTCACCTCTGGATCCGGCCCCTGAGCAGAACCTGAAACAAAATAGCCTGCGTGTAAGCGTCGTCGGAATGGCACCAAGAAGATTTGGGGACGGATGGAAGATTTCCTGGTTTGAACCTCATTGCCCGGCAGGATGCTGACCCCCTAAACCAAATAAGGGGGTGCAGGGGAGAGTGACTGGGCAGAGTGGGAAGATAATGCTTTGAAAGGTCGCCGGGGGGGTGACACCCACCAGGCTCTTGTCTTCAGGACAGCAGGTCATGTCTGCGCCTCCCGCGAGGCAGGTGGGGAGCTCTGAGGCAGCTGCCCGTGCGTTCAGCCTGTACTGCTGCCTCCTGAGGGCGTTCCTCTGCGCCGGTGGGAGCGAGGTCGTAACACAGGAGGGCATCCCTTGCAGCTGAAAGAAGAGATGGCTGGAATCAGAGCCTTCACTTTCTTTCCTTCTTTTTTTGTTTAATGTTTATTTATTTATTTTAAAAAACTTAAATGTTTTTTTTTTGAAAGAGAGAGAGACAGAGCATGAGCAGGGGAGGGGTAGAGAGAGACACACACAGAATGCAAAGTAGGCTCCAGGCTCTGAGCTGTCAGCACAGAGCCTGATGGGGGTTCGAACTCGCGAACCTCGAGTTCATGACCTGAGCCAAAGTCGGACACTCAACCGACTGAGCCACCCAGATGCCCCAGAGTATTTATTCGGTTTTGAGAGAGAGTGTGTGTGCAGGGGAGCAGCAGAGAGCGAGGGAGAGAGAGAATCCCAAGCAGGCTCTGTGCTGTCAGCACAGAGCCCAACGTGGGGCTCGAACTCATGAACCGTGAGATCATGACCTGAGCTGAAAACAAGAGTCTGACACTTAACTGACCGAGCCACCCAGACGCCCCAGAGCCTTCCCTTTCAAAACACCTACAAATAGCATACTGTCTAGATGCATGTGTCTATATGAAAAGCATTTTGTAGTAAAGCAAGGGGACTACACACCTGTTAGAACTGGTAAAGTGGAAAAGGGTTGACCATATAAAGCGTTGGTAAGGACATGGATTGAATAAACCTCACACACTGCTGGTGGGGATGTTGAAATGGTTTGGAAGACTGGGGTTTTCTTAAAATGTTGAATGTGCACCTCTCATCTGACCCGGCCATGTCACTCCTAGGTATTTAGATAAGAGAAATAAAGAAATAGGTCCATACACAGACTTGTACACAAATGTTCATAGCAGCTTTGCTTGTAAAAGCCTCACACTGGAAACAATCCACATGTCCATCAGCAGATGGATGGATAAACAAACAATGGATAAACAAATTGTGGTATATCCACACGGTGACATACCATCCGGCAATAAAGGAACAAACTGCTGATAAATGGAACAGAGTGGATGAATATCAAAATAACCATTGTGAGTGAAAGAAGCCACACACATGAGCACTCGGTGGTTCAGTCGGTTAAGCATCTGACTTTGGCTCAGGTCATGATCTCTTGGTTTGTGAGTTTGAGCCCCATGTCGGACTGTGCTGACAGCTCAGACCCTGGAGACTGCTTTGGATTCTGTGTCTCCCTCTCTCTCTGCCCCTTCCCTGCTCGTGCTCTGTCTCTCTGTCTCTCTCAAAAAATAAACAAACATTTTTTAAAAAAGTTCCTACAAGAAAGAAGCCACATACCAAAAAATAGTATACACTGTAAGATTCCATTTATATAAAATTCTGGAAAATACGGACTAATCTGTAGAGTCAGGGAGTAGATCAGGGGTTATCTGCAGATGAAGCTGAGGGGTAAGGGAGAGGCTGGAGGCAGAAATCACAAAAACAGAAATGATCTTTTGCGGGGTTGGGTATATTCACTGCCTTGATTTTTTAAAACGTATTTTTGAGAGAGAGAGAGAGAGATACCACAAATGGAGGAGAGGGCCTGAGAAAAAGAGAGAGAGAAATACTTCTTTAAGTGTTTATTTATTTTTGAGAGAAAGAGAGAGAGAGAGAGAGGAAAAGGGGGAGGGGCAGAGAGAGAGAGGGAGACACAGAATCCGAAGTAGGCTCTAGGCTCCAAGCTGTCAGCACAGAACTGGACACGGGACTCGAACCCACGAACACGAGATCAAAACCTGAGCCGAAGTCAGACTCTTAACCGACTGAGCCATCCAGGTGCCCCAAGAAATAAACTTTAAAAAACAATGACCAATAGTACATGAAAAGATGTGCAACATTATTAGTCATCAGAGAAATGCAAATCAAAATCATGAGATCCCACTTTACGTCCACTAGGATATTTATTTGTTTGTTTGTTTGTTTGTTTGTTTATAAGTAGGCTTCATGCCAGGCGCAGAGCTCAATATGGGACTTGAGCTCAGGACTCTGAGATCAAGACCTGAGCTGAGACCAAAAGTTGGACACGGAACACACTGAGCCACCCAGGCGCCCCGGGATAGTTGTGATGAGAAAGACGGATAATAATGGTTTCGGTGAAGAAATTGGACCCCGCCTACTTGTTAGTTGGCTGAATCTTGGAGAGATTATGCTCAGTGACATCAATGAGTCACAAAGGACAAATACTGTCCGATTCCACTTATACGAGGTCCCGAGAGTAGTCAGATTCGTGGAGACAGAAAGAAGAAAGGTAGGTAGGCATCAGGAGCTGGCGTATGGGGGGGGGAAATGGGGCGTTAGTATTTAATGGATATACAGTTTCGGTTTGGGAAGATCAGCACATTCTGGAGATGGATGGCTGCGATGGTCGCTGAGCAATGTGGAACAGGTTTAGTGCCCGAAGCGTGTACCTAAAATGATTAAAATGGGGGGAGGGGGCGCCTGGGTGGCTCAGCCAGTTGAGTGCCTGACTTCAGTTCAGGTCATGAGTTCACGGCTTGTAAGTTCAAGCCCTATAAGGGCTCACTGCTGTCAGTGCAGACCCTGCTTTGGATCCGCTGTCCCTCTCTTTCTCTGCCCCTCCCCCACTCATGTCCTCTCAAAAATAAATGATAAAAAATTTTTTAAATAGAAAACAATTAAAATGATAAATTTTGTGTTATGTATATTTTACCACAAAAAAAATTCAGAAAACTCATGTTGTAATTAATGCCACAACGTGAATGAACCTTGGAAACATTATGTTAGGGGCGGCTCAATGGTTGAGAGTTGGATTTCAGCTCAGGTCATGACCTCATGATCTCACGATTCATGGGTTCTAGCCCCCCTACTGGGCTCGCTGTTGTCAGCACAGACCCTCCCTCCCCCCCCACTTAGGATCTCTGTCCCTCTCTGTCTCTGCCCTTCCCCCGCTTGTGCTCTTTGTCTCAAAAATAAGAAATAAAACGTTAAAAAAAAGAGAAAATATTATGTGAAATGAAAGAAGCCAGCCACAAAACCACATTTTCTAGGATCCCATTAATACAAAATGCCCAGAATAGGCAAATCTATACAAACTAGGTTAGTGGTTGCTTCTTGCTAGGGCTGGTGGTGCCCTAAAATTGTTAATTTTATATCAAAGCTTTCAGACTTACTAAAAACAGAAAGAATAATACCGTGCATACCTGTGTACCATGGCTAGCTTAAGAAATTGAACTATCAAGGGCGCCTGGGTGGCTCTGTCAGTTAAGCATCCAACTTCAGCTCAGGTCATGATCTCACAGTTTGTGGGTTCAAGCCCCATATCAGGCTCACTGCTGTCAGCCTGTCAGCACAGAGCCTGCTTCAGATCCTCTGTCCCCTTCTCTCTGCCCCTCCCCTCCTTGTTCTCTCTTTCTCTCTCTCAATAAATAAATAAACTAAAAGAGAAAAAGAAGAAATTGAACTACCTATCAATGCCATTGAACTTCCCTTGGTCTCCTCCCTGATTCCATCCTTTTTCTGCCCCTCCAGAATTTGGTATTTATTGTTCCGTGCTTTTACTTTGTACATATCGCCAAGCAATACGAAGTATACTTTTGCTGTTTCATTTTTAACATTTTTTTAATGTTTATTCATTTTTGAGAGACAAGAGTGTGAGCAGGGGAGGGGCAGAGGGAGAGGGAGACACAGAATCCAAATAAGGCTCCAGGCTCTGAGCTGTCAGCACAGAGCCCAATGCAGGGCTCAAACCCACGAATGGTGAGATCATGACCTGAGCCGAAGTCAGATGCTTAACCTCCCGAGCCACCCAGGCGCCCCATAGTTTTGCCTGTTTCTAAACTGTAGATAAACAGCATTCCACTTAATGTACTCTTCCCAGGCTGCCTTTTCTCAATTAGTGCTGTTTGTGGGATTCACCCAAAGGGACACGTGTAATGCATTTTGCTCATGTCTGTTGGTGTCTAGTGCAAAGGCATAACTCTACGGAGGCTCACCAGTACCTTTGCCATTCTCCATTTGCCCTGTTTCCAGTTTTCTATTATTACAAGTAGGGCCACTGTGAACATTCCTGGTCTTGAAATTCCTAGGAGTTTGCGTTAGTTTCCTTTCGCAGCTATAACAAATTGCCAAATCAGTGCCTTAAAACACACAATATTATCTTGACAGTTCTGGACTCAGGAGTCCAAAATGGGTTTCACTGGGCTGAAGTCAAGGTGATAGCAGGGTCACGCTCCCTCCAGAGTCTGGGGGGGAAGATGCATTTCCTTTCCTTTTCCAGCTTCTAGAGGTGGCGGCCATTTATCTCGTGGGTGCTTCTTTCATCTTCAAAGCCAGAGACACAGGGTCTTCAAATTCCTCTGACTCTGGCCCTTTGTTTCCATTACTGCATCTCCTCTGATTCTGACCTCCCCTGCCTCCCTTCTATAAGGACCTTTGTGATGACCTTGGCCCACCTGGGCGATCCAGGACAATCCCCCCAATCTTGACCTTTAACTTAATCATGTCTGCAAAGTCCTTTTTGCCTTGTGAGGTAACATATTCAGTTTCTAGGGTTTAGGCTGTGGACATCTTTGGGGGGGCGTTACTCTGTCCACCACAGAGGGGATGTGATATGGGGATCTTTGAATGGCGAGATTGCCAGTGTTCTCTGGAGCCAATTAATTCTCTCTCCCGCTGGCAGGACATAAGGGTTCCCATTGCTTCGACTCCTCACCAACACTTGATGTTATCTGACTTTTTAATTTTCGTCAGCCTGACAGCTATGAAAGGTCTAGAGTCTGAGCGCAGTGTGGTCGAGAAAGGGATGGCAGTCAATGGCGGTGAATGGGAAAACCAGCAGCCCTGGCAGTAAGAAGCTGGTCGATGACCTTGGCTCAGAGCAGTGCCCTCCAAGTGGTGAGGGGGGGGTGAAGTCAGACTGAGTAAAGGAATAAAGAGGGTGAGGAAATGGGCACAGGGAGTGAAGTTTGGGGGGATGTCTGAGTCTCCTTGGGCTGGCAAATTAAAGTGTCACAGACCAAGTGGCTTAAACAATAGACTTTTATTTCTCATAATTCTGGAGGCTGGGAAGTCCAAGATCAAAGTAAGTGTCAGCTGATCGGGCTCCTGGGGAGAGCCCTCTTCCTGACTTGCAGATAGTCACTTTCTCGCTGGGTCCCCATAGAGAGAAACAACTCCAGTCTTTCTTCTCCTTCTTATAAGGACACTAATTGCATCACGGGGACCCCATCTTACTTTCTCATCTAAACCTAATCTTCCCCAGAGGCCCGCCTCCAAATATCATCACACTGGGGGTGAGGGGTTTGACATATGAATTTTAGGGTGGGGGGGACAAAAGATTCAGTCCATCATAAGTTACTTCAAAATATTGGGGGCCATGGGGCGCCTGCGTGGCTCAGTTGATTGAGCGTCCGACTTCAGCTCAGGTCATGATCTCACGGTTTGTGGGTTCAAGCCCCGCATTGGGCTCTGTGCTGACAGCTCGGAGCCTAGAGCCCGCTTTGGATTCTGTGTTTCCCCTTCTCTCTGCCCCTCCCCCGCTCACACTCGGTCTTTCTCTCTCTCAAAAATGAATAAACATTTAAAAAAAAGAAAGAGAGAGAACAAAATATCGGGAGGGGGTAGTGAAAGTAAGGTGCCAGTCTAAAGACAGAGATTAAAAGTGTAGGGGACAGAGACAGAAAGAGAGACATACCTACTCGATTGGATCAGGGCATCTGAGAGGAGGCAGGTGAGGGGGAGACACATAGCAAAGGTATGTGGGTTGGCTCTGGAATGAGAGGGATTGCTCTTCCTGGAAGCAGGAGGGAAGGAAGGACTGTGGGGCAGGTGCAGAGAAAATCCAAAGAGGTGAGGCAGAAAGTGGCAGAAGCTTCTCCAGGTCACGGGCAGCAGAGGTACCTCCCCCCCAGCCCCCGAGAAGGGTAGGCATAGGTAGGAGGGCCTGAGGAGTGCGGGGGAGGGTTTAAGGGAAGCGTTGCTGTGGGCATTCAATGAACAAAATGAACCGATGAACAAAGGGGGATGGGCAAGACAGAGTGGGGGATGGAGGGGAGGTAGGCACCTCCCAGAGTGCAGAAATCCTGCAGCCCAGAGTAGGAGGGCCCAAAGGAGGGCCCGCTAGGCAGTTGTCTAGCGGAACCAGGCAAACTTAGTGTAAATGGTGGGTCCTGAGCAGGCAGGCCAGAACCAGGGAGATCCTAGCCAGGAAACTGGGAAGTGTAGAGGTGCTCTTGATAATGGCCAGGACCAGGATGGAGGGACAGCAGGGACGGTGGCAGCCCAGAAGAGAGGGGCACACATCCCAGTCTGGGGAGGTAGAGAGGGCTTCCTGGAGGTGGTGGTGTTCCAGCTGAGCCTTGAAAGGAAAAACCAAATTTCACTTATTTTTAAAAAAATTTTAGATGTTTTATTTATTTCTGAGAGAGAGTGAGAGAGAGACAGCGTGAGCAGGGGAGGGTCAGAGAGAGAGGGAGACACAGAATCTGAAGCAGGCTCCGGGCTCTGAGCTGTCAGCACAGAGCCAGATGCGGGGCTCGAACCCACGAACCGTGAGATCATGACCTGAGCCAAAGTCAGACACCTAACCGACTGAGCCACCTAGGCTCCCAAATTTCACTTATTAAAATGTGGAAGATATATTGTCATTGCAGACTGTCAATAAGCCTGTCCCGCCTAACTCCATCAGTTTTGTCTCTCCTCCTAAGAAATCTCTGCCATGTAGAGATATGTTCTCTGGCTGGATTGGGAGACTCTTTGGCTTATGGGCTTCCCTTTGGTTTCATTATTTTCCCCTTCAGCTTCCGAACTCCTATTCATCCCTCAAAACCCTGCTCAAACATCACCTCTTCTGGTGTCCTCTCCTTCCTCCCCTCCCCCCCACCCCCATCGTGAGGTTTTCTGTTTGTCCTGGTCCCATCTCTGCCTTCTTAGTGTGGTGAGGTGGAATAAGCTCGCTCATTGCTGGTTTATTATTTTTTTAAATGTTCATTTATTTATTTTGAGAGAGAGCGAGCAGGGAGGGGCAGGGAGAGAGGGAGAGAGGGAGAGAGGGAAAGAATCCGAAGCAGGCTCCGTGCCATCAGCATAACGCTCTAAGCGGGGCTCAAACCCATGAGCCGTGAGATCATGACCTGAGTCGAAATCGAGAGTCGGACGCTTAACCGACTGAGCCACCCAGGCGCCCCTGCTGTTTGGTTTTAGACCAGTGACTTACTCTCTGAGTGTCTGTTTCCTGACAGTGGCACTGGCCAAACCTATTCCTGAAGATAAGATACATGGCATCCTCTGGCATCACATGGGAATCACAAAGGAAGACATCATGTGGTGATACCTGCCATTAGAGGAAGCTGAGAATGTGACTGTGCCTTAATCCAGGAGCTCTGAGCGCAGAGCCGGTGCCCCCACAGAGCTGAGCCCAGTGCCCAGCACAGAGAGGCACCATGTGCTCTGTGCAGACTGCACAGACAGGAAGAAGGAGAATGTCTATCATTTACCTGTAATGGGACTTTGGGGAGATTACATCATCGGTGTGCATCTGTTTCCTCATCTCTAATATAACCATCACTCACGTTAGGCGTTCACTTCCTACAGATAAGACGCTCAGCAGTCACTAGCTCTAATCTTCCCACGGTGTATCGTCACCCCATTTTACAGAAGAGAAAACTGAGTCTTGGGGAGGTAAACGACTTGTCCGAGTTAGCAACAGGGCAGAAGCTCCTGGCGCCCAGCCAAACTCAGCAAACTGTTGTGAGGCTCCAAGGGAGAAATGTGAAATAGCCCTGCAAACTGTAAACGTCTGGGGTGGGAGAGTCCGCGCCAGGGGGTGGGGTGGGAGGGAAAGGGGGGCGTGGTGAATGATGGCCGGAGAAGGGGTGAGGGGAGAGGAGAAGGCCTCAGGTACCCGCCTGGCGGCAGGAGGATGGGTTTGCCGGGAGATCGCCGGTGCGGAAGGCGAGGCTCTGCCCCAGCGGCTAGGGGTGCGGCCCGCCCCCTCCCACCCCACCCCCAGTCCCCGCCCCGCGGCCCCTT
>NW_027532208.1:2293115-2303696 GCF_008692635.1 Crocuta crocuta
GGGATGGCCGCGAGGCGTGTCCTCCAGCGGATGCTCCGGGGAGGTGTGTTCCGGGGACAGGGGGCGGCTGTGTTGTGGGGGGCCCTGTCTCGCACACCCACGTTCTGTAGGGCCAAAAAGGGGAGGCGCCTTCTAGAGGGAGAACTAGGGGCCTGTTTGACACCTGGGGGGACCTCAGGGAGGGCGTCCGCATTCTAGGGGAGCGAGAGGGGGCTTTGTGTCTTCCGTTGGGGAGGGTACTGGAAGCTGAGGCGTGTATTCCATAGGCCACCATAAGAGAAAGTTGTATATTTCACAGGAGATAGGCCCGGGCTGCTTATCTGTGGGGGGCAGAAAGGGAAAGTGTATGTTGGAGGGAGGCAGACAGGAGGGGCATGTGCATCCTACAGGGGACAGATGGAGGGTAGTGCGTTCTCCAGGGGCAGGGAAGGGGGCTTGGCCCTCTGAGAAACAGAAGGAAAAAGCATTCTCCAGAGCCAGGAGAGAAAGGGGGTCTGCTTTCTGCAAGAGAAGGAAAGCTGGGAGCAGGTGCTAGGGATCAGGGAGGAAAAGGGGGTGTGTATTCCTTGGGGTGTGGGGATTCCACTGGAGGGCAGAAGGAGGGGCGCGGAGGGAAGAGAGGGTGGCTTGAGGGGGGTACCATGCAGGGACAGGGCCAAGACATCACTCTGGAGAGTGAGAGCAGGGGGGAGTGTTTTCGGCACAAACACCTGAGGAGGAAGCAGACAAAGGCCTGGAATAAGAGGAAAGCTGCCCATGCATGGAAAATGGGACAGAGGAGGGCGGGGGACTCCTTAGGGACCTGAGCAGACATATTAATTGAAAAATTAAAAATTAACTAACATTTGTGGAGGCGGTCATCGTTTTCCTCACTTGGTCTCACAACAGCCCCGTAAGGTAGATGTTTTTAGCTCACTTTGTGTAAGAGGAAACTGAGGCCGGGAGGGGGACCTCAAGGCAGAGCTCCATCCAGGCCTCTCCCGGTCCCTCCACCTGTTAGCCCGCCATCCTGAAGGCTGGGGTGCCTTCGGCTGGGCCCTGGGGCCCTGCTGCCCGGGGTGGCAGGGGGTGGACCTGGGCAGATCCCCTGAGCGCGCCGCTTGGCTTCTCTGTGCTGGTAGTTTCAGGGCCTGCAGCTGGAGCGCGAGGCATGCCTGGCCTCCAACTACGCGCTAGCCAAGGAGAACCTGGCATTGCGGCCCCGCCTGGAGATGGGCCGGGCTGCCCTGGCCATCAAGTACCAGGAGCTTCGAGAGGTGGCCGAGAGCTGTGCGGACAAGCTGCAGCGACTGGGTGAGGGACATCTGGGAGAACTGGCTGCGACGGGGGCGGGGGGTGGGGGGGCAGTTGGCCATATGGCCGGGCAGCCTTGGGAAGCACCAGGCTCTGAAGGGCACGGCGTGGGCAGACCTATTTCCTGGGTGAGCCTTAGGGGTTCTACTCCTGGAAGACTGAGTTGGGGAAGTGAGCAGTCAAGGAGCAGAACTAGGTTGGAAAGGCCAGAAGGGGGCCCTGAGTAGGGGAAGGAAAGTGGCCTGACGTGCTCTGGGGGCCGAAGCCCCTGCTTCCTCTTTTGCACTAGGACAGGGATAGGACCCTGGGGGGAGGGGGTTCACAAACTGATTCCACGGGGCGATGCGCGGATGAGGACACTGAGGCTCCAGCGAGAATCAGAGTCACACAGCGGGTCAGTGAGTGTCAGAACTGGGCCCTGGGGCTCTGGCCTGTCTGTCCTAGGCCATGGGTCCTGAAGGCAGGAGCTATTTACTGTGGTCCCTCTGTGGCCTTCAGAGGAGAGCATGCATCGCTGGAGCCCCCACTGCGCGCTGGGCTGGCTGCAGGCTGAGCTGGAAGAAGCAGAACAGGAGGCGGAGGTAAGGGGAGGGGCCGCTGCACCTGGGACAGGGCGGGAGACCCAGCCTATCACCATCCCCTTCAGTTTCACTCTTAACACTGTGGCGTCGAGGGCCCCTCCTCCAGGAAGCCCACCCTGAGTGCCTGGCCCCAAGAGAGCCCCGCTGCGCTGCTGTCCGCATTGGACCGCAAGGCTCCTTCTCACCACCTGTGACTGTCTCCATGTAGGACAGTGTAGATTGGGTCCCCAGAGGAGCTGGGACAGGCTTCTCCACGCTTGCTGGGTTGGGAGCGCAGTGCTGAGTTGAAGGCCCTGGCCTTGATGAGACACCTCTAAGTTTACTCTGAGTGTGTCCCCATCTCTGATTCTGCCTCCTCTCCAGCCCAGTAGGTCTGGTGATAGTGAGGAAACCGAGGCTCGAGCGAGAGGGGGGACATGTGTCGCTGTCCCTCGGCTAGTCCCAGGCAGACCCAGGCTACAACTCTGGGCTACATCTCCCAGCCGTGGGGTGGTCGCCCCTGGGAGAGATTCGGGATGGGAAGCAGAGCGGTGTCGGCGGTGCGCTTCTCACAGTCTCGGCCCTCCCACCCCAGGAGCAGATGGAGCAGCTGCTGCTGGGGGAGCAGAGCCTGGAGGCCTTCCTGCCCGCCTTCCAGCGCGGCCGCGCCCTGGCCCACCTGCGGCGGACCCAGGCCGAGAAGCTGCAGGAGCTGCTGGGGCTCCGGGANCACCGGGGCCGCCCGGGGGCCGCCGGCAGTGCCCCGGAGCCTGCCTCCCTTGGACTCCCGCCCAGTGCCCCCTCTGAAGGGCTCCCCCGGGTGCCCCCTGGGCCCGGCCCCTCTGCTGAGCCCTCGGCCCTCGCAGCCGGAGCCCCCCCACCGGTAGGATCCAGAGTACGGCCCCCCGGTGGGGGGCCCGGAGAAACTTGATCTGTGGCTCCTCCTCCTCCCCCACTGCCTGGGTGGGGGGAGGGGCAGGCCCCTCCCCCCGGCCTCAGGCAGGCCCCGGCCCTGGAGGCTGAGCTGGGGAGGAGGGTCACCTGGAAGATGCCCAGAGAGCGGGCCGGAGGTGGGGTGGGCAGGGTGCCTACGGCGCTGAGGAAACTCTGCCTTTTTTTTTCCTTCCCCGGCTGGGGCCTCCCGGGTAATGGGCCAGCCCCAGGGAAAGAACTTTTCTCTTGGGCGCCTGGTGGGAAGGTGCCTGCTTCTCCCCCGGGGGCCCTGCCCAGGGGGCCGGAGCACCCTACCACTCCACTGGGCTAGCACAACGCCAAGGCCGGCGGGAGCGCCTTCCATCGCATACTGCTCCTACCTTTCCCTGGTTCTGGGGCCCACAGCCTAGGAGCCAGGTGGTCAGACCCCAGCTGCGGGGCCAGGGACGCCATGGCCCTGGGGCTTACTCTGTGCCCCGCTCCTGCTCCGGACCCCGGGGCAAGGTAGGCCAGGGGCTCCTGACCTGCACAGATGAGAGTGGGCCATCCCCAGGAAAGACCATTCTGTATTTTTCTGTCCCCGTCTCCTTAGAATGGAACCTTTTTGAGGGCAGGTCCTTGTCTTTGTATGTTCTGTCCCCAGCCCCACCTCCCAGGGGCCGTCAATAAATGTGATGATGAGGATGACGATGCTGCCCGACTCCTCTCTGCTCCCTCAACCAGCCGCTCGGCCATTGTGGCCTCCACACTGGAGTTCCTGTGCTTCCTACTCTTGAGATGCCCTCCCTTCCTTTCTGCCTATCCAAAGCCCAGCTCCTTCAGGTCCAGCACTGCTGCTGCCTCTTCCATGAAGCCTTCTCTGATTACCAACCCTTGGGAGTCTTTCCCAACTCTTAACTTCCCAGCACTTCTGGTCAGAAGCACACTCTACTCCATCTCTGTTCTCCAGCTGCCTCGCCTGTATGCGCCTTCTCTTCCGGGGCTGCCTGTAAGCCCAATCCGGATGGTACCGGCTCCCGCTCTCGCCTGCCAGATGGCCGCCTCCACTGAGGAACTGAGGGGCTTCTGTAAGGCTGAAGGCCTTGGTCTTCAGCTAGGGTGAATACGAGGTGGCCAGCTAGGCTGATGAGTGTGGGACAAGAAGGAGAGCAGAAGCAGGCTGTGGGTCAGCTTAGGTCAAGTCTAATGAGATGAAGTTTGTCAGGGAGGCGCGGAAGGTCCTGCCAACAAGAGGGGGCAGACAGTGCTGTAGAAGCGAGTGTGATCTTGGTCCACGTTAGGATAGAACCATCTAAAAAGAGAAAAGTATTGGGTTGGCTCTACTTTTCATTGAAGTTTTACACTGTAAGAGGGACACCCCCCCCCCCATAAATTGCCACCTTTGGTCTCCTTGGAATGTCCCTAATGTGCATGATGAGAAAGAGGATTGGGACTAAATCTCCTGATGAGTAGTTGAGGGATCCGTCTGAGAAACGAGTGAGACAGTTAGCTTCTGAGTCTCCAAGGGTTAGAGATGTAGAGCTGGAGGTCAGAGTCAAGACCAGTGGTGGAAACCTTAGGAAGGATGGGGACCAACCACGAAGATGTGTGAGCAGTACCCGAGTGACTGCTTGATGGGAGCTTCAGAGATTTAAGCAGTGGTTGGAGGGACTGGCCCATTTGAGCCTTCCAGATCCTTCAAGTGCCGGCAGTCAGAGGTACTCCTGCTAGGGGTCCAGCGCAGATAGTGCCCACTTGGGAAGCTCTACCCCACGTTGGCCTTGGTTCCCCTACTGTCCTTGCTGCCTGCACTTGAACTGCCCGAAGCTGAGGGACACTGGAACCACAGGGTACCTGCCTGAGCTGACAGAATACTGAACAACTTTGGAAGACCCCACGTTCTCAGCACAGCCTAGGTTAACATGAGCCTCCCTTGTCTTAGTTTTCCATTCCTGGTCCAGCTTCCAGGGTTGGTTGTTTGCAACCAAAAGGAGAAAAGGAGCTAAGATTGGGCACGTCTGAGCCTTCCTCCACTATTGTGAATTGGGGAGCAGCCTCTAGAAGGCACAGGCTAATGTCCACGGCCTAGTAGCTCAGCCTCCCCTCCCCAGGGCAGGGAAGAGGGGGAAGAGTGTTAACAAGGGAACCAGATGATGTCTTTCAAAAGGTTTTACCTCCCTCAAAGGCTTCAAACAGTTTTAGAAGGGGTATGGAATGGGGCTCTTTGGTGTTCAGTTCCAGCATAAAAGACTTGAGGCAGGTGGGTACAGATAGTGACAGAGTGGAGTGGGCTCAGTTCTGGGCCATGGTAAAGTCTTAGAGTTGGATGGTTAATAAACTTCATTAAGCCCCCTGCTTAAAGCAGGGGAATGTTCTGGAAAGCTCTGGAAGGTTCCAGGCAGTCTGGGCTCTCCTTTGCTGCCTGACAACTTTTGGAACTTTCTGTTGCTCGGGTTCCAGGACCCCAGGGAATGTTCCTGGCTGCAATGCTCTTTGAGAGAGTACAAACTTGAGAGTCTAAATCAAGGGGTCCATGAGAAAGGTCCCACTATTACAGACCACCAGTGCTTTTACAAACCAAAAAGATAAAAATTGTCCAAATAACAAAACTTTTGTCTCTTTTCGATAAAAACAAAGTTTCCAAGGGGCACCTAGATGGCTTAGTCGGTTGTGTCTGACTCTTGACTTCGGCTCAGGTCATGATCTGATGGTTCATGAGTTTGAGTAGGGTGCGGGACCCGCTTGGAGTTCTCGGTCTCTTCTCTCAAAATAAATAAATAAACTTAAAAAAACAAAAACAACCACACACACACACACACACACACACACACACCAAACAACAACAAAGAGTTCCCACCATTTAAGAAAGTCTGTTATGTGCATATATCCTTGTTTGGGAGTCACTAACTTCTGAGTATTTTCCTAAGCTTCCCCCCTTGTTTCTCAAAGATAAAACATAATACCACTTTTGGAGCCAATCAAGGCTTACCGAACTAAGCAGGTCTGAACCAGAATGGATTCAGTTCTTTACCACTGAGTTGTGGGGTGGTCACTGCAAAGCCGTGGCTAAGAACTTGCCCCTGCCCTCTCTCTAGAGAGAATCAAATGTTTTTTAAGAAACCAAGTTGGACTCGCTGCTGGTTTATCCCAACTTTATAAAGGATTTTATACAAAAGACTGAGTGCGAGCGCAGGAATTGATGTTATGGTGCCAAAGGACCTCTGGCTTTGTCTAGGGCCTTGCCATTGCTGTAGACTTCTCAAAAGATCCTTCTTGTCCCACGATGAAAATAAGGTTTACACTCTGCCTCCCCGCTTAAGTGTAGCTCTCATAACAACAGATGATGTAGCCCAGGGATCTGCAAACTCGAATGTCTGCAGGGGCTAGGAAGGTCACAGAGGTGCAAAGCAACCCATTTCCGCAAAGGAAGACGGCCTCCCCCATTTTTTTGGGAATGCATGGTCCCTTTTTTCCCCCCATCGTAACAGACATGGAGTATAGAGAGATACTTCTCTGTTATGAGCAAAATGGCCAAGTGTGTGGATCAAGGCCTTTCACACTTCCCGTCTGCTGGCGGGAGCATAGCGAGCTGGGGAGCTGTGTCCTCTCTCAAAGGCAAATGTTACAGCTTCTCCCAGGTGGTAGCACACTCGAGGCTGTGCGTGAGTGCAATGGCAGCACATTTTCTCATTTGCTTGAGAGAAGTCAGAACTCTGGATTTTTATACAGTCTCTCAAGATTTGAAAGTTGGCTTAAGGTTTTTTTTAAGATGCCGTGCCAGCCACAGCCAAACACCGTGCGCAGGCTGGCTGTGTGGCCCGTGGACCACAAATCTCAGCCCCCTCTTGGTCTTCCTGAAACAGGCCTTCTTTGGTTTGGTAGCAGCCCCCTCCCAGGACTGACGGACGGTGTGAACGCTGAAGGGGCCAAAGTGGGATGGGAGGGCAAATGCACCTCAAGTCTGGTTAGAGGACCCCAGGTCTGGGCAGGCTTAAGAGATGGTGGTGAGATGGCTAGATCGTTAGTGCCGCTATGACCTCACAGCAAATGGTGAAGGTGGGCTCTCTGCACCTGCTTCTTGGGGATGACAGCACTGAGGGTTCTCAGTATTTGCAAGTTCACAAGGACCAGGCTCAGGTCACTGTCATCCTCACATAGTAACAGAGGGACCTTCAACTGCTTCGCACACACCCTATGGTCACCGGGGCCACAAGCTGGGCCTGAGAACCAAGGCACTGAGCACAGGTAAGGCAGGCCTTCTCCTGTGATCCTGATCATAGGCAGGTGACAGTGTGTGATCCTGTCACCGGCTGAGGAACTGAGAGGAGGCGAAGACCAGGAGAGAGCTCACTTTTCTAGTGCACTGAATTCAAGACAGCGGATTGAAGTAATGCCACCACTTACCGGCTGTCCTCTTTCTCAGCCTTTCTTCCTAGGATCTGGTGACCTTCCAGGAAGGTCCGAGATATACACCCCTGCTCCCCCTCCCCACTGCTATTTCCCCAAAAGGGAGTATACGGGCCACTCACTTGGGCTCCATCCTTGGTGCCTCAGCTTTTGGCTATAAGGACTATATATATGTGTACAAAATGACCAAAGGGAGAACACACTGGCCTAAGGCAGGCTATTATTCATCTTGGCTCATGTTGGGATCATTACAGAAGGCAAGGTGTGCCGAGTGAATGAAATGCCAGAACTTCGGAGGCGAAGCAAGAAATCCCACCCCAGCAATTAACAAAAGGCAACAAAGGGAAAAGTCCGGCTCAGGAGGAATAAAGTCCTAATCAAGTTCAAAGACGGTATACAATTGCCTCCGCCACCTTTGACTCCTGTCTTGTCTGGGTCTCCCAATTTAGGACCTGAGTGTGCTGCTCACTCAGCCTCATACTGTACTTGCAACCCCATCCCCACCCCAGTGAACACAGCCGAAGGCAGGCTGGGCTGCTCTTGTCCGCCTCCAAGGTCCAACCTGCAAGGGAGTTTTGTTTTAGTTTGCGATCAAAAGGAGAAAAGGCACTAAAGCTGAGTGTGTCTGAGCCTTCCTCCATTATTGGGAATTGGGGAGCAGCGCCTAGAAAGGAGGGGATAATGTCCACGGCCTGGTTCAGTCTCTCCTCCCCAGAGCAAGCAAGAAACTGAGAAAGGACAGACCTGGGACAATTTTGGGGGGTGGGGGATAGGTGGGAAGGGGTCTAAGGGTCCTTCAAAAGGCCTCCCACACATCTCCCCTTTCATAAAGAGCCCAAACTCCATTTTAGGGAGAGTACGAGTAGGAACTTAAGAGTTCATCTCGGGGCTAAAAAAACAAAACAAACCTGAGGCAGGCAGGATGGCACTGTAAGGGTGGTGTGAGCCTGGTTCTGGGCCTAAGGAGAGGCTTACAGTTGGATGATTAACAAACTTTATTGACTACCCTGCTCAGCGTTGCATGGAATGTTCCAGAAGCCAGAAGCTTCACAGCGTCTGCCCCCTCCTCCAACCTTATGGAACTTTGTCTCTTTCATGTTCTGGAGCCCCACGGGACGTTCACTGAGAGAAAACAAACTTGAGGTCTATGCCAAGGAGCCCACGAGAAAGGTCCCAGCTATTACATACCAGACCATGAGTGCTTTTGCTAACAAACCCCAAAAGAACCCCAGTTCTTTTTTGATAGATACTTTGACAGACCCTTGCCCCAAATTATGGCAACTGCTTGGCGGAGAATCACTCGTTTCTTTGCATTTTACTAAGCTTAACAGTTCCTGTTGTTTGAATTTCAAAAAGGACTTGTTTTCCAAACATGAAACATAATAACATTAAATGTTCTTTTTACAAGTACATACACCCCTCCCCCAAACCAAGGCTCGCTGAGCTCAAGCAGGCTCAAATGCTTCCCACTGAATTGGACAGTCACTGCAGCCCCTGACCTCCAAGGCTGGAGAGAATCAAACGGTTTCCAAGACACCAGTTTGAACTAGCTGTGGGCTTATCCTAATTACACGGATTTCACACACAAGATCGAATGCAGGAATTCTTATTAAGACACCCGAGCACCTTTGGCTTTGTTTAGCACTTACACTCCTGTCCTCACCCTGTGGCAGATCTCTTGCAAAGGTCTCCCCACCTCACAGCTTTACACTTAGGCCCCTTGCATTAATGCTTAAGTACCTAAAATCTTACAGCCAATACATATGCCACGCACAGGGACTCAGGGTCAAGAGCCTGACTACTACAGCTCTAGCCAAGTGATGACCACCTGCTTAGAAAGAGAGAGGAAAAAAAACAAAAAAAAACAAAAAAAGAAAGAGAGAGGAGCGCCCGGGTGGCTCAGTGGGTTAAGTGTCCGACTCTTGACTTCAGCTAAGGTCATGGTATCACAGTCCTGGGATCGGAGTCCCATATCTGGCTCCAAGCTGAGCACGGAGCCTGCTTCAGATTCTCTCTCCCTCTCGCTGCCCCTCTCCCAGGGTCGCACACACGCTCTTAAAATAAATAAACATTAAAAAAAAGGGGGGTGGCGGAAGCCTCAGCCAGCTCTGAATAAAGAGTTCCCACCACATGCCTCCTGTCCCTTAGCAGTACTGTCTACTCTAAACTCAAGCAGCCAGGTTTCAAGGATCTGGCTTGTGGGGCTAAACAAGAGGACAGGCCACCTTCAGGCCACTCAGCCCCCCAGCTTGCTGCTCTATTTCTGGGAGGGGATGGGCTGCACAGTTAGCGATGGGGCTGGCTGGCAGAGGGAATGACCAGGGGACAGGCATACCGTCCCAAGGATAAACCTGACTCCATCACATCACGTTTTAATCAATGAGCCCATTAGAAGTGTAGATAATAAAGCGTGACAGACCTCAGGAGAGCAAATGATTTGTTCCTCTGCTGTTATGCCCACAGAGTAGCTTCTCCAAGGTCATACATTAGATAGCTGCGGGCACAGGAACACTCAATTCCTTATGCTCCATGACCTTGCTCCCCCACTCCCACATGCCCGCCAAGAGAAGGGGGAGCGGGGTCTGGGGCTGATCGGGCGAGAACAGCAAGGTTTCCAGAGATCGCATTCTTACGGCGGGTCCCACCTCTGGCTGGGGAACTCACAGAGAAAGACAAGGTTCGAACTACCCCGCATTTTCTCTTTTGGCAGCCAGCAATTGGTCACATTGCACGGTTCAAGGTTACACAGGAGCCCCACGGTACAAATGCGGGGCAGGAGCAGCCAAGTCTTGCTCAGAGCTTTACAATAAAGCCCGAGCAAGTGTTCCAGAAGCTGACATCGGGAAGGCAACCTCTGGGAGCAAGGCACCCAAGGGACTCCAGAGAGCCCTTCACTCTCGGGCTCTGGGGACTCTTCTTCTTGGGGCCTCTTTCTTGGGCACCGAAAAGCCGCCTTTCCTGGACCGTCGGGGTGGGACGCGTAGGTGGATGGCTAAGCCGGGAAGAGGAGGGGAAGAGCAGTCTCTTCGGACACCGGCAGAGGTAGACTATGGAAGGCAAAGGGTTCGAGAACACGGGAAAGGCCATTTTCTTGGGGCTGGCTGGGGGCGGCTCCCTTTCTTCCTCTCTCCTTTTAAAAACGAAAGCCCATGATGATGAAGCCGGTGAGGAGAAGGAAGACAAGGGTCGCGTCTCGGGTATCGTCCCAGCGGAAGCCCTGCTTGGCCCGGGCCTCCTGCTGTTTGCGCAGGGCCTCTCGCCGGGCCCTAAGGCGCCGTTCGCGCTCCAGCTGTTCTCCGTAGTGAGCTTGGTAGAAGGCGTCAAAGTCGAACATGGTGCGGTTGGCGCCCGTGGGGGCCTGACCCCGGCCGCGGGCCTGAGACGCGGGGGGCGGGGGGCGGGGCGAGCC
>NW_027532208.1:2303821-2346537 GCF_008692635.1 Crocuta crocuta
CGGACCGGCGCCTTGGGGGGCCGGGCGCCGGGTCCGCGCAGGTCCTCGTCGCTGAGCAGGCCGCGGTCATACTTGCGACGCAGGGTGGCACTGCCCAACACCACGTAGGCCTGGGAGATGCGCGTGAAGCGCTCGGCAGCCTCGGCGCTCCCCGAGTTGCGGTCCGGGTGGTAGAGGAAGCTCTGCCGGTAGTAGGCCGCCTTGATTTGCGCCTGCGTGGCTGTGGGGGGCACGCCGAGCAGCTCGTAGAGCGCCGTGCGCGAGTACGCGCCGTCGCCCTGAGAATAAGTCCTCCTTTCTAGGCCCAGGCGGGAACCCCGAGTCTGTGGAGCGCTCCGGGCCAGCCACAACCTCCACAGCAACGGCCGCGGCCACCTCAGATCGCGCTTGGTTGCCATCTTGAAAGGGCCAAGCGGGCGGTGCAAGACTAACTGGCCAATGGGAGGCGCGCGTTGTTCGCAGCGCGTCCGCCCTGCAGCCAATCGAGTAGAAGAGGAGGCGGGGAGAGAGGTGGAGCATGCGTATTTTCGGGCGGGAGCGGGGCAGAAGACATAAAAGCCGGGTCCCCGGAACGCTCGCAGTGGGCTCGCGGCTGAGGCGTGGAGATGGCGCCCCGTGGGAAGAGACCGGAGCACGGCGGGCCCCCGGAGCTGGTGAGTCTTGCGGCTCGCGCACGGCCTTCCCTCCTCGTTTACGGTCTTCGCGTCTTGATTCCTTGTCTTCTGGTCTTCTCTTTTTCTTCCTCGCAGTTTTATGACAAGAACGAAGCCCGGAAATACGTGCGCAAGTAAGGGGAGCCTAGATGTTGCGCGGCGTCGGGGTTCGGGGACCGGCAAGTTATCGGGAGAGCCGGCACTGCTTGGAGAGCACGCAAGAGTTTGGGGTGTCGGGGGGAAGGAAGGGACTCGGATTCATCGCATTGCTTACGGTGGGAGAGTTAGGTCTTTGAGTAAATCGCGGAACGCTCTGGGCCTCAGGGAACTTCGCATTAAAACGGGGGTGCATCCTACGTACTTTCTCCAGGTGGTTCTCAAGAGTTTCGTGTGACAGCTTGTTTGAGGCATGTGGTCACATCGGCGGGGGCAGTGGGTACGTGTAAGGGGGTCGGTGCGATTGAGGGGAAGGAAATCGTAATCACAGAATGCGGTGTGTCCGTTTGCGTTGTCGTTAAGCTCTCGTGACAGGTGTTGGTGGTTTATCCGAATTTTGGGGGGAAGTTACTCGTGTTAACTATGGAGTCGTGTAACAGGCGAAAGCTACAACAGAGACTTCCAAGCCTGCTCTGAGACTGCTGCAGAGAGAACTGTTCTGCTTTACATTCAAATTAGAGTCCAAGACCCTGAAGGCGAGCAGAAATCTCCGGCCCAGTTGTTACTGTGTAGCAACATAAGCTTTTATCCCCCCCAGCAGCAGAACTCCGTGTGATTCTCCCTCTTGACCTTGGGAAAGGCAGATGGCACTGTAGACCCGTTTTCTTAATAGTCCGAAGTCCTCTTTTAAAATAATGTTTGGTCTCAATGACTTACTGTGAAGGAAATGTTAGCGTTTTACCTTTTTTATGTGGATGATGTGTTGAGATGCTATTAAGAGCATCTTGGGCTAGTGAGACCTATTACAGTTAATTTTGTGTGTTTCGTTGTGGTTGTGGCACTAAGAAAGTCCCATGTGGCTTGCATTGTATTTCTCATGGATAATAACCGCTATTGGTTTTTGTTGTGCCTTGTTGAGCCTTATACAGGAGAGTAACTTCGGTGGGTCATTTTTCCAGAAAACGAGTCTTTAAGTAATAATCGTGTCAAAACCTTATTGACTTGAAAATATCACGTGGCTAGTCATTAGCTAAGCGATTTATTTCCCTCACATTGGTTTTGCAGCTGGCAAAGTTGTAATTTGTGTCCTCAAATAACTTGTTGCTTGTATCCCATGGATTTGGGAGGGTGCTTTTAAACAGTTGTAGTTGAGTTTGGTGATTGGGACAGTACCTCAGGGTGATTGTGTCTTGTTCTCTCTCTCTCCTTTTTTTTTTTTTTTTTTTTTTTTTTTAAATGTTTTAGCTCAGAAATCCTTTATCACTTGCTTGTGTTTTCTGCCTTCCCAGCTCACGGATGATTGATGTCCAGACCAAGATGACTGGGCGTGCGTTGGAGCTCCTTTGTCTGCCAGAGGGTCAGCCCTGTTACCTGTTGGATATTGGGTGAGATCTTGCAGCCTAGTTCAGGGCGTCCAGGTGGAGGAGTGTCTTTGCTGCTCACCCTATTGAGCTCCTGTTTTATTATGTCTTCCAGTTGTGGTTCTGGGCTGAGTGGAGATTATCTCTCGGATGAGGGACACTATTGGGTGGGCATCGACATCAGCCCTGCCATGCTGGGTAAGATGTGCTACTTAGTGTTGGAGCTGACTGCGCTTCATGAGTATGGAGCAGCTATGCGTCGTCTGTTTTCCTGATGTATTATCGTCCCATGTAGATGCGGCCTTGGACCGAGACACTGAGGGAGACCTGCTTCTTGGGGACATGGGCCAGGGCATTCCCTTCAAACCAGGCACCTTTGATGGTTGTATCAGGTAAGAGTCTTCACTTCTTGCTCTTAGTCCTGCAGGTCAGTGCTTTCCAAACTGGCTGTGCAGAGTAACACAGAAGACTTGAAAATATACATCCCCGTGTTAGAGTAGTGCCCCCAGTTATGTATTTTTTATTGTATTTTGAAACTGTCTACTTCTTTGATCATTTTGTGTTGCCAGGTTTAGGTACCGCTGGTACAGATTCTCTGCCTGCTTTGTTGGGGGGTGGAGGGTGGAGGGGTGGCTGCTTACACCTCTAGGAGCCATCTTGTGGACCCCAGCGGCCATCTTGTTTTCCTTTTATAATGGAGAGTGGTCCAGAATTTTCCAGTTTCTTCAGTGACCTAGTCTTTGGGTTATCAGGGTCAAGTTTTGAGTCATTACGTAGTATTTCGATAACTGATGTTAGAACATTGAAATGACTATTAGAAACACAAAGTTGTTCCTTGTCTCCTGTGGTAAATTCTGTAGTGTATTTGGTGTATTCTCTATTCCCTTTGTAAGGGATAGGGGAGGAAGTCAGCTTTAATCCTGTGATTGTGGGTTGAGGAGTGGGGATGTAGGTAAGCAGTAAAAATTTGTATTTGAAGATTTTCTTCTAGGGTAAGTAATTAGTTTATCTAGGAACAAGGTGGTAGGGAATGCATTTCAAGGAAAGCAATTGGTTTTTAGTAATGGTTGGGTGAGATGTCCTAAGCTGCAGCAAACCAAAGGCTGGTGATACGGTCTGTGTATTTTAGGGGTAAATAGTCATTTTTTGTCTTTAAGAGGAGAGATGGTATGGCAAACTTATTTATTTATTTTAGCGTATTTTATATGTAAGACCTGATACAAGGTGCTGTGAGGTTTGTGGAAATATATACAACACAGTCCCGTCTTACAGTTTTTAAGACCCTTCATGGTGTATCAGGTGCTGTAAGACATGGGCCACATAACTAAACATGAAATTGAGTGTGGGGTATGAGAGAGTTGTAGGACCCACCAGAACGGTGAAGAAAAGCTAGAGAGCACAGGGAAGCCTTGGGTAGGAGGGGCTGAGGTTGGGCCTTGAAGGCTCAGAGGAACTTGGATAGTCTTGCGGGGGAAAGGGTGGTTTCTGAGTGAAGGAACAGTGTGAACAAAGGCACAGAAGTGGCCAGGGAAGGGAACCTGATAGCTTGTAGGGAAGAAACAGGTGTTTTTTTTAAAAGTTTATTTATTGAGAGAGAGAGAGCATGCATGCACGTGCATGCAAGGGAAGGGGAGGGGCAGAGAGGGAAAGAGAAAATCCCAAGCAGGCTCCTTCAAGCTGTCAGCAGAGTCTGACTTGGGGCTCGATCTCAAGAGTTGGACGCTTAACCCATTGAGCTGCCTAGGCACCCCAAGAAGGAAGAGTTTTTTAAGCTCCATGCTGAGAAGTTTGAGCTTTTTTAGTAATTGATGGGAAGCTAGGGAGTGGCCAGATCAGAGCTGTATTTTGGGAACATTATTGAAGAGGGGAGAAGGGGCATCTGGGTGGCTTGGTCAGTTGAGGGGCTGACTCGATTTGGGCTCAGGTCATGATCCCAGGATTGTGGGGCCAACCTCCATGTTGGGCTCTGTGCATGGAGCCTACTTAAGATTCTTTAAGAAAATTTTAATGTTTTATTTACTTTGAGAGAGAGAGCGCGAGCGTGAGCAGGGGAGGGTCGGAGAGAGGGAGATAGAGAATCTGAAACGGACTCCAGGCTCTCCAGGCTCTGAGCTGTCAGCACAGAGCCCGACGCGGGGCTCGAACCCATGAACTGTGAGATCATGATCTGAGCCAAAGTCAGACGCTTAACCAACTGAGCCACCCAGGTGCCCCGCCTACTTAAGATTCTCTCTGTCTTCCCTGTCCCTCCTTTTCCCCCCTCTCCCCCCCCCCAGCTTGCATGTGCTCCCCACCTTCAAATTTAAAAAAAAAGGGAAGAAAGGAGACATGAGTTAGGTTGTTGAAGCAAGCTGGAGGTGGTGATGAGTGCTGACGAGGAGAGTGGTAGAGATAAAATGTGGGAGAGGGGCTTGAGCTTCTGTGGATGTGTGTGCACAGCAGTGAAGAGGAAAACACCTGAGCGGAGGACATGATAGTTGCTTGAAATTCTTAAATCTGGGGATAGTGAAGACACCTAACAGGTACAGTTGAAGGAACTGATTTGAGGAGGAGAGAAAACAAATGAATGTCTAGGTGTAAATACTATAAAGGGGTTTTCCCTTGGTTGGAGGGAGGGAATGAAGGGGTAGGTGGCAGAGAGCCTTAACACGCTGAGTAATTTGAAATTTGAGATGCATGGGGAAACCAGGTTGAGAAAATCTGGATTGGCTGCAAGGAAGCTAACGTTGACCTTCTCTTTATTCTCCTCATTCAGTATTGTAGAATGGTCCCATGGAGTGGATCTGAACGGGCCCAGAAAGAGAGTTATGGGCAGGAGGGCTTCACCTGGGCCCAAAGGATGTGTGTGGTGGGGAGAGCAGTGCGTGTTGGTACCTGTCCTGACTGGGGTCCCTTCCTTTCTCAGCATTTCTGCTGTCCAGTGGCTCTGTAACGCAAATAAGAAGTCTGACATTCCTACCAAGCGCCTGTACTGCTTTTTTTCTTCTCTTTACTCTGTGCTGGTGAGTATGGGATTGCCTCCCAGTCTGGACTGGCCTCTTCTCCTTTCTGCTGGCAGTGATGGAATAGGAAGTGTCCCAGGGGAAACATTCAGATGGGACCTCACGGGATGGCAGACCTTATTGTGGTTACTCGTGTCTCAGCCTCAAGAGAGAGCTGGCTGCTTTGACACTCCCTAATGAAATGTAGAAGGTGCTGGTGTCACAGTTTGAGATCCATCACGGTTCCTGTGTCAGACTGCACTAAATTTGAATCAGAAGTTGGTGTGGGAACATGGACTCCACAGAATAAGGATCAAGACCTCCTGTCCAGGGCATGCCGAGTACCTACATATATGCTGTGACTCCCACCCCACTGCTCCCCTACTGCTGATGCTCACATGGGGTGCAGGGGGTTACTTGCCACAGACAGAACCTATATTAGCTTTTTGCCTTCCTAACTGCTGGTGTTGATTTCACTTGTTTAATAGGATCAAATGATAGTTTGAGATTTCAAGTCCTAAAAATGAGTTCTTTCGCTTTTGGAACAGGCTACGTATCTCTTGGTTCTTAATCACCCACTTCATCCCTGGTTTTCCTAGGATGGGTTGTTTTTTGTGGATGGATGGCTGCCCTCAGCTGTTAGGTGGTTTCTGTCGCACACCCACACTGGGGTTAATCTGACCTTTGTTTGCTTTTCTGTGGAAATGGTTTTACCTCCTCTGTTGAGCCAGCTCCCCACGACAGTTAAGACTCTGCTCAAGTGTTCCTCAGAGGCCTTCCTTGAGCCACAAGTAAACCCAGCAGTTTCTTGTCACTCACCATTTGTTTGTTCTGATTTGTTTTTTTATTGGCACTAAGTCACCACCGTATATTAGCCACCTTTCTCACTGAAACGTGCCCTTAGAAGTTCAGGCGCTCTGTCCTTTGTTCACGGCTGCATCTCGAGCCATAAGAACAGGGTCATGTGCACGGTGGGATCTCAGATATTTAGTGAATGAGGAAGAGAGAAGTGTTGGGCCCTGAGCCCATGGTATGTTTGTAGGAGAGTGATGTTTTGTTGCTTGCAGGTGCGTGGAGCCCGGGCTGTCCTGCAGCTATATCCTGAGAACTCAGAGCAGGTGAGCCCCTTTGCTACTGGAGGTGCAGGGGACGGGGAGAGACCCAGGTCCTGTGCCTCCCTCACCTGCCCTCTTGCTGTTGGGAGGTGACAGAACAAGGAACTTGTTGCTAACTGGTGGGAAAGGTAGGGAGTGAGCACCTGAGGGGGAGAGGTAGCTGCAGGGTAGGATAGGACGTATGTGTGTTCTCGGCTGATCTGTGGGGTGACAGTTACGAAGATGTTTGAGTGCCATACCAAATGAATGGCAGTGGGGGGAGGATTTGACAGGATGGTAACAGCTGTCTGTCCTGTGATGGGTTGTGCCACGGGGATGAGGAGGTAGAGGTGCAGACCCTGAAAGACCAGTGGTGAGCTGTCCCGGCCCCTAATATGAAAGAGTTTGCCTCCTGACTGGTGGTCATTCATTACTGAGATGGGAGCAGGGATGTGGGTTTCTGGGCTAGAAAAGGGGAATTGCTGGTTCCATCTGCACTTTCCTGTGTAAGGTTTTTGGGGACTCCATTGGGAACAGTTTGATGAAGACTTTGAGCTCTCCTGAGCAGAGTCCACCCTGGGGGCAGACTGGCTTCTCGAAGGGAGTGGACGGAAGCGGTCTATTCTGCCAGCCTCCCCGCCTCACTTGCTGCTGCCGTTCTCTCCTCAGTTGGAGCTGATCACAGCCCAGGCCACCAAGGCTGGCTTCACCGGGGGCGTGGTGGTGGACTTCCCCAACAGCGCCAAGGCCAAGAAGTGAGAGCTGGGGGCTAGTGTGCTGCCTGCGCTGAGGGGAGAGGGTGTTGGGGTGATGAGTGGGCCAGAGGAGTGCGGGGCTGGATCACCAGGGCCTACACGTTCTGCACCTGTTCGTGGGAAGGAGTGTGAGGGCTTGTCCCCCGCGTGTGTGGCTTTATGAGCCCAGCCCTCACTCTGTATTTTTCTGGTTTCAGGTTCTACCTCTGTTTGTTTTCCGGGCCTTCAACCTTTCTGCCAAAGGTGAGGGATCCAGAGTTTGCAGGCTCGTGTTCTTTGGATTCCCTTCTCGTGGGACTGGGCCTGGGACCTGTTGGAAGGTCTCAGGCCTGGGTGGCCCGACCTGGGGTGGGGCAGGTGGGTTGAGAGGTCTCCAGGTTGATCTACGGGCACTCTGGTCCCCACAGGCTCTGACTGAAACTGCTGATGAAGAGGAGGCCATGGAGTCCACGTTCACGAGTGAGAGGTAAACAGTTGTCAGCCCTGCCTGGGGTGCGGGGGCTTGCTGCTGCTGGAGTCGTCCGATGTGGCTCTCTGCTTGCACCAGATTTCTCAGGTTCAAGTGTGGCAGTGACACCAGGGTGGTTACCATGGGGAACCCTGTGGGCCCATGCCTGCTTCTGCCTCAAGCTGGGCAGTAGGGGCCCTTCTGGATGTCTGTGGACAGTCACGCAACCTCCTTTCCTTCCTCCCTCTGCCTTCCCTGTTGCCAGGACTGCCGGATTGTCTCCTCCCTCCCTGAGGCTGCCTCCCCCACCTGCATCCTGGCCCCTGCCCCTCTTGGCTCTCCCTCCCCTCCTGCGTCCTCATGTTCACTCTCCTGGGTCATTCCCTTCGGCTCGCAGAGGGAGCCACGGTTTCTTAAGTCTTCCCCCTGTGTGCCCCAGCTCCCCCCCCCACCCTTCCAGGTGCAGGCTTCCTCCAGTCACATCTCACACGTGCCCCTCGCTCTGCCACACCATTCTCTCTCTCCTGCTCTCTGCTCCCACCTCTGTCTCACAGATTGTGCTTCTCAGGGCCCCACCAGCCTCTGTCTTTGATAAGTCTGTGACTACTTCTCAGTCCACTTTCTCTTTTGTCCTCTTAACCTGCCTGCTCCGTGGGCGCTGACAGCAGCCGATTGTTCCCTGGGTGCTTTTCCCCGCTTGGCCTCCCACCGCATCCTAGTTTTGGTCTCAGCTTGCTTGCTGTTTTTTCTCCAAGCACTCTGGGGCCCAGCCCAGACCCTTTCTCTCTCTGCCGCCTTAACCACTAACTCTGGGTTCGTTGCTTTGGATTTATGCCTGTGGGCTCAACCCCACCTCCATTTTCTTAACTGCCTCCCGAGTGCCCTTACCTAGAGTTCCCCTGGTGTCAGGAACAAAACCAAGCTCTTGCTTTTCACCCCGAGACTCCCTCCTCTGCCCTTCCGCACACAGTCCTTCTTATGTCCCCTCTGACCAGTCCTCCGCGTCTGTCCGGGTGGCAGCCTTCTTCCCTCCCCCGGTCTGAGCCCCCACCGCCCTTGCCTGGAGCATGGATGCTGTGGCACTGGCTCGCTCCACTTTCAGTCTTTGCCTCTTTGAATTTGTTTTCTGCACAGCGGCAAGGTGAATCCTTCCTTTTTCCTTTAATTTTGAAAAAGGGAAACCCCATGTTGTCATTTTTCTGTTCCGGTATCCTTGGTGGAGTTCTTCTTGCCCTTTATTTTCCTTTCCACCTTTCACTGCTCTGAATCATGTGTGTCTGTGTACTTGTTGGTGCTGGTTCTCTGTCTCCCCAGCCAGGAGGATGACTCGGGCTCTGCTGGTGTGTCCTTGATCCCAGAGTAGGGTCTTGTTAGTGAAAGGTATGCTGACTGGATAATTGATGGTAAGGCAGTGAAGGAGGTAATTTCTTAGTCCTGGTTGATGTGGGTAAGAAGCCTGAAGACTTTTAAGACATTTAAGAGGAAAAGTGGGCAGGGAATAGGTTGGGAAGGCCATAGGTGAAGATCACAAGGGTGTTCCTCGTGTTCACCATAGATTGGTGCCTCCTGACCTCTGATCCCTGAACTTCCCTTAGCCTTCTCAGCCCATTCCCCCTGGGGATTTGTGGGGGGGCTCTCCTAGATGTTTTCTGCTCTAAGGTGCCCACCACTTGCTCTCGGCGAGTGGCGCCCTCTCCCACCTCACAGAGGGACGTGCACGTTCTTCAGCCCCCTCCATCCACCGTAGAATCCCTCTTGTCCTCACTTGGGGGTCTACAGACGACACGTGCTAACTGTAAACTTAGGTAAGCATCTGTTTCTCGTCTGTTTTGAGAAGGGGGTAGTGCCAGCACTCGGGCAGCGTGTTGAGTAGAGCACATGTGTGCGCAGACTCCGCGCAGTGCCCGGTGCACTCACTCTGCAGGTCCTTTGCCTGTGGGAGGTTGCGGGGGGTGTTGTCCTTTGGGAGGATTATCCGGCCTTCTCACGTTCTTGTCATTTTTGTCTAATCATTTTGTCGCGCTCTCTGACTGATTACTCGGTCCACCTATGGCCTTTGCCACTAATGACCAACTTCCCTCTTGGCACCTTTGGTCTGGGGCGCCCAGTCACTGCCTTCACTGCTCCCTTTATCTGCCCTCATGACTCTTTCCCATCGTTCCTTCTCTGGCTCACAGCTTGCCCCCCCCAGCTTGTCCTTCCTTCCAGACCCTTGTTCATTAGTCCTGCACTTCCAGCCCTGGGTTGGCAGCTGTCTCCTGTTTTGCACTTGGTGCATCAAACTCCTGCTCACTGGTTGTGGGCATTCTTAACGTTTCTTTCATGCCCCACTGCCTGTATGTGCTGAAGGGTCTAGATCACGTTGTATCACTTCTTTGCCATGAAACGTCATTGGCTGCCTGGTTACTCAAGGGAGAGCACATTCCTTGCCTGTATTCACATCTCCATGAACTGGCCTAACCAAGTGAGATTCTGAGATTTTTTTTCTTTTCAAAAATTTTTAATGTTTTTATTCATTTTTGAGAGAAAGCATGAGCAGGGGAGTGGTGCAGAGAGAGGGGGACAGAGGATCCGAAGCAGGCTCTGGGCTGACTGTGAGACTATGACCTGAGCTGAAGTCGGACACCGCACTGAGTCACCCAGGCACCCTTAATTTTTTATTTTCGGGGAAGGGAGAGAGCAGCATGTGAGCAGGGGAGAGGGGCAGAGGGGAGGGAGAAAGAATCTTAAGCAGGATTCATGCTGAGTGCAGAGCCTGACACAGAGCTTGATCCCATGAACCGCAAGATCATGACTTGAACAAAATCAAGAGTTGGACAGTCAACTGACCGAGCCTGAGTTTTGTTTTGTTTTGTTTTTAAATGATTCTGATTTTTATCATTGGGTCAGAACAGATGAGAAGTAGCCGCGGACAGGGCCTGTGCTGGAATCCGGCCTGTGCTGGCCCTCATGCAAGGAGGGAACTCGTGCTTCGGACCCTCAGGATCCCACTTGGACCCCTCCCCTTCTCACACCAGGCACCGATTGTTCCCTAACCTTCCTTCTGTCCTTTCAGGGCCGCCCCCTTGTGCGGTGCTTCTGGGCTTGCTGCTGCCCCACCTTCAACCTGCAGAAATGCTGGTTTAGCTCAGCAGCCTTCTTGGTTTTCGCAGACTCTGCTTTTCCTTTCTGTGTCTTTCCCTCAGCAGCTGCTGGGTCTCTGCACTTGCTTTGCCTGGTGTGGCTGGTCCCTACCCTGGCCCCGTCGTGGGCTCTTCAAAGGCGAGCCTGGTCCACATCTGCCGTAGGACATCCATGGGTCCGGCGCTCAGGTGCTCAGGAAATGGTTGTTACTCAAATGGCGAGCGGCTCTCCGTAGCAGGAATTATGCTGGAGACCGTTTGAGCCCAGCTGCCAGGTGGGGATGTGGTTTGGGGACAAAAGGCTCTCCATGTTCCCAGGGCCTTTCTCCCGTGGGGCTGTGAGGGAGTCCCTTTTCTCCTCAGCCAGGGCTGGAGGCCAACAGCAGTGCTTGAGGATCATTGTCAGGGCTGCCGGGAGCTGGCAGCCTGGTTTTCCTGCCTCAGACATCTGTAGTTGCTGGGAACCCCCACTTGGTCTGTACCAGGCAGGCCGACCCCACAGCCAGACCAGGGTCTGAAGTGGCAGTGCTGGCCATCTGGCCGTCCTCGGGTAGTGCCAGGCTCTCATGAGCTGACCCCAGCTGGTGGTGTCCCAAAAGTACCTTGGCCCCCTGCTTGCCCCACAGGCAGCACCTAACAAACCCACTTAAACGGTCACTGTCACAAGATGCCTGGGAGGGAGTGGGGCCTCTCACCTCCTGCTCTTCTACCGCACAACTGCTTTGGCCCAGGGGATATCACTGGGGGAGGAGAGGGTGTCCAGAAGCAGGGACTTCTGCTGTGGCAGGGGCATTGGAGGCCACCCGACGCAGGGAGGACCACCCTTTTTCCCTGCGTGGAGTAGCTTGAGTGCCACACATCGTCCGCCCCTGCCCTCAGAGCTGTGTCTCCCACGTAGGGTCCAGCGCAGCCTGGCGAGGCGCGGGCTGGTGAGGAAGAGCCGTGAGTGGGTGCTGGAGAAGAAGGAGCGCTACCGGCGGCAGGGCAAGTGAGTACCTGGGCTGGGGACAGGCCGGGGATGGGGGTTCTGTGGCCACCGAGGGCTCGCCTGCATCTAGAAGTGTCCCCGGGGTCCTTTTGTTCTTTTTTCTGAGACCACCTTCTTGTCTCTTTGCCACAGGGAGGTCAGACCCGACACCCAGTACACTGGCCGCAAGCGCAAGCCCCGCTTCTAAGCGGTTCGCTTTGTCTATAACCGGGCAGCTCGGGTCTGCACAGTTGCAAGCGGGAAGTTTTCTGTTGAAGTGCCTACTTGCATCAGTTGACAAAACAATTGTTTTAGAAAAGTTCTAACAGTTCTTCTTTACTAACAAAGTTGTAAATGCATCTTATTTTGTTCTAAAAGCAATAAACCACTTTCTGTGGATCTGTGGCTCTGGCATTTCCTAGCTCTGGGATCCGGAGCAAATCTCAAGTTCCTCTGACTACTTGATTCCCCAGGTCCAAAAGAGGCTTGAGGAACTTAAATGTGTGAAAACCACCCTATTTTAACCTACGAGGAACACAGATCAGTTTCGGGCTGCTTACCTATTCCACCACTAGGGAAGGATGGGTGGGGTGAAATGGGTCTATGGGACCCACTGTCCTGAGGCCACCGCCCAGTCTCTGGTCCTCCAGTCCCAAGGAGGCATTCAGCCAGGGCCTGGGCTGACATTTGGCCCGGAGCTCCACCAAATGCTCATTGCCCAGCCTTGGTTGCCTCTGGGTGTGTCTCCTGTCCGATTCCTAGTGGTCAGAAGAGCAGGCAAGCCTGCCCTAGGGCGGGGGGCTTGGGGGGTGGTGGCTGTAGCAGGCTGAGTGAGTGGGAATCCAGGGCAGGTTTGTAGCTACTGGGAAGGCGGAAGGTGGGGCAGATCTGGGCCCTCAGGACAGAATGGGCATCAGGCTTTAAGCAGGAGTGGAGGGGCCAAAGGATCTGGAGGTTGAAGGCCGAGGAGGGAAGTGGGGATCCTCTGCCTCCGAGCCCCTTTTTCCGGTTAGTGCTGGGCACATTTACCCCCGGTTCTAAGGCCGTGACCTCGTGACAGTAAACAACCTAGGCCAGAGACCTGGTACAGATACAAATGTTTATTCTACATAAAAAGTTCACAAAATGGGCAGCTGGTTGTCCCAAGACCTTTGGTGAAGGGGTGGAGGGAGGGAAGTTGCTGTTAAAGAAGGCAGCACGGACAGTGGTCACAGTCACTGGGCAGGAGCAGAGCTGAGGGAAGGCAGGGCACAGACGCGGCCCCATCCCCTACTGCATGCACTCGCATGCACACTCCTTGCCTGTCAACGAGGAAGAGGGGTCTTGGGTGGGGGCACGTTTCTGACTTGAGAAGCCCCGAGATGGGGAGGAGGGAGGCGCTCCTCCCTGGCTGGCTGCTGAATACTGCATCCTAGACACCAGACACCCACATGGCACATCAATGGGGGACAGCGAGGGCAGGACGCGATTGCAGGCCTGAAGTGACATCTGACTTCCCAGAGCACAAGAGAGCAGGGACCACTGTCCCAAACATGCAACACAATGGCTTGAGGACCTGACTGAGGCCTGCCAGGGAGAGCGGCTGGCCCAGGGTGCGGGCTTCGGCTTAGGGCAGAGACCTGACGGGCCTGCTCTGCCTCCCTAGCTCGAAGGGTGGCTGGAAACTAGGCACCGGATGGTCTCTCGTGGAATGTTACCTGGGGTGAGGCGTAGCCCAAAGGGGTTGCTCCTGGGGCTGCAGGATTGTGGGAAGGGAGGATGAGGCAGCCAAGACCCACTGGACTCTGCCCCTCGGCAGGGGAGGGAGCCTGGTCTTGACACAGCCAGAAGCCACCTGGCCACAGCACCCTGAGCCTCCCTGGCAGTGGTCAGCTGTTAGAGGCTTAGAGCTGGGCTGTCTCTCAGGGCCACTCCTCCCTTAACCTGAAAAGCAGCACCATGTGGCCAGCTGGTCCCCACCCCTCAGGGGGCTCAGCTTAGGGGGGACAGCTGGAGAGGACGGAGGTCAGGGCAGATGGGCCAGTCAGTAGGAGGCAAGGTTGGGGTCCAGAGCGAGCCTCGGTCCCAGGAGAGGGCGGACCCCAGGCTCGAGTGGAATTCACGGAGGCAGGGGAAGGGGGGAGTGTGGCGCTACCTGGGAAGGGTGAGGCGGCCTGGGTCAGGGCCTGAGTCTGTTCCTTGCTGACCTGCCCCACCCCACTGGCTGTTTTCCAGCCTGGCTTCCCGCTGGCTCCTCGGTACAGACACACACGGTCACAGAGATCATGCACACGACGGCTCAGGGCAGGATGGGTGTGGAGGGCCCTACGGCAGAGGAAGGAGCAGTACCGGGCGGGAAGGAGGGCCCGAGCCAGAAGGCGGCAGCAGCCAGGGGGCCTCCTGAGGGCAGACCATCCCTAGTGGAGTGGCTGGTGCTTTCTATCCGAAGATGCCTCCGAAGGTGGAGGCGATGACGATGCCCAGGACCACGCAGCAGATGATGATCATGATCTTCTTCTGCACCAGGAAAGCAGAAAGGAGCAGCCTCAGATGAAGGAGATTGGGCCAGAGCTANGGGCTGGGAAAGGTGCAGCCCAGACTGTACCTAGGGAGGCAGTGGCACCAAGTGCTGGAGGCCTCAGGGTGAGGGCTCTGCTCAGCTCCGAGGCGGGGTCAGGGCAGAGTGGGGAGGGGTCTGTGGTGGTCCCCGAGGCCCTAATGGGAGGGCGGAGGGAGGCTACTGACCCGGCGTGCCTTGCTCTGGTACTTGACGGCCTTCTTGGTGTCAGACACGGCTCTCTCCACATAGTCCACCGAATGTTCCACGTTGTACTCGATCCTGTCAATCATCTCTCCCTGCAGGGCCAGGACACTCGAGCTCCAGCAGGGCCCCCCTCAGGGCAGGACTTTGGGGAAGCACCTTGAAGTCAAAGAAAAGGGGTGTGTGTTGTGTGTGAGGAGGATGGGGTACAGTCTCTCACCTGTGCCCCTCAGGCCAGGCACCCCAGGCAGAGCAGCCACCCTGGGGGAGGGAACTGGCCATGCAGTCTCAGCCAGGGGGGTGGGGACCATGCAGAGGGCGCTGAGCCGGGCCTGGAGCGCGGCAGAGGGGGCACGGCAGGAGCAGGCGGTCTGGACAGTGTCCCACTCCGTCCTCCGCAGGCACAGCGCTTCCATCCAGCTGTAAAATATTTAAGACCCCCTGCCCACTCCCATAGCCCTTCTGGGCCCTGTAGTCTGGTCCCACGCAGCCTCCAGAGGCCATTCTGGCCATGACACTGCCCAGGACCCCCAGCAGCAGCTTTGTGACAGATGACTGCTCTCTCCAAGTCCACTGCTCCCACTGGCATCCGTGCCGCTCTGGTCTCTCAGCCACTGGC
This sequence comes from Crocuta crocuta, assembly GCF_008692635.1. NCBI lineage: Eukaryota > Metazoa > Chordata > Mammalia > Carnivora > Hyaenidae > Crocuta > Crocuta crocuta. The sequence continues at coordinate 2,318,718 of NW_027532208.1, forward strand.
GGTGGCAGCCTCCTCGTGGCCTCCTTGCTTGCTAACTCAGCCTGCACCACGCCCATACTTCACCCCCTCCAGCCTAGAAGAGAATCCAGAAGTTGGGCACCACCCCCTGCCTCACCTCCACTCTCCCTGAGCTGCAGCCGCACGGCCTCCTCCGCGAGCCCGGCTCTTGCCAGTCTCGGACCGTCCTGCTGCAGGTCCCTCTGCCTGGGCCAGCTCTTCACTGTCACCCCAAGAAGTCTTCAGAGCTCAAATGCCACCTCCACAGAGAAGTCTTCCCTGACTACCCCGTCCAAAGTGGCCACCTCAGGGACTCTTACAGTTGCCCCAAGTATGGCCCTCAGACTGGCAGCGTAAGCATCCCCCTTGAAACCGTTAGAAATGCAAATTCAGGGGTGCTTGGGTGGCTCAGTCATTTGAGCGGCCAACTCAGGTCATGATCTCACAGTGAGATCGAGCCCCATGTCGGGCTCTGCGCCAACGGCATGGAACCTGCTCAGGATTCTCTCTCCCTCTAAAGAGAAAAATACTTCCAAAAAAATGCAAATTTACAGGCCCCCACCCTGAGCTACCAATCTCTGGAAATGGGCACCAGCAAACTTACAAGCCCTCCAAGGGATTCTTGGGCACTTTCAAGTTGGAGAACACTGCCTCCTCCTAACCTCAGCACCTAGCACAACTGGAAAACATTCCATTTTTCATTGACTTATGCTGCCCTTTCGCCCAACAGACATTAGCTCCAGGAAGCAGGCCCTCTGCTGTCCTGGTCACTGCTATACCTCCGGCTCCTAGAAAAGTGGCTGTCCACTGTGCCCATGTGACAAGCAGCGGACGAATAAGACAGGACAAGGCTGGGTGTGGGGCCATGCAGGGCCTGGGGTTCTGGAGGGCCAAGCAGAGCCATGCAGCACCGGGTCCTGGTAGCAGAGTCATGCAGGGGACGGGGTCCTTTAGGTGGGCAGGGCCCGGGAGGCAGTTTCAACAGCAGGTGGTTAGTTACCTGGAGACTCAGTCCCTCCCAGGCAGGGCAGCGTGTCAGGCAAAAAGGGTGGGGGTTAGTGCAGCCCTGGGTGCTGCTGGGGGCTGGGGGGCGGAGGGCACCGGGGCCCTTGGTACTCACCTGACTCTCCACAAGCATGGCCATGTCCATGAACATGTCGTGCAGCTCACGAATGCTGTTCTCCAGCTTGATGATCTCACTATGCCGCGTCTCAATCTCGCTCAGAGCCTGCTTTGAGATGCTGGAGTCCATGATGATCTAGGGGGTGGGAGCAGCGGGCTGGGACCCAGGGGCCTGCTGAAGGGGGCAAGGACAGGGACCGGGGCCAGGACAGCTGGCCGAGGGCAAAGGCAGCTGGGATGGGCGGTGGCTCCCTCTTCAGCCACAGCATTCTCCCACTTCCTGCTTGGTTCTGACTAGCTGTTCCCTGGTTTCTCTGAGCTGGACTTCTCCATGTTAACATAGGGCTAACAACACCCGCCCTGGCCCGTGCCAGCCACAGAGTAACTGCTAAGTGGTCGCTCTTATCACCAGTCTCGTACAGCCCAAGTTGGCTGCCCCAAAGACCCAGACCTTGAACCACCTTTTTCCTTCCCCCTCTCCTTCCGTTCTACCTCCCAGAGAGGGTAACTGCCCCTCCCTCTTCTCCTCCCGGAACCCACATCCCCAAGCTGCCTTTCACCCTGTGGGCCACCTCCTTCAGAAAGCCCCCTGCTCAAGCTTCACCTGAGAGGGCCAGGGGCACCGTGTTCCCCAGGAAGGGAGAAAGGCCCAGAGGACAGCGGAAGGCACCCCTAGCTGGTGGCAAATGGACAGGAGAAGCACGGAAGTGGACCTAACTGGGAGGAACCAGGAGACATTCTACCTCTGCCACTAACATTTATGTGGCCTCAGCCGGGCCCCTTTTCCTCTCTGAGCCTCAGCCTTCTCTAAAACCTGCCTCACAAAGTGGCTGTGTCCAAATGCTGCCCTGTCCCAGCACACCTGGGGGCCTGGTGGGAGGGGTGTGGTCCACACTCACCCCAGAGGCAAAGATGGCCGGGTTTCCGCTCTCCAGCATGTCCTCCAGCTCCTCACTGGTCGTGGTCCGGCCGGCTGCGAGTAGGGGTCACACTGAGCCCTGCACACCTCGCAGAGATCAGTGGCAGCCCTGGCCCCGCCCCTCCACCCCCGGCCCCGCCAGCTCACTGATCTCCAGCTGCCTCTGGATGCGGCCCTTGCAGCGCTCGCGGTAGTCAGACTGCGTGGCATTGTACTCGGACATGACCTCCACGAACTTGCGGGACAGCGTGGAGTGCTGAGGGATCCGAGGTGGGGGTGCCGGTGTCAGGCCCGGCCCCACCGAGCACCAGAGCCCCAGGCGCCCGCCTGCCCACCCCAGAGGCCCATCGGCAGCACCTGTGTCTTTCGGATCCTCAGGTCGGCGGATGAGCGGTTGAGGCCTTCCTCCTGCTCAATGCTCTGCTCGATGCCTGGGGGAATGAATGGCTGCTGCGCCATAACTTGTCTCCCTCACCACTGCCCAGGATCTGGCTCAGGACCTCCCCTAGGGAGGGTCTCCTGGGGTCTGGGAGGGGGGTCACATGGGAAGCAGAGGAAGAGGGAGCTGCGGACAGATCGGGGGCCAACGAAGGCCCATCCAGGCATGCTGCTTGCTTCGGTGTGTACACACATGCGTGCCCATTTGTGAGGCCTCAAGGGCACGCCACGCTGTGTGTGAATGCCCACTATGTGCTAGGCCTGGTGGCCCAGGCCTAACCTGCCTCCTGCTCAGGAAGCCTGTGTGCCCAACAAGGGGCTATGCCCAGAGTGGGGAGGGCCTAGCGGCCACGCCCTGCACAGCTCAAGGCCCCTGGTCCTGTGCATTTGTGGGGTGGGCCATCTGTGGTGTGGGCCGCATGGGGGACAAAGCTCAGAGGGGGGCACTCCCTCAATGAAGCCTCGGGCATCTATGTCCCCAGGCCCAGACTGGAGCCTGGCACAAACAAGCCTTGCCGGGCAGCAGTTGAGGGAATGGGCACATGGTGGCATCCTCATAAAGGAAAGCAAGATCCAATGTATCCTTCAGAGTTAGTGAAACCCCATCGCTACACAGAGAAAGCAGGCCCGGAGGGCCCCCCACCTCCCAAACAATGGCTGGAACCCACACTCACTCTTTAACTTGGAGCGAACTTTGTTTGCGGTCTTCTTTATGTCAGACATGAGCTCCTCCAGCTCCTCCTTCGTCTCTGGGGAGGCAGAAGGGGTACAGGGTAGACACCTGGGGGTTCCCCTGCTGCCTGCCGTTCAGCCTCAGCCTCTGGCATAGGGTGGGCCCAGTGGGGGTCTCTGGGCAGACCCTGGGGCCCGGGTCTTCCCCCTTCCCCTGGCCAACGCTCTGCCTGCCCCTCCGATCCTGGGCCAGGGCCACAGCAGCTATAGCCTCTCTCCCTCCGGTGCTGCCTTCCAAGGAGCCTCCCTTCCTCCTGTGCTGGCTCTCCCACCCCCCGCAGATAGCAGATGGGTCTAAATTTAAGGCAGAAATCATTGTGGAGCAGCTGGCAGTGCTGGAGTTGGCACTGGGGAGCAGTTACTTGATGCCTGCCTGAGTAGAAGGTAGGGGGTGCAGGCTTACCTAGAGTTACCTGGTAGCTCTGGTGGGGGAGGGAGAAAGCATCCAGCCAATAGGGTGACAGAGCTGGGGGCTGGAGTGGGGGGCGGTGGCGGTGGAATCAAGCACCCGGGGTGGGGCAGACCTTGTTCTACTCAAGAGTCCCCCTCTTCCTAGGTGCTGAGCCCAGTGGGTGGACAGGGGCGTGAGGCACCTGGCCTGGATGGGAGCTGATGGGGAAGTGCTTCAAAGAGGTGGGGCCTCTGGCACACAGTTGGCTGTGAAGCAGCAGGTGGCTGGGCCTATGAGGGCGAAGTTGGGGAAAGGCCATGACCTAGTGTTTTTCGGGCCCTTGTTCCAACTGGAGCCACCTCTAAAGCTGGCAGAGGCCATGGGGGTACTCGGCTTGCCCCACCCCCAGGGAGGCAAGGGGGCTGCTTCCCTATGGGGTGAGGGTTGGAGCCCTGGCCCCCAACCGCAGGGCAACCCCAGGGCTCTACTTCCTAGAGAAAACCAGGACTGAGCTCCTGGCTGAGCCTTTCTTATCCAATGGCTGCTTTCCTCTGGGGCTGGGCCTTCTCCTATAAGGGGTCAGGAGGGGCATTTATAGTGGTTGATGGGGGGGGTGCCTACCAAGTGGATAACGAAGTGGGGGGCTTCGGGGAGTGGAGGAGGGCACCTCGTTCGTACAAACAAAGGAAACTACGTTACCAGCTGCTCTGATGTCTCAGCCGCTTTTGCTCAGACCCAAAATAGCCCCGGCCCGGATGGCAGCGCCCAGGGGAGGCAGAGCAAGCCTCGGCCGGGGGAAGGCCCCCCACTCGCTGCCATCTCTCCCAGTGACTCCTTGTTAACCATGCCTTCTGCCCGACAAGGAGCCCCCTCCCTGTGAGGCACGGCCTGGGAGCCCACATCAGTGACTGCTGGCCACTCCTGCCTGCCCTGCTCACAGTGGTAATTCTCAGTTGGTCGCTACCGACTGTATGACTTGGGGCGACCTTGTGTGGAAGGTGGCAAGAGAAACAGACTGGCACCTCCGTCGCCCCATGCTCTGCCTGTCTTCCAGCAGGTGACAGGCCAGTGCCCCAGCTCGTTCGAGTACTGTTCCACAGTCAGCCCCCTCTCTCCTCAGCAGGAGCCCACACGGGGGCACACACCTGACTCAGACACACATGCACACTAAGACATACCATGCTGTCTTCCCAGACAGACCGCTGAGGGGAGGGCCGATGCACGACGGCCACACTCAATGTGTGCCCCTCTCTGCTTCCCACCCATTCCCAGCTTGGTCTCCCGGCTCCCAGCCTTCCTCAGGGCCTGGCACTGGTCTCAGGTTCAACCACACTTTGGGGCATGGAGAGATTTCTTGTGGGGGCTCAAGGATGCCAGGGGACCCAGGGCCGAGGGGCTATGGATGGGGAGATACTGCTGGAGAAGACACAAATCCAGCCCTGAGCACTTCGCCTGGCCCAACCAGGGGTGGGACCCTCCCCTTTGCACTCTTGGGGCCCCATGGGCCGGCGCCTTCCAAAGGGGTCGGCGAGGTGAGGGAGGAGATGAGCAAGCAGAAGCTGTGTGCACGTACGCACAGTCCACTGGCCAGGTCGCACACCTGGACCCCAGCCCTGTCACTGACTCCCTGGGGCTGAGGGGACGGTGATCAATACCTCCCTCCCCGCCCCCAGAACTGTGACAGCAGGGCCAGGGGACCTATCTGGGGACAGAGTGGAATGCAGACACACAGAGGCTCCCTGTGCAGAGGGAGAAAGGTGACTTCCTGGAATCCCGATAACGCCTGGCTCCGGGGTACCAGTGGCTGCCAGCTCTTTCCGGAAGCTCCTCCCGTTCGGCCGGCTTGCCCTCCCACGGAGCTGAGCCTCGGCATTGCCATCTGCTCCCCTGGGACGCTCGGGAAAGGGAGGGGCTGGGCGGAGAGGCTTCCTGTGGAGCTGGGCAGCACCCACCTACCCAGCTTACCTGGATGGCAGGGGGAGCTGGCGCCAGATGCCGCCCAGGCCCAAGGACAGCAGCCCCACTCCGCACAAGTCCGAGGGAGCCCCAGGCACTGAGCCCCCCAGTGCCTGGGCCAGCTGTGTTTCCTGACGTTTTCCATGGGGCCCGCCCCATCCCGGCCACACCCAGGTACCCCTGGCCAGCCAGGAGTGAGGGTGCTGGGGCTCCGGGAGCCTCTCCCCAGCAGCTGCGCCTCCCTGGAGGCCCCAAACCCCCCACCCCCCATCTCGTGCACACTCACTCTCGTCAGGGTTGGGGGAGGCCAGGATGGCACTGTGCTTCCGCTTCACCTCCTCCACGTTCTCTGAGATCTTGTCAATGAAGCCACGGATCTCCTCCACCTGCGCCAGGCCGGCCAGTCAGGGGGAGACCCAGGGTGGGGGCTCACAGACCTGGGGCCGGCCCAAACTGGGGCTGGAGGTCAAGTTCGGGGAGCGGCAGGAGCAGGCTTCAGGTGGGGGGGGGCTCCAAATATCCTTCTAGAATGGGATGGGGAGAGTGGGCCAGTCCATTCCTAAACTTTGCTCCCCTCTGAGCTTCAGTCTATTCTCCCTCAGAATAGGTCTGTTATTTGGTGTGAGAACCCTGGGCCTGGCTCAGAGGACAGATGTGGGCCCCCCCAAGGTCTGCCAGTGTATGTGAGGAGGTGGGGTGTGCTGGCTCCCACCTGTTCAAAGAACTCATCCATGAAGCCATCTCGGTCCACGGTGACAGTGACATCGTCATCATCATCGCTGTCCTTGGCCTGCACAGGGGTGTGGACACATGAGCAGACCTGTGGTAGGCCCACTGGGGCCCGCTGCACCCAGGGCCACAAGCTGCCCCACATCTATACTCAGCAGCTCGGCTCCAGGGCCTGGGTCACTGTCCTAGGGACGAGGTCTGGCTGTGCCCTCAGCTCCCAGGCACAGTGAGGCCTGGAGGACCCCTGGGGACCGGGCAGAAGGAGAGAGGCCTTGCCTGTCGAGTTGGTGACAGGACCAGGTCTCCATTTCTAGGCCGGGGACTCCTTCCTCTGCCCAGCTGCCTGCTCTTTGCCCACAGGACTGGGGTCCTCCCCGTATGCCCCTCACCCTAGGGCACAGCTGGGAAGGCTTGGTCCCCTGGCCAGGGGCCCCAAGCCACAGACCTGGCCTGAGACAGGCTGCCTGGAAGCCATTCTTCTCTACTTTCTGGGCCTGAGGTTTTAATTAAGATGGGGCCCAAAGTTCCCAAGTTCCCTTTCTTGGGGGTACCTGGGAAGGGGCGGCCACGTGCCACCAACACGTGCCTCCAAAAAGGTAGGAGGGCTCAGAAACGGCCATCCAGAGCACCTCAGGCACGCCAGAGGGTTACTGCCTGCACGGGGCTCTGCAAACTCTGTTCTCTCCCTGTCAGTTGTTTTTTATTAATTAAAAAAAAAAATTTTTAATGTTTATTTTTGAGAGAGAGGGAGAACGCAAGTGGAGGAGGGACAGAGAGAGAGGGAGACAGAGGACCCAAAGCGGGCTCACACTGACAGCAGAGAGCCCGGCAGGGGGCTCAAACCCTTGAACTGTGAGATCATGACACCCGAGCTGCAGTCAGATGCTTAACCAGCTGAGTCACCCGGGAGCCCCTCTTCTTGTCATTCTTCACATCGGACCTCGATCCTCTTTCCCTCCAGGCCCAGAGGTGGGGCTGGCAAGCCCAGTCATGTCCCTTCGCTCAGGGCCTGCCCTAGGCCTCAGCTACAGGTGCAGGCCCTCCCTACCCCCCAAGAACAGCCGTAGGAAAGCATCCACCCCTCCCCCCAACCGTGGGGCAGGGTAATTACCCCTCTGATTTCCCAGTGCACTGGCCATGCTCATTCCTGTCCGCCTTGTGCACCTGCAGTCACCAGGGACGGCCAGCTCAGCTGGCGAGGGCAAGTCCGTCCCCACAGCCAAAGCCAGGATACCCAGGGCAGGACCGACCCCGCCTTGGACTGGGGCGCTCAGGCTTGGTCACACCTTCTCCTTTCTCAGCACTCCAAGGGACAGGCATGAGCTGGCTCAGCACTGGCCTTCACCTCCATCTCTCTTACTTCAGGGTCAGAGCCAAGGATAGGGGCAGGTGGAGGTCGAGGGTCGGTGAAGCTGAGGGACCCCGAGGGCTGGGCCCAGCTAGCCTGCTGGGGAGGGACATAGGTTCTGCGCCCAGTGTACCCGGCGGCTGACTGAGCCCGCCGGGTCAGTCTGCTCCTGTATGCAGCGCAGTGACGCCTGGCTGCAGGGACAGAGGGCGGAGACATGGGGGGAAGGCGCAGCACGTTCTGTAAAGTGCTATGCGCGGAGGGGGGGAGGTTCTTGGGGTCCCACTGCCCCACCGGAGCGGGCCCCACCAGGAGAGGGGGTTGGTTGGGAGCTTCCTGGAGGCGGCTCTGACAGGCCCCTCTCATCAAGAGATCACACCTCCTCCCCCAGCAGCTAAAATAAATCCTTGCTCCCACAAGTGTCTGTGGCTGCTACCAGGTGGCCCCCTCCCCCCAACCGAGCCCACCTATAGACAAAGAAAATCTAGGAGCCATTTCTATACTTTTGGACCTTGCCAGGCCCCGGAGCTAAGCTGGAGGAGCACTCCCTAGGGAAACTGAGGCAGAGTGCAGGCTGGAGGAGCCTAGGTCCCCCTCCAGGGCAGCCTGCCAGCTTGGTAGATGGCCCTAGGAGTCCCTGCCACTCAGCGCCCTGCCCTCTCTGTTCTGGTGTCGAGAGAGACAGGGGTTGACAGGAAAGGACAGAAGGACAATTTTCCAGCTCCCCTCCCAGAAAGAGTAATGACCGGCTGGGGCCAAAGACAAGGGAGGGCATCAGAGTTTCCAAGATGAGAGTCAATGCCAGAGACCCCTGGGATCTGGGCTGGTGGCTCTCCCGGGGCCTCAGCTTGCTCATCTGTAAAATGAGGGCGTATCTTTTCCAGGCATCCAGGAGCTCTGACCTGCTCCCTCCACGGTCTCCCCAGAGGACTGAAGAAGTCTGGACTCAGGCAGTTCCTCCAGCACAGGGTTGTCAGGAAAGAATCCCACGCTCTCCTCCAGACCCTCCATCAATGAGGGCAGAGCTGAGGAAGGGGATACCTGGGGCCGGGGCCTCACGGGGTCCCCCAGGTTGGGAACTACCCTGAAGGTGGCATTCAGATTAGCCCCAAAGCTAGTTGGAGGGTTTAGGGCCTGACTTCCCAGCCTTGGTCACACCAGCGGTGGCTCCAGGCAAAACCCTAAGGGGATTCTCCATGGGGAGCCCTTCCTTACCGGGTCTTCGCACTTCTTCCTCCCCAGGACTTTTCGCCTACTGCCCCTTGTCACCTCACTGCTGCAGCCTGAAACTGGACCCAGCATGCCCCACCTATAACCATTTCTCTGCTTCTACGGCCCACCTAACTGTCCTCCCTTTTCCCCACGGCAATTCCCTCTGCCTGGAATGCCGATTCCATGAAGCTGACATTCATTCCCCTCATCCTTGGATGCTGCCTCCTTCCAGAAGCCTTCCCCAGCTCCCGGGGTCAGCATCTTGCTCCTCTGCTTCCCCACATACTATTTACTTCTCTACTGGAACCACAACCACAGACTCTCAGGCCTTGAGGGACCTGAAAAATCACCGTGGCCTCAGCTTGCACACCTCTTGTGATGGCGAGCTCACTACCTTTCCGGGGCAGCTCTGCCCATCTTCGGCTGCCCCAATTGTCCCTTTCCTGTGTAGTTTCGTCCCAGGCCATAAAGAACCTGTTGATACCCTCTCCTTGGGATAGACTTGTCAGAAATCTGAAAATAGCAGCCACATCTTCCCTGGATTTTTCTTCTCATATTGGCCATTCCCTGCCCCTCAGATCCTTCTCAGGGCCCTAAGTCACAGCCCTTGCCCCAGACTTGCTTGGTTCAGCCTCTATCTTTTCTTGTAGCACATGATACAAACTGAATCTGCTGCTGATGGTGGTCTGAGTGGTACCAAAGAGCTGACCCATCCCCTCCCTCTTTTTACATCGTCTACCTCTGTTAATGCAATCAGTATCATATATGATATATGATCATATCAGTCAGTGATCATATAGCGCTTCCCGCCCAAGAAAGTCCCAAGTCCTTTCCCACCACTGTCTGCTTGGTTGGATTTTAGGCTCAAGTGAAGGACTTTTTTTTCTGCTTCGTGTCTTCATTTGTTCAGATCCTTATTCCACTTTGTGAGAATCTGATGGCTCATGACTTTGCTGTCCCTTGCAACCTCATCCATGTCTAGGCCGGTGCCCTATGGCACCTTTCTAGAAACATCCTCCAGGTTAACTAAGCCCAGTCAGGTCTCATGGAACACTGAGTAAATGACAAGCCCCAAACCCAGACACACTCCTGACCCAAAAGGAAGTAGGAACTAGGCTGGTGTGCCATCTCCTAGTGTCCGGGATGGTCAGAGTGGCCATCTACATGCACACAGGGCCACTCAGATAGTTTTGAACCATGAGTGCTCCCGCTCCCTTAGAAATCTGCCAGCCTTCTGTGAGTGACGGCCACAGCTCCAGAAAGAGGGCTGGACTGGACTGGGGACTTGAGGTGGCAGCTGGAGCCTTGGGTGGTCACAAGCTTGAAGCTGCAAACATCTTTAGGGAAAACCCACGCAGGCATCAATAAGATGCACCCCTCCTGTCACCCGGCCCAAACAAGGTTCCACCTCTTTCTCCTGAGCCCCCATTCCCAAGGATCCCTCAAATCAGCAACCGGGATACATCCACATCCTTCCTTTTCTTCTCCCATCCAGCCAACATTTGACTTGTCATGATGTTTTTGTGTTCATCTCTCCTCCGTGGTTCTCAACACTGTTCCAGGACCATAATCCCTTGAGGGCTTAAAAAACCCCTCCAGCTTCCAGGGCTCTATCCCAGAGAGACTGGAGTTTCGGGGGGTGGGGCTGATGAGGCTGTTTTTAAAAAGCTCTCCCCTCCCCCCCAGGGTTGAGAACCACTGATCTGGTTTTCCTCCTCTCTGATAGGCTCTGGCCTCATGGCCTCCGGCACAAGCAGTCAGGAATGAAAGCCACACTTGTGAGAAGCCCCTGACCTTCAGCCCTGGTGGTCTCTCCCGGCAGAGGCTCCAGGATTCCACCGATACCTTCCTGGAAACAAAAGTGTGATTCCTCCCAGAGGCTTGGAGGCCACGCAGCCTCCAGGCCTGTCCCCAGGGATGGAGGGCGGGAGGCCAGCCAGTCAGGCTGATTCATTCCTTCTGAGCAGGAGTTGCTGGTGTCTGCCTTGAGGGCTATTCCCCCCTCCCCCTTTTTAATGAGGAATCAAAGTCAGTATCACCAGAGTAGAGAGACCCAGAGCTGAGTCAGGGGTATGTGAGGCCAAGCTTCGTTTCCAGCAAAGAAGGGCTCCCCCATCTGATCCCTTCCCCCTCTCTGCATCCTGTGTGTGCCCTTCACCAGATTCCTGCCCCTTAGTAGGGCCCCAGGGCAGCCCCAGAAAGTGAGCTGGCCTCTGCCTGGCCCCCTCCAACATGCGGTGTGACCTTGGATAATGCCCTGGCCCCTTCCAGACCTCAGTTTTCCAATATGTGAAAGGGGAGGTTGGAGTAGATAGTTATTGCAGCTGCACCCCAGATGAAAATGTGCCCAAATTCGTTGCACCCCAAGGTCAGGGGAAGGAAGGAGGCCTATTCTTATATCCCCATTTCTTCCAGTCTGAAAGGCGGATCCCACTGTGAAATGGGCACACAGAGGTTAAGGCAAGAACCTGCCTGGTGTTGCCCAGGACACCCTGTCTCCTCCCAGCAATGAAGAGAGAGAAGGGGGCCTAGGGGGCAGAGGGGCACACCAGGCTTCCCCAGCCGGGCCTGCCCCTGCTGCGCCCGTGAGCAGGCGCCAGACCACCTACCAGTCTCTCTGGGTTGGGCATTCCAACCTCTCTGCCTCACGCGGGTCTCTGCTTTCGGGCCACCTTCCCTCACCACATTTAAATCCAACTCCTCTTTCCGGACCACCCCAAGTTCTCTTCTTCCAGGGTCTGGTGGCCCCAACACTCCCTCGCCTCTATCCTCCGGCTCCTGCAGCAGGCCTCCTGTGCCGTGCACGGCTCAGTACAAAGATAAGCACCGCTCTGGGCCCAGGGGTAGGTCTGAGAACTTCTAGTTCTCGGAAAACTAGGGAGGCTTCTGAATCAGGGAAAGGAGGAAGCCATGTGCCAGGTGGGGCCGCCCGGGGACACCTTGCCCCAAGTGGCTCTGGCTGGGTGACCCTGGGCTAGTCCTTGCCCCTCTTAGGCCCCTGGGTTGCCCTTTTGATCCCTGAGGGCCCCCAACAATCCCCCCCACGCCCACCCAACCCCCGCTCTGTCTGCAGGACTGGAGGATCAGCCGCATGGAGATGGGAGTGGAGAAGGCTGGAGGGCTGGGCCTGGCCTGCAGAGCGCGGAGGAAATGCGCCAGCTCCTTCCCCAAGTGTGACTTTTATAAATAAGCTCCCTTTGCCTTCCTTCCAAATGTGGTGGCGTTGGGTGGGGAAGGAGCGGGGAGGAGGAGGGAGGGAGGGCTGGCGGTGGTGGTTCAAGTCGCTGTCCCAAGCACCACCTCTGTCCAGCCCAGCCAGTGCTGGCCTCTTGGTTCCTGGGGATTCTGATCTGAAAATGCTGACTCCTGGGGTTCAAGGTCTCCCTGAAATATGGTGTCCGACTCAGGAGACCTGTGACTACCCCTTGCCCTGAGAAACTGGGTTCTAGGTGTCTTATCTCCGCTATATACATGGGAACCCAAGGCCCAGAGGGGGACTTGTGGGAAATAATAGCCCCCCACAGACTAACAGTTCCACCCCACCCAGTGCAGGCTCCTGGAGGCTGTGAGAAACCAAAACATCGGGCAGAGCCACCCAGCAATGGATACAGCAAGCCTCCATGGGTTCTGAATGTCTGAGGGGTGGGGTCTAGAGAGGGAGCCCCCCCTCCCTTCACGGAGAAGCCAGGCGTCACCCTCTAGGAGACCACGCTGGCTAGTGTTTATGTATATGTGTGTGGGGTGGGGGTGAGGGGTCACAGAGACACACACGGGAGCAAAAGACCTGGATTCAAGCTCCCTACAACCCTGGCTCTCCTGATAGTCCCCCAAGCCCAGCCAGGCCTACGTCTGACTATCTTCGGGACTGGCCAAAGCCCCTTTCTACCATCCCTTTTGGACTACCAGACTTGCCATTGCTGTCTTGTGCCTCAGTTTTCCCCTTTATCAGAGGGGATGAAGGCTGATGAGCCGGAGATCCTGTCACATGCAAGGGGCTGTGTTTCCCTGACCACTTGGTCCCCGCACATACTCTCCTCTGACCCACCAGGCACCCAAGCATCAGCAAGTGCACCACGTAGGGATACATCGCCAAGATAACATTCTCTCTGACTCAACGCAGCACAGGAAGCTTGAGGGCAACCGCAAGGGCTGGCGGGGGAAGTGTTTAGACATCATATATGACATGAGGGACCATCTTCTTCCTTTGAAACCTCATGGGGTTTACCCTAGGGCCCGGGCACTTGGCCAGGAATAAAAGGTCTGATGGGAGGGTGGGGCCGGTAGCCAGAGCAAGGGGGAGATGGAGGCAGGACGGTGCGGGGCTCAGCTCCGCGCTGCCCACGAGACCAGACTGGTATAATGGGGGAGATGGGGCGCAAATGCGGGGAGCCTCTGGACAGAGAGGTCAAGCCATGGGATCAAAAGCCCAAAGCACACTTGAAACTTTCCATATGAGAGGATCTATGTCTCTGACTCCAGGTGGGGCAACAGGGGGAGGGTTCCGAGCGACCCCCGNGATCAGCGGTGCGGGAAGCAGGGTGGTCAACTAGGGGATCAGACAAGGGTCAGCCTGGTCTAGAGTCCCCTGATGACCCCCTCCCCACAGGCAGGCTTCATTTCCCTCACTGCTCTCACCGCCCCCCAGGCTTGCCATCTCTAAGGGCAAAGGTGAGAATGCCCTGGTAAACGTCAGCAGCCAGGGGAGACCAGGGAGGGGGGTGAATGAGAAACAGGCGGCAGGGGTCTGGGTCAGGGCTGGGAAAGGGTGGGCTCTGGTCAGAACCTTTACGCATCCTCTTACTCCCCCCAAACCCCGCCCCAGGAGCCACACCCCGGGGGCCCTCGAGACACAGGTGGAAAAATAGGTTCAGGTTGGAATCGGACCAGGAACGCAGGAAGGGTCTGAAAACACCGCCAAGGGTCGGGGCTGCCCGGAGGCCAGGAAGGTGGACAGGGGGAGGGGGGCGAATCTGACTCCTCTGAGACCTGGGCGGGCAGCAGACCCCGAGCGCGACCGGGGTGGGGAGCCACAGGTGATGGGAGAGCTACAGGTGACGGGGGCGGCCCGCGGGACAGCGCCCGCCCGAAGAGCCCAGCCCCACCCGGCGGCGCGGTTTCCGCAGCGCTCCGCAGCTGGGCTCTGGGCAGGGGACCGCCCCCGGCCCCTTCCCGCTGCGGTCCCGCCGTCTGTCCCTACCAGTGCGGGGGACAGGAGGGTCAGTGATGAGGCACAGCGTGGGGACAGAGACGGGACGTGCTCTGCGGGCTACGGGAGAGGTCAGCCCTCTGTCCCGCTGCCGGTATCCGATAATAGCCCTCCGACCCCCCAAAACAAGGGGGCGCCGAAAAGTTTACCCGGGCTCCNCCACGCCGCGTGATCCCTGCCTGGGATGGGATCCCAGGGATTCCTCTCCTACCACACCCCTCCCTGGGCTCATCGGCTCAGCAGCCCAGCCGTCGTTCTGGACCCTGGAGCTTCACCCCACCTCCCTGGGGATTTGCTGGAGGTTGAAAACCCCTCGATTTTATGGCCTTGGAACCTTTAGCCCTCCCCTCCGAAAACCTCCTCCAGCCTTAAACCTCCTCCGGAGTTCCAGCCTCTGGGCCCCTACCCTTCCCACTTTCCCCCAACACTTCATCCAGACTCTGGCTCTGGCCCCTCCTTCCCCGGGAACTCTCAGTTCACTGGTCTGATGCTGGGTGTCCATCTCTTTTCCTTGTTTCCGCTCTCAGCACATTCAGGAACCCTGTCTTTGGGCAAAGGAAATCTAAGTGAAAGCCTGCTTCCCCACCCCTGAGATCCTATTTCCTATATAGAAGCTGGGTGGGGGAGGGGGCAGCTAAGCCTGGGGCCCAGCTCGCTCTGGCACTAACGGAAAGATCTTAGCTGTAGGTAGAGGGGTGGTGGATGGGGGCTAGTCAGTAGCAGATGCTCCTTTTCTGATCCCTGCTAGCATCTTGTTGAGACAGCAGCCATGGAACACCCTCCCCCCCAGCTGTCCCCTCTGTGCCCTGGCCCAGACCCTCTTGACCTCAGGCCAAACACTCCCTCTTCCCTTCCCCAGGGCTGCCAAGGTGTTGCTCTGGAGCTGGGCCAGCCCCCTGCTGCCCCGTGTGTCTGGTCCTGGCACTTCTCCCAGACTGTGGACACAGGTTAGCTGGCTGGCAGACAGGCTACAGACACTGTTAAAGCCATCTCTCCTTCCCTGGAAATCTGGCCCAAGACTAGCATAGATGCAGCCTGGCATGAGAGGCAGCCACTCCCTTTCCAGTTGTCCAGACTTCAGCCTTGGGGGTCCCACAGAGCAAGCATTGGCGTCGCCCCCCTTTCAACAGGACTCACCTGCTAAAGGCATTTGCCTGGGGTTACAGGGAACCAGTGGCCAGGAAGGTGCTACCCGACTCCTGGTCCAGAGTGCTTTCCTGTGTGCGGGGTGAACTGGTGGACTGGGTGGTGGGTGCAGCCCCAGAGCCCCATGTCTGGCCCTGTGGAGACAGGGCAGGAGGGGGAGACACAGCTTGTGTCCTCAGAGAGCCTCAGTGTCACACCAAGCATCACTTACTGAGGTGCATGTTAAATGGCAGCGTGAAAAATGAATAAAGAATGGATGTGTGCCCTTCACCTTAAACTCTGCCTTTTGGATATCGGTCTGACCCTCATTCAATCGTTGATTCATTCACTTATCACACATTACCTAGGAGGCCATGCTCCAGCCACTGCTTTGCACTTAAGATGTCATATAGTGGGAGAGGTAGACAATGGTTTCAGTATGTGAGGGACCCAGGATGGCTTCCCAGAGGCGGTGACATTGGAGCTGGGTGTTGGAGGAGTAGGGTTGTGGCATTCGGGACAGAAGGAGTGTGTCCAAAGACACTGGGATGAGGCTGGGGAGTGTTTGAGAACCTCGGGAGCCTGCTTTGAGGTGCAGGTGAGAGAGGGTGTGCATGAGTAAGAGGTGAGGCCAGTGAAGGAGGCCTTGAATGTTGAACTTTATTGTGCAGACAAAGGGGAGGCACTCAAAGGCCAGACTTTCATTCCGTGAATGAAAAATTAACTGAGCATCTACTGCAGACTAACTCTGCTAGATCTGGGAGACATGGCAGGAAACAAGAGACAAAATCCCTGCCCTCACAGAGTCCTTGTTTAGGAGAAAAAAGAGACGATAAATAAACCAGTAAAATTCATGGTGGTGATAATGTGCCAGGGAGAAGACAAAACAGGGAAGTAGGGGGAAGGGGTGCTGGATTTGAGGTGGGTTTCCAATTTCATTTTATCAATCTATGTATGTATGCATTTATTTATTTTTAATGTTTATTTATTTTGAGAGAGAGAGAGAGAGAGTGAGCAGAAAAGGGGCAGAAAGAGAGGAAGAGAGAATCCCAAGCAGACTCTGTGCTGTCAGCGCAGAGCCCAACATGGGGCTCAATCCCACGAACCATGAGACCATGACCTGAGCCGAAACCAAGAGTCAGACGCTTAATGGACTAAGCCATCCAGGGGCCCCTATTTTATTTATTTTATTTTTATGTAATCTCCACACCCAACGTGGGGCTCAAACTCACAACCCTGAGATCAAGAGTTGTGCGCTTTACCAGCTGAGCCAACCAGGCACCCTGAATTTCCGATTTTAAATCTGGTAGTTGGGGACGGCCTTACTGTGAAGGTGACGTTGGAGAAAATATCTGAAGGAGGGACGGGAGTGAGCCATGTAGGTCTCTGGGGGAAGAGCATTCTGGGAAGAGGGAACGTCCAGTGTAATGACCACGAGCAGGGAGCATGCCTGACATGTCGGAGAGACAGTAAGGAGGCGTGGATGCCTGGAGCAGGAAGATCTCAGAGGAGGTGAAGTCAAAGAAGTCGAGAGGAAGAGCCTTGTAAGTGACCACTCCTTTGGCTTTTACTCTGACTGGGATGGGAGCAGATAAGGGACATGAGGAGAGCTGTGATCCATCTTGGGCTTTAACAGAATTGCTCTCTTTGCTGGGTGGAAAATACCCATCTTCTTCAAGTTAGTGTAATAATGTCACAATAAACCCATTGAAAATCAAAAATACCAAAAGTGGGAAAACGTATGTAATATACCTAACCTACCGAGCATCATAGCTTAGCCTAGCCGACCTTAAACGTGCTCAGAACACTTACACGAGCCAGCGGTTGGGCAAATCTAACAGGAAGCCTATTTTATAATAAAGCGTTGACTCTCTCCGGTGATATACTGAATGCTGTACAGACAGTGAGAAACAGAATGGCTGTCTGGGCCCAGGCAGGTTGTCTGTGCATGGGTTGTTCACCCTCCTAATTGCATGGCTGGGGGGGTGCCGTGGCTGCCAGGACCCAGCATCACGAGAGAGGATCGCACCTCGTATCGCCAGCCTGGGAAAAGATCCAAATTTGAAATCTGAAGTATGGTTTCCACTGAACGCATATCGTTTTCACACCATCAGAGAGTCGAAAAGTCATAAATCGAACCATCCCAAGTCTGTGCCTGTAGACTGTGAAGGGGTTTGGGGAGGAAGCAGGGCCGTCATTTAGGAAGTGATCACAATTGTGCGGGTGGCTGGGCCAAAGGTGTCGATGGTGATGGCGGTGACAGTTGGTCATATTCTGCCTACGTTTTAATGGTAGAGCCAATGGAGAGAAAGAGAGTACGCCATTGCCCACATAATCTGAATTTCCTGGGAGAAGTCTGAGCTGAGGATGGCCAGCACAGATAGTTCTTGACATGTGGGCAGGGCTTGTAGGAGCCTGGAGGACGGCTGGAAGCAGTGTCTAGGAGACAGACTTTGATCATCTGAACAACAGTAGGGCCTGTTGGACTGGAGAGAAGAGTCAAAGGCATTCAAGAGACTTATTTTTTTTTAATGTTTATTTTTGAGAGAAAGGGAGAGTTCAAGCATGGGGGTGGGCAGAGAGAGAGGGAGACAGAGGATCTGAAGCAAGCTCTGCACTGACAGCACAGAGCCCGATGTGGATCTTGAACCCACGAACTGTGAGATCATGACCTGAGCTGAAGTCGGACGCTCAACCAACTGAGCCACCCAGGTGCCCCAAGAGACTTACTTTGTTTAAGTTTTTTGTTTTTTTGTTTTTTGAAAGAGGGGCAGAGAGAAGAGAGAGAGAGAATCCCAAGCAGGCTCCTCGATGACAGCACAGAGCCAGACTTAGGGCTCGATCCCATGACCTGAGCTGAAATCAAGAGTTAGACACTCAACTGACTGAGCCACTCAGATGCCCCTTCAAGAGCCTTAATATAACTATATTTTATTTCAATTAGGAAAAGAATATGCTTTTTGTAAAACATTAAAACAACCAGGGGTACCTGGTTGGCTCAGTCGGTAGAGCATGCAACTCATGATCTCTGGGTTGTGAGTTCGAGCCCCACATTGGATGTAGAGATTATTATAAAAAACCATTAAAACGATGAGAGATATTATGAACTAGAAGCAACAGGTGCAGATGAGAGCAGAACTGGCTCTGGGAGGAGGAGTGGATCCAGGGGACAGGGTGGGGTGGGGGTTCAGACCAGACATGTGTGAGCATTTAAGGTGCCTGCTCCAACATCCGGGGACACATGCAGATAGTCAATGAAGAGTCCATGTGGAACGCCAGCTGGAGACTAAGGAGACAGGAGTAGTCTGGCTTAGGGTGGAGATGAAGTTGTGGGCCACAGTGCAGGGAGTGTGTGCATCTGTGTGTCTGTGTGTGTCTATGAAATAAAAAACAAGGGCTGAATTTGGAACTGGAACGTTCCCTGACAGGTGAGGGATGGACAGAGACAGAGGAGCCAGAAACATGGCAGGGGCTGAAATAGAAAGTGCTACACAAAATGCTATGAGTCCCCAGAGCAGCCAACTCTCTGGAATCAGGGACCACTCCCTAGACGTAGGGCATTTGAATTGGGGCTTCACAGGATGAGTAGGAGGTGGCCAGATGAAGGATGGGGGAAGGGCATTTTGGGCCAAGGACAGGGATAGTGAGAGAGCAGAGCTTATTCCCCATAGGAGAGAATAAGCAGTTCCCACAACACATCATTCCCACAACACATCATTCCCACCCCCATTCTTCACTGTGGATAATCAATGGGTATTCAGTCCAGACCAATGCCATGTAAAGCCCTATTCCATTTTAGTCAAAGGAGCATCTCGAAATAAATAAAACATTAAAAAAAAAGGGGGGGTGGGCGCCTGGGTGGCTCAGTCGGTTAAGCGTCCGACTTCGGTTCAGGTCATGATCCCACGGTTTGTGGGTTCAAGCCCTGTGTCGGGCTCTGTGCTGACAGCTAGCTCGGAGCCTAGAGCCTGTTTCAGGTTCTGTGTTTCCTTCTCTCTCTCTGACCCTCCCCTGCTCATGCTGTCTCTCCCTCTCTCTCTCTCAGAAATAAATAAAACATTTAAAAAAATTTTTAAAAAGGAGCATCTCTGTGGCATTCTGCACCCTACTTGTTCAGGGAAATGACTTACTCTTGCCCTCGGGGAAGAATCCTGATACCCCAATATAGATTTCTATTTTCTTTGTGGTCCGCTCCCGTGTCGCCTCTTGGAGGCCACCTTCCCTTGACGAAGTCACGATGCTCATTGGGCATGCCCACGCCCCTCAGGACTTTGCACTGGTCTTAGTTCCCCAGGCCTGGGACACTCTCCTCCCTGTTTCCTTCTTCCTCCCCGTGCACCAGGCCCTTGACTTTGGCTCTTTCCCTCCTCTAGATACCACCTCCTCTAAGAATTTGTCCTGACTGCCCAAGAATGAGGGCTGGGCTCCCGGGTGGTCCCAAGACCTGTATTTATCCTGACTGTAGCATTTCTTGCCCTGTGTGGCGAAGATTGTGTTAGGTGTCTGTCCTCTGATTAGATGGGGACATATAAAGGGAAGGCACCAGGTCACATCTTGTGGATTCCCCAAGGCTGGCACAGAAAGTGCGTTTGTGGAGTGAGTGATAAATGTGTGCACGCTTGAATGAGCGGTGTTCCCATAAAGGAGCACCGAGGGAAAGGCTGGGCATTTGGGGGCAGTTTGGGGTTCCTATCCCACGGGCTGGGGAGGGCGGGGGTGGCCCCTTGCCCACTGGATCCCTGAGATTGGGGACTGCTGCCACCTGCTGGCCAAGGCTGGTGCTGCTCTTCTGACACCGTCGCGGCTGAGCACCTGTGTGCCCAGGTTGGGGTGACGGCAGTCACCACCTGTCCTCCAGAAGCCCCCCGGGCTGGTGGGAGAGACACCTTGACAGCGACAAGACAGTAGTGCGGAAGGGCAGGGGCTGGAGGGGTCTGGAGGGGGATGAGGAGGCAGCTGGTGTAGAATTCAGAAACAGAGCTGTCCCTGGGGCAGAGTCCGTGACAGGTGCAGAGCAGGAGGGGGCAGCTGACCTAGAGGGAGCATAGGGAGCGTGTGTTGTTGTTGTTGATGATGATGGTGATAATCTCCTTTTGTTTGTTGCTTTTCTTTTGCTTTATGGCGGGCTTACTCTCTCTCCTTTCCTGGGATGCCCGGCTCTGGCCCATTCCGGTGCAAGGACTGGCCATTGTTCGAGGCACCTCATTTAACCCTTACTGGGACCCTACTGGGGACTCATCCGTTTACCCCATTTCACAGAAGAGGACGATGAGGCGCAGGGAGGTAAACACAAACTGGATCACAAAGGTTGGGGACATGGTTTGTAAGCCCCCCATCCCTTTATATCCCAGCTGTTCTGACCATATAACCCAGCCCCTCGGGCCAGCTGGCAGCTCTCCTTCCCATTTCCATCCTCCACCACCCCAGCCCATCATCAGCCTTGACCACCTTCCAGCTCAGCCCCGAGGCCTGAGCTCAGCCATCCTGGGGAAGCAGGGGAGGAGGGAGTTTGGGTCCCCTGCTCAGTGTGTGATTTGAGGTAGGGCTTTGCAATGGAATTCGTTATATGCCTGAATATAACATTGTTCCCTCCTCTTCCCAAAGAGAATACTTAAAAGAAATTTGGCTCAATAGTCTAGTTTAAACATTTAGGCGGTGCATACAAAATAAGTGACTTACTGGTTATACTTAGTGAAAATATTTAAAACGTAACTATCTTAAAATCACATATTTTAAAATTTTTTAAAAAGTTTACTTATTTGTTTTGAGAGAGAGTGAGAGCATGAGTGAAGGAGGGACAGAGGGAGAGGGAGAGAGAGAATCTCAAGCAGGCTCCATGCTGTCATCACAGAGCCCAATGCAGGGCTTGATCCATGAACAGGGAGATCATGACCCAAGATGTAATCAAGAATCGACTCTCAACTGACTGAGCCACCCAAGTGCCCCAAAATCACACATAAATTTTTTAAAGACTATATTTTTTTAATTTTTATTTATTTGAGGGAGAGGCAGAGAGAGGGAGGGAGGGAGGGAGAGAGAGAGAGAGAAAGAGTATATGTGAGTGGGGAGAGGAGCAGAGGGAGAGAATCCCAAGCAGGCTCCATGCTAAGTGCAAACCCAACATGGGGCTCGATCTCATGACCCTGGGATCCTGACCTGAGCTGAAATCAAGAGTCAGATGCTCAACAAACTGAGCCACCCAGGCGCTCTTTAAATCACATATTTTAAAGAATAACTTAAATGGGGCTGAGACAGGGAGGTACTTTAAGATTATGACACATCCTTTCCTTTACCCAACTTTCAGCCATTGGGTTCAGCACCTACTGATGTTTCTTGCCCGAATTAATTATTACTACGATGATCTGCAAATGGTTTTTTCTTTTCTTTTCCTTCCTCCCTCCCTTCCTTCCTTCCTTCCTTCCTTACTTCCTTCCTTCCTTCCTTCCTTCCTTCCTTCCTTCCTTCCTTCCTTCTCTCTCTCTCTCTCTTTCAGATTTATTGAGGAGCCTGAGTGGCTCAGTCAGGTAAGCATCTGACTTTGGCTCAGGTAATGATCTCACGGTTCATGAGCTCAAGCCCCGTGTAGGGCTCTGTGCTGACAGCTCAAGCCTGGAGCCTGCTTCGGATTCTGTGTCTCCCTCTCTCTCTGCCCCTCCCCTGCTTGTGCTCTGTCTCTCTCTCTCAAAAATAAATATTTAAAAGATTAAAGAAAAAAATAACTTTATTTCACAGTGACCATTTTTCCATGCTAGTGTTTGTGAACATTTATTCAAACCCTTCACTCGCCTCTCTGCTTCTGTCATGTCGCATGTCACCCTGAGCATCTCCTTTGAGCTCCCTAAGCGGGTTTCCTCAAACATACCATCCTCATTTGTGTTTAGAAATACACAGCTTTTTGAATGTGCAAATGATGCTGTTGCTGAAAACGTTATTCCAGGTTGTGAGGGTGGCTGTTTCATCCAAGTGATGGGTTAATATTTGAGATCTCCTTACGATAGCACAGAATAATATAAAATAGCAGTTTGTGGGGGCGCCTGGGTGGCTCAGTGGGTTAAGTGTCCCACTCTTGATTTCGGCTCAGGTCATCATCTCCCAGTTCGCACGATTCAGCCCCGTGTCAGGCTCTGTGCTGTCAGCGTGGAGCCTGCTTGGGATTCTGTCTCTCCCTCTCTATCTCTTTGCCCCTCCCCCAATCACATATGCATGCGGTCTCTCTCAAAAATAAATACCTAAAAAACAAATGAATAAAAAAATTAAAATAGCAATTTCCTATTTTAATCTTTTGCCCTGCTTTCTTTTTCTCCACAGCACTTCTTACCATGTGGTGCACTCATTTCCCTGCTTGTTGTCTACTGCCGTTCACTAGAATGTGAGCTGTTTTATGTCCGTCACCTGGAAACATGCTTAGAACATACTAGGTGTTCAGTAAGTATTTGGGGAATGAATGAATAAATTAATAACTATAAAGCTCTTAGACACTTTTGGAAACCCCGTGGCATCCAGGGGCGGTGCATCAGGATGGCATTGGAGGTGAGGGCTGGGCAGGCAGCCCCACGGGAGTCGAGCCCACATGAGAAGGGCATCCAAGTCCAGGGAAGCCCAGTTGTTTTAGGGGATTAGCTGCACACAGGGAGACTGAACAGATCATGAAGTATATTCAAGACAACTGGAAAAAGGAGGCAAGATCTGGAACGGGGAAGAACTAGAATGAGCTTGTGACTGTGGCCTGGAATTTAGGTCTAAGGGCAAAGTTTTTCTTTTCTTTTTAAAGTTTATTTCTTTATTTTGAGAGAGACAGAGACAGTGTCAGTGGGGGAGGGGCAGAGAGAGAGGGAGACACAGAATCGGAAGCAGGCTCCAGGCTCTGAGCTGTCAGCACAGAGCCTGACGCAGGGCTCGAACCCACAAACTGGGAGATCATGACCTGAGCTGAAGTCTGACGCTTAACCCGACTGAGCCACCCAGGCGCCCCAAGAAATCTTTAATAAAGAAGGAAAAAGAAAGAATGGAAAATCACCACTGGCAATCATTGTAGTGATAATTAATTTGGACAAGAAACATCGGTGGGTGCTGAACCCAATGGCTGAAAGTGGGGTAAAGGAAAGGATGTGTCATAATCTCAAAGTACCTGCTTTCCCCAGTGCTTATTAATCATGGTCAAGTGGGCAGCATCGATTCCAGATCACGTTAGTCACAGTTCTGAACAATATTGGATTCACGAGAACACAGCTTCCTTTCTGTGATATTTCTGCCCCAAATTGGTAACAGCGGTCTAATCCTAAGGCAGGCACGGACAAACCCATATTGAGGGACAGTCTACAAAATAACGTCTCCGTAATCTCCAGAATGTCAAGGCCATGACATTCAAAGAAAGGCTGCAAATCGTTCTAGACCGAGCATGACCAGAGAGATGTGACAACTGGGTACAATGTTTGATACCCTTTTTTTTTTTTTTTTTGACATTGAAGGGCAGTTTTGAAGTGGTTTCCAAATAAACAGTTAAAAGAAATGCCTTTCTCCTGGTTGACCCCTGATGGCCCGCAGGGTTCATTTCCTCCTCTGTGTTCCCACTGTTTCTGGAGCCCCTGACACTCTTTTCTGATTCTATCTATGCTTCCTCTCTGCCGGCCCTGGAGGTTCCTGAGACCGGGGCCCCGGGTCCTGTCTGGATCATGGCACACAGAGCAGCCTCTCTGTGCAAACACAGAGATGTGTGTGTGTATGCACACAGCACACGTCGAACCCATCTCCTCAACACAAGGGTGTATTTGGGAGTACATCCTAATCCCACTTCTTCGCCTGGGGCTCAACCAAAGAAATTGTTGGTCTGGCTGTTGGAGGTGCACCTGAATCAGTGGCCCCCCACGGACTCCAGGAATCATGTCCGCAGGGGTTTCCTGGAGGGAATGTATTTAATTTTCTTTAAGTTTGTTTAATTTGAGAGGGAGCGAGAGGGACAGAGAGACAAAGAGAGTGTCAGCAGGGGAGAGAAAGTGAAAGGTGGGAAAAAAGAGATAATCCCAAGCTGGCTCTACGTTGTCAGCACAGAGCCAGATGTGGGGCTTGAACCCATGAGCTGTGAGATCCTGACCTGAGCCGAAATCACAAGTCTGAACCTTAACCGGCTGAGCCACCCAGGTGCCCCCTGGAGGCAATATTTGCTAATCAGGACAGAATTGAGGACCTAATCTTCTAGACATGACCTTGCTGAAGAGGCTTCTCAATGGGGAACACTCTCTTCCACACGTTTGAGGTCACTGGGGGCGGTGGGCGCTGCCTAGATAACCCCAGCACCGCGGACCCCACCAGCACAAGGGTTAGAATGTCGGGAATATACTGGAGGAACAGGGAGCAATATTGCTAGGAAGGATGGACATCCAAGATGTCAGGGCTCTGCCAGGAATGGTTAAATCTTTTTCCTTCTGTTTTCTGCTGAGCTAAATTGGGTTATATGTGTGGATGATGCCACTCAAGGTCCCAAGATGCCAGCCTTTCAGGATCGGGGCCTGGGGTACCTGTGCTTGTCAGCATTGAAGCGGTCCTGGCTGTCTGTCCCTCAGTTCTCATCTTCTGACGTGGTTTGAGCGCCCCCTTGGGGTGAAGGATACGTGTGACTGCGGGAAGGGGCTGAGGAAGCTTGGGCCTGGTGGGAAGGTTCCAGGAGCGAGGAGGGGAGGCAAGGGCCGGCCAGCGGGGGGGCGGGGCCTGACTGGGAGTGCCTAGCCCGGAAGGGAGGGCAAAGGGCCATGTTGTCCGCCTGCCCCACCCCAGTGACAAGAGTCCCAGTCACCAGGTCACCCTCTCTGTCTGGGGCCCTAAAGGGGTAAGTGTCCTTCTGAACCCACCTGTCTCCTTCCTATGCATTGGGTGAGAACTTCTTTCTTCCTTGAGGGTCCACACACCCTATCCCCTCTGTTTACCCCTGCGTCAGGCAGAGGCCACACCTGCCACCCCTCAGCATGGCACAGTCCCCCTACTCAACTTTCAGAGGTCCATGAGATGGGTACCGGGGGGCAGGAATGGAACCTTCCAGACCCCTCACCTCCTGACACTGGCATCAGAGCCCAGGCAAGGGCGGAAGGGTCCAGTGTGGAATACCTCCTCCAGACAAGCTCTAGATCCCTGCTCCCTTCCCTGTCACCCTATCACAGAGCCCAGAATCGCAAGTCGCTGGAGCACTGGGGGACACCCAGACAGAGCCTTTGCTGGACCAAGTCCTCCAGGAGCGGGATGAAGCCATTGCCAAGTGAGAGGCAGATGCTTGCAGGGGGTGGGGAGGGCAGCGGGTGGCTCACCCTTAGGGCTCTGTCCTGCCAGAGGAGAGGGTGTGAGAAGTCAGGCATTCCTGGAAGGAAAGCCACATACATCTCGCCCCATCACGAGGCAGGGGTCTGTGGCCACACTCCTCCCCCTCACCCCCCCACCCCCCAGGGCCCAGAAGCAGATCTGTAGGGTTCAAGCTCAGGCTGCTCTCCCTGCCGCCTGCAGGAAGCAGGCAGTGGAGGCAGAGCTGGACACATGCAAAGCCAAGTTGCGAGCTGTGGAGGCCCAGCTGCTGGAGGTCCTGGAGGAGAAACTGAGGCTGAGGCAGGAGGTGGAGGCCTGGGAGGTAGGGTGGGAATGCCAGCTGGGTCTGGGAGGCATGGGGAAGAAAGCATAGGGGTGGCCCTGAACTTGCTCTCCTGTCCCCCAGGAGGACATGCAGCAGCTGGTGAGGCAGCAAGTCGAGAGTCAGCTGCAGAGAGAGTCCAGGGGCACTCAGGGAGCCCCCGTGAACCCCGGACCTGCCAGGGCCCCCTGGGTCCGATTCCTCCTGGGTCAGTGGGGACGCTGGCGGTGACAGAACTCAGCCTGGGACCTTGGGAGCAGTGTCTTTATTCATTAAAGCTTGAGGTCTGACCGTCTCTGTATGCTCATGCTCTCTCAGTGCCTGCCTGAGTCATTTTGTGCGGAAACATGGAACAGGCCGCAGGGCCTCGAGGCCTGGGGTTTCCTGCCTCCTCTTGCCCGCAACTCTTAGGCCAGGAAGCCTCGGATAGCAGCCATGAAGTCCTGTGGGCGGTCAGCATGGACCCAGTGGCCAGCATCGGGCACAGTCTGCATCTGGGCTTGAGGGAACAGCCGCCTAATCTCAGCATGGTGGCTGGGACTGTCCGGTCGAAGAGAAGGCCACCCAGAAGGGGTAGAAGAAGGAAGATGGGGAGAGAGACAAGTGGAGGCAGAGCAGGGAGAAGAGAGCTACATGAGCCCACACGCCAGTGGTGTTTCTCAACTCTCAGGTACCCCCCCCACCCCCTCCCACAATGAAGCCCTCCCCAAGGCAGGATCTCCAGGGGGCTTGGGTAAGCGGGGCATGCCTCTCCCCCTACCCAGTCTGGCTTACTGCACATATTGAGAGTTTCCACCCAGGAGGAAGAGGGTTGGCCCAGGGTAAGATTCTTGTCGTGGTGGGAAAGCCAAGATCTTGTCCACGTGCTGGGCCAGTGCTTCCAAGTTCACCCTCCAGACGAAGCGCCCATCCACCTCCACCAGGTTGGTGAGCAGGAACTGACGCACGGCCATGTCCTATAGGGGTCCAGGAGTGGGGTGTGGGAGGGGAACCTCTATGTGAAGTTTGGGACTGCCACACCTCCCTTGACAGGTCCCAGCCCACAACACCATCCAGGACATGGGTACGTTACTTGGATAACAGCGCTGAGCTGCTGATCGGCCAGTTTTCGGGCAGAGGAGCGGGACACCTCATCTGGGATGTCTATCGCCCTCATGGCTGCCACATAGGATGGGAAGTCTGAGTGGGATGTGGTCTCCACTGGGCTGATGTCCACAGCAATCAGGCGTTCCACCAGCTCCGGCTGTGTGAGAGAACCAGACATGGGACCAGCCACGGGGCAGGCACAGTGGGTCTGAGGCATAGTTCCCAGATCCTGAATTTGGCCGTCCAAGGCTCGGCTGAGTCCCAGGTCGCCTGCTGGGTACTCAGCGTCTACACTGGATGGGAGGAAGCCCCGTATAGGGACAGCTCACCCTCTGGAGTGCCAGCAGCATGGCTGTCCTGCCTCCCATGCTGTGGCCAATGAGGACACAGGGCACTAGCCCCAGATGGGTCAGGAGATCCTGCATGTCCTGGCTCATGGCCTCGTAGCACATGTCTGGGCTGTGGGGGCTTTCACCATGGTTCCGAGCATCCACTGTTAGCACCTGCGGAGTGGAGTGAGGGTGGGAAGAGCTGGCATCCAACATTCAGGGCAGAGACAGACTAAGGCAAGGCATTCCTGCAGGCTGAGGAGGGTAGAGAGCCTGGGGAAAGATCCTGAAGTGGAAAACAGTTGGAGCACAGAAGGATGGGCTGCTATAAAAGGTGGTAAGCCCCGTCAACCCTGGTGAACAAAGAGGGGCTGGCCCCCTTAGCAGGGAGGCTGTTGGCGCTTAGGCACTGGACAGCGAACCTGGCTTGCAGATCTATAACACGAATGAAGGACTGGATGGATGCAAGCACGAGGGAATCAATGCGGTGCACATAGGGCCACGGTGTGCCATGCGACCTCCATCCTTAGAAGGTCAACCTCTTCTTCGTTTCTGCTTAGAGAAACCGGCCACTCTTCGCCAGGTGTCCAGTAGTGAGGGCAGAAAAGCGGGCCCCGGCTT
>NW_027532208.1:2346640-2366472 GCF_008692635.1 Crocuta crocuta
CCTCCCGCGGGACCCCGCCTCTCCCGGAAGCTCACCCTCCGGCCAGTCTGTTGAGCCAGGGCCTTGGCGATGGAGTTGAAGTTGGTTTTGGAGCCGAAGAGCCCGTGCAGAAACACGAGGGCCGGGCGGGACGCCTCTCCGTCCAGAAGCTTGTAGGAAAGCAGGACCGACCTGCCAGGAGAAGCATGGATGGAGGAGGGGTCTAAACCTCCGGGGATAGGGTTTAGGGGCGTGGCCTGGGGGGAGGGTCGGGCGTAAGCGGAGGAGGCGGGGCCGAACGAGGAGGCGCGATGGACGGCTTCCCACATGGCGCCCTTGACTGACCTCCGCTCGGTACCGCTTCGGCCACTGCTGCTGGGAGCGACGGGCACCCTGGAGAAGCTGAGACTGGAGGGCCCGAGCCCCCTAAGGGGGAGTCTCCAGGAGTGGGCCCAGCGGAGCATGCCCGGCAGTAGCTACCAGGCGCACGCGCACCTCTTCCTGTCCCTGGCTCCGCCCCCCGGCTTCGCTCAGAACCCTGCCCAGCTCCCACTGCAGCNAGTACAGTCTGTTCCCCCAGCTCCGCCTCTTGCGTCATTACGTAATTCCCTCAGCCACCGCGCGGGCGGGCGAGAGAGCCGCCCCTCGCCACGCCCCGGGGGAGCCACCCAATGCCCTGGATCANCCTTCCCCCCGGTCCCGGCGCCGAATCCTCAAGAAGAGTCAGGGTCCTGTGGCCTGGGAGTCCAAACCCGGCCGTTTGGAATGTCCTGCATTTTGGGCGAGAGCCCTGGGCGGACGCGGGGCAAGGTCCTTGGCAAGCCGAGGAGGCCCTGCCTTTGGGCAGCGCACACCCCGCACCTGGCCCTCTCCTCTGCCGTCACGCACCTCCTTGGGTGGGTGCCATACTTTCTGTGCCTCGGGCGGGCACAGAGAGGCGCCAAAAGTGGCTACCGTCGTCGAGGCGCCAGCTTGGAGGCGTCGTGCTCCACCGCCGGGGGCCCAGGCAGGCAGGATGGTGTACCTCTTACCCATCCTGATGGCCTGACTCTAGAAAGAGCTAGAGGAAACTCTAGAGAGGTTATCTCCAACCACCCTCCATGCCCGCCCTTTAGAGACGGGGAAACTGAGGCAAATGGCTTGTATAAGAGGCAGAACCGGAACTGCTGCCTGGGCTGCTATTCTTTTTATTTATTTTTGGTCTGCCATTCTTTTTTTTTATTAAAAATTTTTTAAAAAACATTTTTATTCATTTTGGGGGGGACAGAGCGCAAGCAGGGGAGAGGCAGAGGGAGGAAGATACAGAATCTGAAGCAGGCTCCAGGCTCTGAGCTGTCAGCACAGAGTCGGATGCGGGGTGGAACCCATGAACCTCGAGATCATGACCTGAGCCGAAGTCAGCTGCTTAACCAACTGGTGCCCCTTTGGTCTGCTATTCTTGATGCAAATCAAGGTGGGAGGCCAGGGGTTTGTACTGGAGGGTATTTGGTGTCATTGAGCTGAAATGGGTCAGACGTGCTCACCCCTCTTTACCAGCAGAAAAATAAAGGATCCTCCCACCCTTGAACTCAGCACATCCTGCACATTAAAAAGCCACCATTGGGGGGGGGGGCGGTGGCAACTGGGTGGCTCAGCCGGTTAAGCATTGGACTTTGGCTCAGGTCATGATCTCACAGTTTGTGGGTTCGAGCCCCACATTGGGTTCTGTGCTGACAGCTCAGAGCCTGGAGCCTGCTTCAGATTCTGTCTCTCTCTGGCCCTCCCTTGCTTGCACTCTGTCTCTCTCTGTCTCAAAAATAAATAAACATTAAAAAAGAAATTTAAAAAAAAGCCACCTTTTGGAAGCCTGACCATTTGCCATCTTCTCTCCCCAGTCTGGGTCAGTGGTGGCAGTGGTGGCATGGTCTCAGGTCTTAGCCAGCTGCTCCTTTTACAGCATTCTTCTGCTCAGAAACCTTTAGGAACTCCCCACCCCTAAAGCTGAGAGTTGAATCAGCATCCCAAGTGTCCTCCAGTCTGATGATAACCTGCTTTTCCAGCATGCTTCCTATTCTCTTCCTCCCCAGCCAGAGAGCTGCATTGCACACCTTCCTTTTGGTCTTTACCCCAAGGACTCCCTCTGCTGGGATGGGGTGGCTGCCCTCCAGATAGCTAATGGCCCAAGTCCTGTACAGCTATAAATGTCCAGGATCACTGCCACCTCTTCCTCAAAAGCCTTCCCAGATGTCCCCAGTTGACACTTATCTCTTCTGCCCCATGTTCTCCAAGCATTTGAGCACTACCATGCAGTATTCTGGAAGTGGCTTTCTCTGTGTCCCCCAGAGGCTGGGTTCTGGAGGACCGGAGTCCTGTTTCATTTATCTGGTGCAAAGTGCAACTGTAATCATTTTACTGAATGCTCATGAAGAGATTCAGGGCACTAGTTGAGTCTTAGGTGAAGGTTCACCTGGTGGCTGGGTCAGTGCCCCTTCCAGGAGATGACATCTGGACCACCCAGGACTCTCTTTAGGGCAGGCCTGATGGGAGTCAGGACCAGAAGGATGCAACTTTAAAAAAAAATTTTTTTTAATCTTTATGTTTGAGAGAGACCCAGAGTGCGAGTGGGGGAGGGGCAGAGAGAGAGGGAGACACAGAATCTGAAGCAGGCTCCAGGCTCTGAGCTGTCCCCACAGAGCCCGACGTGGAGCTCGAACCCATGGATGGGGAGATCATGACCCGAACTGAAGTCTGACGCTTAACCGACTGAGCCATCCAGGCGCCCCTGGTAGGATGCATCTTACCTCTAAGGTGTAATAAATCCCTTGCCCCATTAAATGGCCTTCACCTTGAGTCAGCTTGCAGACTGGCAGTTGTTTTGTTCTAATGCGAGGAGGGCTTTGAGGTCACTGGGGACACTAAACACACCAGGTGGTGTGACGATTTGCTGCCAGCATAGTCATTAGGGGAGTGATGAGGACATCTGAGCCAAGGCATGGGCGGGGTCTCAGAGGAGACCCCAGGCAGCGTGTTTTTCTAGAACTGGCAGATGAAGGGGCGGGGGTTGACATCGTGTTGGTGATTCAGAAGGGTAGTATTTCTAACGTGGTTTCAAAGCAGCCCCCACAGCTGCCCCAGCCTACGGTCTAGCCAGGTAACCTGAGCCTGGCCCACAACCTTTGACCATCCGCCCAGAGCCCTGCGTCTATGGCAGAAGCAGTCTGGAGACATTCCTGAGACCTGGGCCCAAGCCCCATCACGTGGCTGGTTAGGGCCCAGCGACAAGCAGAAAAACCAGTTGGCTTGAGGTTTCCACTTGAACACTCTAGAGAAAGTGGTGGGGCCAGGAGAGAGGGGTGGTTGCCACCTGGGAAGGACTCTGGTGAAGGTGTGTTTGGGAAGAGGTCAACTTGGGGGCCGCCCACCCCTCCGCAGCTTGATAGGAACTGGCCAGCTTCTAACCGGTTTGTTGGTGAGGGTCTCCCTCTTGGGGGCGTGTGAGCTGTTGGAGGGGAGGCTTCCGGAGCTCCTGAGATGCTGCGGTCACCCAGGGTAGAGGGGTGCCGAGTGAGACCGCTCTGGGATTCTTTATTCCCAGCGGCCCTGTTCCCAGCCGTCTCCAAGTCCCGGTGTAGTGGGAGGGTGTTATCATCCTCATTTTACTGCCAGGAACAGAGAGACGCGGGAGGGGAATGACCCAGCTCCAGTCACTCAGCACGTGCGCGGCCCAGCCCGAATTCCTTCCCGGGAATGTGACTCCAATTGCAGTTCTCTGGATATTCAGCCCTCGCCCTTCTGACTGGGAAGCCAGGGCCCGCAGGGGTGCGGCCTGCAGCTTGCAGGCACCCTGCGCCCTTGGGGGAGGTGGCGCTGAAGGGGTTAAGGCGGGGAGGCGGCGGGAGTCCCCGTCACTGCACCTGGCTCAGTATCGGTCACGTGGCCAGGGTTTCACCTGCCCCGCTGAGCAGGGACAATCGGGCCGCTTGTTTCCAGGTTGGTCGCCATGGCGACAGGAGCACGCCTGGGGAGGTCAGCGGGGCAAATTCCTGCCTGCTGGCCGGGTGGGGAGAGGGTGTCAGTCGTGCTGGGGCAGGGCTCCCAGGAGACCCCTTGAGGTTTCCCGAGAAGCGGTCCTGGGGGGGTGGGGGTGGGGAGAGCGGGGTCCGGCCACCAGGTGACTCCCTGCCCAGCCTCCTCCTGTTCTCTCCCAGCTCTGTCTTCTCAAATTTTGATCCTGTGGTTTTTTTAAACGTGATCTTGTTTAATCCTCACAGCAGCCTTTCCCACAGGGGCCTGGTAATCCCGGTGCCTCCCCTAGATTTACCAAGCCCTTCCAGAACATTCACACTCCTTCTTTCATTCCTTCAAAAATACCAGAAACTTGGGAGCCTCTACGATAGACCTTTCTAGACACACACCTTTCCAGACAGAGCCATGAGCAAAACTGCAGACCCAGGAACTACAAAGCAGTGGATGGAGTAGAGTATTTATTTCCTTCAGAGCAGGCTGGGGAGGCCCCTCGGGCCATGGATAGAAGGTGGGGACTCTGCCTGATCCTGTCCAGAACACCCCTGGGGGCCCTCTCTGCCACCTCCAGGCCCCTCCTGTCCCCCATCCCCACTGAGCTTCCTGCCAGGCCCACAGAGATTCACGCCTGCTTTCAACCACTCACTCCTCCTTTCCAGAAACGCCCACGGCTCCTGCTAACTGCAACCTTGTCAACTTTTCCCCTACCTCCAGACTCATGTGCACACTGTCCCCCCAGTAACAATCTCATCAGAAGCACAGACCTTAAAGTGAGGAGGGTGAGGAATGGAGGTGGCCGAGGGGGGTCTATGTATTTTTTACCCAGCAGCCTCCACTCCCCTGGAGAAACACCAGCCTGCAGGATACACTCTGTCTTCCTCTGCCTGCGTTTCAGAGCCTTTATTTATTGAGCACCTACTATGTGCTGGGCACTGGGGTTGCAAGGATGAGCCGGGATCTGCTCACAGACCTGACAGTCTGAGGGGGGGAAGATACAATGGATGTGCCATCGCACACCCAGTAAATATCCGAATGAAGGAACGTATCATCGAAGAATCCAACTGGCCCTGGAGTGAGGTAGGGTGGCTCTGCAGAAGCAAAGCTTGAATGGAGGTCTAAAGGATGAGTAGGAGTGGGGCCGGGCAAAGTGCTTATGGAGGACGAGGTGGGAACATCATGCCCAGTGGGAGAGCCATCCCTGTTCCCAAGGCAGAATCTTCCAGCTGCCTCCTCCTTCCTTACCTCCCCCACCCCCACCCCATCCCTCACCTAGTTCCTATTGATTTTGATCTTCCGAATAGCTCTGATATCCACCCTCTCCTGTCCAACACCTCAATCCCGTCTCTCCCCACCTCTCCAGGGTGGCCAACTCCTCAGTGGCCTTTTGGCCTTTCTCGTCATTTCCCCGCACAGCGGACGGCACGATCTTTTCCAAACATGCAATGTACTTGTGTGTTAATCTGGTTGGTTCCTTCCTTTGCTTCCCTACTTTTCTGTGCTCATTGCCCCTGGGGATGCATATGGCTGACCCAAGAGCAGAAAAGCTGGTTTGTGTGTTTCAAAAGCTGGAGCCCTTAGGGGAAGAGAATTCCTCAGCAGAGACAAGAGCTTGGCCCGAATTAGAGGAATTCTTGGCCCAAGAAGCAGGCGGCAGGCCCTCCAGACAGGAAACAGCTCATGGGTCTACTAGGCAGGCGGCTTGTAACATTTTCCCTGGTCTCAAGCCCAAAGCAGACCACAGTAAGGGCACACGACCGAAGGAGCCATTGAATCAGGATGACGATGTCTCAGCAGTCATCGCCGTTGCATGAAGGCTTGACACTGTCCACCCTGTCCCTCTGTCAGCAGCTCCCTCCAAGCAAATCTGGCCCTGCTGGATATCTTGGAAGTGTGGCCCAACCTCAGGAGGATTGAAGTTCAACTTGTCTCCAGCGGCCTTGGCAGAACGGGGAGCATCACAGATAATGTCATAGCATGTCGAAGTTTGTAGACTGACTTTCATAATTGCAAAAATGCCATGCACATCCGTCCACAATTGACTTTCCTTTTAAATCAACAGTCCAATAATTCATTTGGCAAATATTTACTGAGCACGCGCTAATGCCAATTATGATTAAAACAATTTTTTTAAATGTTTTATTTATTTCTGAGAGAGAGAGAGACAGCATGTGCAGGGGAGGGGCAGAGAGAGAGGGAGACAGAATGGGAAGCAGGCTCTAGGCTCTGAGCTCGCTGTCAGCACAGAGCCTGATGCGGGGCTCGAATCCACGAACCTGTGAGATCATGACCTGAGCTGAAGTTGGATGCTTAACCGATTGAGCCGCCCAGGCACCCCGCCAATTATGATTTTTAAAGCTAGGGGTATGGCAA
This sequence comes from Crocuta crocuta, assembly GCF_008692635.1. Taxonomy (NCBI): domain Eukaryota; kingdom Metazoa; phylum Chordata; class Mammalia; order Carnivora; family Hyaenidae; genus Crocuta; species Crocuta crocuta. The sequence goes on from NW_027532208.1 coordinate 2,352,992, forward strand.
TTGCATGGCTCTGTTCCTCAAGGAACACAAAAAGGCAGAACCCCAAATTCTCTGCTTTTCTACTGTCTGGCGGGGGAGACTGGCTGTAAATAAATAAACAAAGAAATATATATGTAAGTATAAATGGTGCTAAGTTCAGTGAGCAGGGTACTGTCTGTACTGGTAATTGGATTGAGCAATATTAAGTAGGCTGGTAAGGTGAAATCTGAAGGATGAGAAAGAGGGAGTCATATGAACCCCAGGGGTAAAAGTGGTCTAGGCAGAGGTAAGAGTGTATGCAAAGGCCCTGAGGTGCACAGAGGAAGCAAGAAGAGAAAGGCATATATGATGTAGCCTGAGGTTGGTCCAAGCAGGGGCCTGGGAGGGGATTTGGTCTTTATTCTAAGAAAAATGAGAGCCAGTGAAGGGTTTAAGGAGGGAGGGAAAAATGATTTACATTTTTTCTTAATGTTTATATATTTATTTTGAGAGAGAGAGAGAGTGAGCATGTACAGGGAAAAGGCATAGACAGAGAGAGAGAGAGAATCCCAAGCAGGCTCCACGCTGTCAATGCAGAGCCCAATGTGGGGCTCGATCCCATGAACCCTGAGATCATGACCTGAACCGAAATCAAGAGGTGGATGCTTAACCAACGGAGCCACCCAGCTGCCCCGACATGATTGACATTTTTATAGGACTCTTTGGCTGCACAGGGGAGGGGAGAGGGACAGACCGAAGGGCACATGGAAGAGAGGAAAGAAAATCAGCTTGGACATTACAGTGGTTGTCCAGTTAGGACATGATACCAACTTCTGGCTGGGAGGTGGCCATCGAGGTAGAGAGAGGTAGATCTGAGATATGTTTTGGAGTTAGAATCAGCGGGATTTGATGAAGAATTGGCTGGCTAGAGAGGGAAATGGTGTGAGGGAAAGGAAAGTCAAGGACAACTCCCAGGCTTCTGGACAGACCGCATGGGTGGGTAATTGTGCCAGTCCGTGAGCTGGGCAAGGCTGGAGAGGAACATTTTTTCCCCTCTATGAGGTACGAGTAGGGAGGAACAATCTAGAGTTCTACTTGAGCCATGTTAAGTTTGAGATCCCCATGAGATATCATAATAAACATTTATGGAGCGCTTAACATTTGCCAAACACTGTTCTAAGTGTTTTATGCCCATTAACTCATTTCATCCCATTAATGGCTGTATTACTTATTGATCCCTCTCTAGAGGAGAGCATTGAGCCACAGAGAGGTTAATTAACTGCCCACCATCACAAAGCTTGGAAGCTACAGCACCAGGATCCGATCAAAGCTGGTTGTGCTCCAGGGCCACGCTGTTAACCACTGCGCTCCACTACCTCGTGACATCCAAGAGAGCAGCTAGACACATGCATGGGGAGCTCACTGGAGAGGCGGTGTTACAGCCATGGCTGTGGGTGAAACAATCAAAGGGTTCAACAGTGCATTAGAAGGAGGGTAGAGGGCCCAGGACCCACAGAGGACCCAGGAAGAAAGGTGAGCAGCAGGTCACAGAAGGAGGAGGAAGGCAGGGGAGGGAGGAGGAGGGAGCGATCACCTATGTCAAAAGTTGCTGAGAGTAAGCTCCGGATAGAAAAGTGACCGCTGGCCATGGCAACCTGGAGGACATTGGGGACCTTGCCAGGAGCCACCTGGAGCGGCAAAGGAGTGGGGGTGGGAGCAGACAGGAGAGGCTGATTGGCATGTGGGAGGGGAGGAGGCAAAATCAGGGGTGAGCAGGGAAATGGGGTGGTCTGTCTTTGGAGATGGGAAGTCAAGGAAACTTTGCTGTTTTTGCAAGAGAACGAAGGTATTTCTGAGGGGTGATTTTCTTTTTCTTTTTTTAATGTTTATTTATTTTTGAGAGAGAGAGAGAGAGCATGAGCAGGGGAGGGGCCGAGAGAGAGAGGGGGATAGAGGATAGCAGAGAGCCTGATGGGTGGCTCGAACCTACGAACGGTGAGATCATGATCTGAACCGAAGTCGGATGCTCAGCTGCCTAAACCACCCAGGCACCCCTGTTTGTTTTTTAAACATAAACTACCATATGATTTACACATTTTAAGAAGTAATAATTCCCTGGGGCACCTGGCTGCCTCAGTGGGAAGAGCATGTGACTCTTGATCTCGGGGTCATGAGTTTGGGCCCCACGTTGGGTAGAGAGAGGACTTCAATAAATAAATAAACTTTTAAAAAAGAGAAGTAATAATTCCTTAATATTATCAGTTATCTTACTCAATGTTCCAATTTCAAGTTGTCTCATAAATGCCATCAACCTGAGGTACGAAGAGTCAGGAACCAACAAATGGCCACAACTGGGATTGGTTGATAGATCTTTTAGACCCCTTTGGATCTATAGATTCCCCTCCATCTCGAGGTTTTTCCCTGTTATTTTGCAGACTATGTTCTATGTTACTGTGTTCCATTAATTTACTGTGTAAATTAATACTGGATCTGGAAAACTGGTCAGATTCGGATTGTATTTATTTTTCTGCAACACTACTTTATGAGAGATGTTGTACTTGATTAAAATGCATTTTTAAAAATGTTTATTTATTTTTGAGAGAGAGAGAGGGACAAGAGTGCAAGCAGGAGACAGCATAGAGAGACAGAGAGACAGAATCCTAAGCAGGCTCCAGGCTCTGAGCTGTCAGCACAGAGCCCCACCCTCTACGCGGGGCTGGAACCCACAAACAGTGAGATCATGACCTGAGCCGAAGTCAGAAGCTTAACCGACTGAGCCACCCAGGTGCCCTCACCCCCCACCCCCTGGCCTTTTTTTTTTAATGGCAGCCAAGTTGTACTGGTTAGGACATCTTTGGCTGGAACCCCCAGGTCAAAAAGCAATAAGAAAAGCTGCATCTGCCATAGCCAGAGATCTAAGGAGGGTGAGGGCCCAGGGAACAGACAGTGACTACCGAGTAGAAAATGTTTCCAGGGCTGCAAATATTTCCTCCTCTTCAGATTGACGCCCTGGTCATTGGCCTAACCCCCAGGCTCATTCTCTGCAGGGTTCAGTTTGGCGTTAGAATTGTTAGAAACAGGCTCCAGGCTCTGAGCTAGCCATCAGCACAGAGCTCAACGCAGGGCTCGAACCCATGAACTGTGAGATCATGACCTGAGCTGAAGTCGGACGCTTAACCGATTGAGCCATGCAGGTGCCCCAAATGTTTATTTATTTTTGAGAGGGAGAGAGAGAGAGGGAGAGAGAGAGAGAGAGAGAGAGAGAGCGCGAGCGAGCAGGGGAGGGACAGACTGAGAGGGAAACACAGAATGTGAAGCAGGCTCCAGGCTCTGAGCGGTCAGCACAGAGCCCCACACGGGGCTGGAATCCACAAATTGTAAGATCATGACCACAGCCAAAGTCGGATGCTGAACTGACTGAGCCACCCAGGTGCCCCTCAAATTGCCCTTTCAAACTGTTGCATCAATATATACTTCCCCTGCAGGGGAGAGGGCAAACGAGAGGCAAGGTGGGCAACCTGGGCTCTAGCATGCCAGACTGCCCAGGTTCAAAGCCCAGATCCCCTGTGTGAACTCTGGGCAAATAGTATAACACTTCCGTGCCTCAGTCTTCCTATCTATAAAATGGGGGTGATGATGATGATAACACTATCCCCTCAACCCTTGTGCTTAAAAGCTGTTAGTTGTTATTGTTTTTCTCTCAGATGCAGTATCATCAAAGTGCTGATTATGGTCTCCAATTCCATTTTCTGGTCTTCTCTGTGCCTCTTGGAGTCTGACATTTACAGACTGAATTATTCTTGTCTTCTGAGGCTGAGAAGAGAGAGATGCTGAGCTATTTGTTTTCCCCAGGTTCCTGGTTTGCTATTGTTCCAGCAGAGGGTGTGTCTTTGTATGGCTGTGGCTAATATCCAGGAGTTCTTTCAACCGGGCTCCTGTAACTTGGTTTCCTTCCCTTGCTTATTTAGGCTTGGCGGTGGTAATGACTCCCCACCGTTAGTTTCTTCATACCTCAATGTCTTTTACAGAATCCCTAGCTCCATTCATGCCTCTCTGTATATAATCCTGCCAACAAAATCTCTTCCAAATCCACCCTGCCTGGCTGCTGCCTTCCAGACCCTCTATGATACAATTAGTTTTTAAAGTTTCCCAATCTCAGGGCATCTGGGTGGCTCAGCTGGGTAAGGGGTCAACTCTTGATTTCAGCTGAGGTCATGATTTTGAGCCCCGCATCAGGCTCCACACTGATGGTGCAGAGCCTGCTTGGGATTCTCTCTCTCTCTCTTTCTCTCTCTCTCTTTTACCCCTCCCACACACTCTCTCTCAAAATAAATAAATAAACTTAAAAAAAATAAGTTTGCCAATCTGAAAAGGCAGGAAAAATACCTTGTTTAATTTAGGGAAATATTGTTTCATAGGGAAGTTATGCATCTTTTCATATATTTATTAGCATAATCGTTCTTTTTGTAATTGCTTCTGTCCCTTTGCCAGTGATTCTATTGGCTTATTGTACTCTCTTTTATTGATTTGCAGGAACTCTTTAAAAAAAATTTTTTTTTTAATGTTTTATTTACTTTTGAGAGAGAGAGACAGACAGAGAGAGAGATTGGCAGCGTGACTAGGGGAGGGAGACACAGAATCAGAAGCAGGCTCCAGGCTCTGAGCCCCCTGTCAGCACAGAGCCCGACACGGGGCTCGAACCCACGAACCGTGAGATCATGACCTGAGCCGAAGCCGGATGCTTAGCCAACTGAGCCACCCAGGCGCCCCAGGAACTCTTTTTATATTAGGTGTATTAACCATTTTTCTGTTGTATATGATACAAATATTTTTTGTTTCTTGCTTCAGTTTGAAACTTATTTCCCCCTCTATATAAAATCTTAACATTTTGGTAAAAAATACATAGTATAATCGTTACCATCTTAACCCATTTTTGAGGGTACAGTTTCATAGTGGTAAAGGTATTTCATGTTGTTGTGAAACATACATCCAGAACTATTTCATCTTGTAAACTGGAAACTCTAAACTCCTTAAATAGTGACTCCTATCTCCCCCCTCCTTCCTTCTCCTAGCTTTTGGTAATCACCACTCTGCTATCTGTTTTTATGAGTTTGACTGTTCTAGATGCCTCATAAAAGTAGAATGACACAGCATCTGCCTTTCTGTGACTGGCTTATTTCACTTAGCAGAATGTCGTCAAGATTCATCCATATTGTAGCAGCTGTCAGAAGTTCTCTTCTTTTTAAGGCTAAATCACATTCCATTGTAGGGAGAGGCACATTTTGCTGTCCTTTTACCCCTAGATGGACATTTGCATTGCTTCCACTCCTTGGCTATTGTGACTACTGATATGAACAGGGATATGCGCATGTGACTTTGAGACCCTGCTTTCAGTTCTTTCAGGTGTATACCCAGAAATGGAATTGTTTGATCACAGGGTAGTTCTAGTTTTAGTTTTCTTGAGGAGCCGCCATATTGTTTTCCACAGCAGCTCTACCAGTTGACATTCCCACCAACAGTGCACAAGGCCTCCAACTTCTTTATACCTTCAACAAGTTTTTTTCTTCCTTCTTCCCTCCTTTCCTCTCTCCTTCCCTCCCTCCCTCCCTTTTTCTCTTCCTCTTTTCTTTCNCCCCCTGTCAGCACAGAGCCCGACACGGGGCTCGAACCCACGAACCGTGAGATCATGACCTGAGCCGAAGCCGGATGCTTAGCCAACTGAGCCACCCAGGCGCCCCAGGAACTCTTTTTATATTAGGTGTATTAACCATTTTTCTGTTGTATATGATACAAATATTTTTTGTTTCTTGCTTCAGTTTGAAACTTATTTCCCCCTCTATATAAAATCTTAACATTTTGGTAAAAAATACATAGTATAATCGTTACCATCTTAACCCATTTTTGAGGGTACAGTTTCATAGTGGTAAAGGTATTTCATGTTGTTGTGAAACATACATCCAGAACTATTTCATCTTGTAAACTGGAAACTCTAAACTCCTTAAATAGTGACTCCTATCTCCCCCCTCCTTCCTTCTCCTAGCTTTTGGTAATCACCACTCTGCTATCTGTTTTTATGAGTTTGACTGTTCTAGATGCCTCATAAAAGTAGAATGACACAGCATCTGCCTTTCTGTGACTGGCTTATTTCACTTAGCAGAATGTCGTCAAGATTCATCCATATTGTAGCAGCTGTCAGAAGTTCTCTTCTTTTTAAGGCTAAATCACATTCCATTGTAGGGAGAGGCACATTTTGCTGTCCTTTTACCCCTAGATGGACATTTGCATTGCTTCCACTCCTTGGCTATTGTGACTACTGATATGAACAGGGATATGCGCATGTGACTTTGAGACCCTGCTTTCAGTTCTTTCAGGTGTATACCCAGAAATGGAATTGTTTGATCACAGGGTAGTTCTAGTTTTAGTTTTCTTGAGGAGCCGCCATATTGTTTTCCACAGCAGCTCTACCAGTTGACATTCCCACCAACAGTGCACAAGGCCTCCAACTTCTTTATACCTTCAACAAGTTTTTTTCTTCCTTCTTCCCTCCTTTCCTCTCTCCTTCCCTCCCTCCCTCCCTTTTTCTCTTCCTCTTTTCTTTCCTTCCTTCCTTCCTTCCTTCCTCCCTTCCTTCTGTTTTTCTTCTCTATAGTAGCCATCTTAATGGGGGTGAGGTGGTATCTAATTTTGGTTTTGATTTGCATTTCCCTAATGGTTAGTGATGTTGAGCATCTCTTCATATGTGCTTATTGGCCATTCATATATCTTCTTTGGAGGGACATCTATCCAAAATCCTTTGCCTGTTTTGAATTGGTGTTGAATTTTAGAACTTCTCTATATATTTGGGATATTAACCCCTTACCAGCTATATGATTTACAAATATTTTACCCCATTCTGTGGGTTGCCCTTTCATTCTGTCCATAAGTGTCCTTTGATGCACAAAGTCTTAAATTTTCTTTTTTTTTTTTTAATGTTTGTTTAGTTTTGAGAAAGAGAGAGAGCATGTGCATGCAGGGGAGGGCCAGAGAGAGAGCGAGAGAGAGGAGAACCCATCAGTGCAGCACCTGATGCGGAGCTTCAACTCACAAACCGTGAGATCATGACCTGAGCCAAAACCAAGGGTCGGACACTTAAGCCACTGAGCCACCCAGGTGCCCCTTAAATTTTCATCAAATCCAATTTGTCTATTTTTGTTCCCCTTTTGTAGTCTGTGCTTTTGGTGTTATAACCAAGATATTGGTGTCAAGTCCAATGCTGTGAAGCTTTTACCATATGTTTTCTTCTAAGAGTTTTATAGGCTCAATACTCATGTGTAGATCTTTGAGCTATTTTGAGTTAATTCTTGTCTACCGCATTATATTAAGGTTTAGCTTCATCTTCTGCATGTGAATACCCAGTTTTCCTGGCACCACTTGTGGAGGGGACTATTCTCCCTCCATTAAGTGTTCTTGGCACCTTTGTTGAAATGAGGACTCTGGCTGGCTCAGTAGGAAGAGCATGCAACTTTTGATCCCGGGGAGTCATGGGTTCGAGCCTCACATTGGGTATAGAGATTATTTAAAATAAATAAAGAAAATGAAATAAAGAAAACCTTTTGACCATATATGTGACCATTTATTTCTGGGGTCTCTACTCTGTTCCATTGGTCTATTTGTCTTTTTTTTTTTCTTTTAATGTTTATTTTTTTGAGAGAGAGAGACAGAGTGTGAGTGGAGGAGGGACAGAGAGAGAGGGAGGCACAGAATCCAAAGCCGACTCCAGCCTCTGAGCTGTCAGCACAGAGTCCGACACAGGGCTTGAACCCATGAGCCATGAGATCATGACCTGAGCTGAAGTCGGACGCTTAACTGACTGAGTCACCCAGGCGCCCTGGTCTATTTTTGTCTTCATGCCACTACTACACTAGTTTGATTACTATAGTCTTATGATATGTTTTGAAATCTACAATCGTGAGTCCTTCAACTTTGTTCTTTTGGCACCCTGGGTATGAACTTTGTCTCTCATTTATGAGCATCCGCTCCGTGCTGGGCATGCTGCTAGGCTCGGGCCATAAGCAGGTGAACAGGGTGCTTAGCATCCCCTCCCCAGCAGAGTGGATGGTTTAGGGGCGAGGAGAAAGACAGGAGGTCATTCTGGGGGGCAGCATGTAGGTTAGTGCGGTCTTTGTAAGGGTCCACCCAAGACCAGAAAAAGATGTAGGTGATGGTACAGCTCATCTTCAGATACTTGCAGCTAGACCTCAGATTCGGCTGTGGCTTTATGAGCATGTGAGCTTGTGGACAAAGGGCTATATCATTGGTTTTGATGAGTCCCTGCACCCCGTGTTAGATGATGCAGAAGAGATTCATTCTAAAACAAAGCATGGAAAACAACTGGGTTGAATCATGCTGAAAGGGGACCATATTACTCTGCTCCAAAGTGTCTTCAACTAGAAATGGTCAGTGAAGGGAGAAATTGTGGAGAAGACAATGCATTTTTTTTTTTAGGTGTCCTTTGTTGAGAGTATAGTTCTGAACTATTTGTTCATATTGTTTTGATTATGCTTATGTTCTTACTAGGTGACTAGAGGTGCTGTGGGATTGTTTAAAAGGGGAGAAGCGATTTGGGCACAGAATGACAAATGCCATGGGTGTCCTCGTGGATGGACAGGACTCTGTAGGAGCAGGCTGGCTGTCAGGGAGGCTTCCCTCAGCTAAGACATGAAGTGACCTCTAAGCTGTCCACAGGGCTGAGGCGAGACTGGGGACACAGCCAGGACAGAGGACAGCTTGTGGTGAGGCTCACGGCCCGGGGAGGGCAGGGTTTGTGAAGAAACGAAGGCTGTCCAGAGGGGTTGGGGCTTGGTGGTTGGGGCAGGGAGGGCTTGAGGCAATATGGAGGCAATTATGGCGCACGGGTCCGGGTGGGATCCATATGGGGGTAGTAGATGGAAGGATGTTAAGTAAGCAGGTGATGTGAGCAGGCCGAGGACTTTGTCACATGAACTGTCACCTGGCTATTTTGAGGTGAGTGGCTTGGAAAGGGGCACAGCCGGGTTGGAAAGGGAGCCTGGGGGCAGGTGGCCCTTCTTGGGGCTGTTACTGAAAGATGGTGGTGGCCTGGTTGAAGTCATGGCAGCAAGTGGGAAAGAAGACAGGTGGACACATCTAGAAATAATGAGGAGGTTGACAGGCGAGGGGCCGGTCGTGGGCAGGAGGGCCATCAGCTTGTGAGCCTTGGTGGCCTCATTTTGTAATGCCTACCCTGCGGGGTTCTTTTGGGGATCAAGTGAGCAGGGACAGTATCAGCTCTTCTACAGATGAGCGACAGGTGGCGAGTGACTTGCCCAAGGTCCGTCAGCGAGCGCGCGACAGCCGGTACTCTCTCTCCCTTTACCTGCTCTGCAGAACATACCTGTCTTGGCTCAGACGACCTTGAATGGAGCGCTGGGGAGGGTGGGGGGAGAAGGAAGGTACTCTCTGTTCTTCCAGGCCTGCCGCAGACCTTGAGGGAGCCACAATAAATGCTGTGTTTGTTTGATAAAGCACTTGGCTTTTGGTCTGGGCAGGAGGAAGAGCTGGAACAGGTGTGGCAAGCCCGGGGCAGCCCGGGGCACAACGGTGGGAGGTGGAATGGGACAGAGCCCGAGGGCCTGGCAGGGGTGTCCGGGGCTGTGGATTTTGAAGAAACCCAGGACTTTCTCATGACCCAGCCATTGCCCTCAGGTGCCCAGGCTCCTCTTGGCCGAATAAACCAAAACATTAACATTAATACTAGCTCACATTAATTGGGGTCCTTCTGAAGGCACACAGTCATGCCTTCCTTTCACAAATGGGCGCTGGGCTGCGCTGGGTGCCTCAGACGGACAGAAACTTGGGACAGAGCCCCTGACTTTGGGGGATGACCTTGTGATGGGAAGTCTGACAAGAGACAAAACAACGGGGCGCCTGGGTGGCTCAGTCGGTTAAACGTCCGGCTTTGGCTCAGGTCATGAATTCGCAGTTCGTGGGTTCGAGCCCCACATCGGACTCTGTACTGACAGCTCAGAGCCTGGAGCCTATTTCAGATTCTGTGTCTCCCTCTCTCTCTGACCCTCCTCCACTCATGCTCTGTCTCTCAAAAAGGAATAAATGTTTTTTAAAAAAAGCGTATGACTTTGGCTCAGGTCATGAACTCATGGTTTGTGGGTTCAAGCCCCACACTGGGCTCTCTGCTGTCAGCACGGAGCCTGCTTCGGATCCTCTGTCTCCCTCTCTCTCTGCCCCTCCTCCACTTGTGTTCGCTCTCTCAAAAGTAAATAAACATTAAAAAAGAGAGAGAAAGAAACAAAATAACATAGTGCTGTAATGAGGTGAGAACAGGCTGAATGGGAACTCAGAAGATGGCTCAGCCAATCCTAACACTGCCTGGTCCTATTATCATACCCATTTTGCAGATGAGGAAGCCGAGGCTCAGAGGAGTGAACTGCCTGGCTTACCCGGTCGGTTTGGTCCTAATTTTCTCCTGCAGGCAGTGATAAGGATAAAAACGGGGACAGAAAAGACACGTTAGAAGGGCCCTCATGGGTCACCTGGTTCAACCCCCTTGTTGAAATGGCGGGTTCATTTCTGGTCTCAGAAGGGGAAGGGAAGTGCTCAGAGGCACACGGAGAAAAGGAGCGGATCTAGAAACTGGACTCTGTCTCGGTCCAGGGTGTTCTTCACATCAAATGCCTGCCTCTTCTCCAGGCTGCTGAAGTTTTCCTGATGCCCGTGTACAGACCCTAGACCCCAAACAGCATAGGAGCAGGTGGAGTTAGGACAGGCCCTGGAGCGAGGCAAGGGTGTGTGTGTGTGTGTGTGCGCACGTGCGCACAGAAGCGTTGAGGGGAGCATTGGATGGGGTAGGGGACCTCACTGCCCCCAGGAGGCTCCAGGGAGCACAGACTGGGGAAGATACCAGGGAGCCAGGGGAGGAGCTGAGGGCCCCTCACCCAAGGGTCTGTTTCCCTTCTCTGCCACATCCTTCTGGCTCAGCGGCACCCAGGGGGGAGGGGGAGGGCCCCTGGGCCCCAGGCTGCAGCTCTGCCCTAGTGTGGCCAGGAGGCACTGCCCTCAGGCTGCCTTCTCGAAGTTGGTGGTAAATGAATAACCTCACTCCTATCTGCAGGGCTCTCTGGGACAAAGGGCCCGCTGGGACCCTTCCCCATTGAACCTCTCCCCTTCACTGAGCTCCCTCCTTCTCTTTGGACCCCTTCCCCCACGGAGGCCCCCCCACTCTGCCCTCCCCCTTTTCCTGAGCTCACTTCCGGTCCAGCTCTCCTTAGGGTCTCCAAGGGTCAGTCTCTCCCTTTCATTCCTCCCTCACCTTTACTCCCCCTCAGGCTAGAAGAGTGGTTCCCAGAAGCACCCCCCGAACTCCTCATCCTTTCTGGAATCTTACAAAGAATGACCTAAAGCCGGGGTGTCCCAACTATTCATCGTAACCTGCTTCCTCTTCCTTGGATCATAAAGGGTGACTGCATGTCTGTATTCCCTAACTGGAGAATTCAGGGGGGGCTGGTGGGGTATCCTACTGAAAACGGTCCCAGGGGCCACTAGGACCTTCTGCTTAAGCTTGCTGCAGGTGGAGAAGTTTGAGATACAACAACTCGGAAATCATTCTCTTCTGTCCCATATACCTGTCCCTTGACCCTGGCTCCCCGTCAACTTGCTAACTTGGCCTAGACTCCCTTTATAAGCAAAGCTCTTGGACCCGTGGCCCAGATGTTCTGATTTTACTTCTCATCTCCCATGGGCTTTTCTGCCCCCTGCGTCTGCCGGCCCACCTCTTGGCAAGGCCACCGGGGACCACCTTGCTGCCTTGAACCCCACGGCTACTCCTCGAGCCTCGTCTTGACCCACTGGTGCAACCTCGATCACCCTGGTTTCGGGTGCCATCTGTATGCTAACAACAGCCAGCGTTGGCCACTCCCGAGTCTCAGTTCTTTATACATGCCCTGCCACTTCCTGGACGTCTCTGCCAGGAGGCCCCACAGGCTTGCCAAACTCTGTGCACTCAAAATTGAACCCGTCATCTTTCCCCAGCAACCTGGTCTCCCGTTTTGGTAAATGGCATCACCCTCCCAACAATGACCTAGGGCAGAAAATTGGGGTTATCCTGCTTTTTCTGGCTCCCTCACCCTACGTATCCAGAGGCTTCTCTAGCCTTCATCTCACTTCCTTCCAGCCCCCATCAGGCCCTGCTCCCCACCCCACTGTCCCTGCCTTCTTTCTGGCCACCCCATCTCTCCAGGGAGGGCTGCGGAGCCTCTTAGACGGTATCCCCGCCCCCCTCTCCCTCCTGAAATCCCACTCCCCCAGGCGCTCCGGGAGCCAGTATTTTGGAGCACAAATCTGACCAGGTGGGTCCTTCCGTGGCTCCCAAAACTCCAGAGTCCAAAGTCTGTAATTAGGCCTCTGAGACTCCTGACTCGGCCTCCTCCGGGCCCCTGGGCCTCACCACACTCCCCTCACACTTTGCTATGCCGCGGGCCCTAGGGGGATCCCTCCCTCCTTGCTTGAGGCACAGGCGCCCTTTCCTACTACCTGACCCTCCTGCACCTTCTCCCAGACCGAGTGCTTCCAAGCCTGGTTAAACTCAAGCCCTAGAGCGTCACCTCAGGGTCCTTCGGCCTCCCCCTTGGGGGTTCCTAGGAAGAAAACGAGGCCCCTCTCTCATCTCTCCTCCAGGTGAGAAGGTGCCGCCCAGTTTTACTTCTGATGCTGTTTTGCCAAAACAATAGGGCTTTTTGTTCCCCTCTTCCAAATATGAAATCATAGCACTGAATGTGCTCTTTCACACGGACAGGGAAGATTAGGTGCGCAGCCGCAGCAGCGAGGACGATACTCCAAGCGCAAACCCAGATGGCCGAGGCTGGAGAGGAGGCCCCGGGGTCCCCTTCTCCCACCTCCCCCATGCCTCCCTCCACGGAGCAGGCTGGAAGTGTTCATGCCTCTCTAGTTTGGGCCTTCAACTCTGAATCCCCAGTGAGTAGGCCAAACGGCTACTAGGGCACACCCAGTTCAGTTTCGAACCACACTTTCTCGGTTACCCCAATATCTGCCCTCTCTAAGCTTCATTCCTAGAAGGGACGGTAGGTAGTGAGAGAGCAGAACCCAGCCGAGTCCAACCCCAGCGGGGCGGGGTTGGGGGTGGGGGCGAGTGTGGGGGGTGTTCCGTAGGGAGGTGGAGGCCTGTCGGCGCTCAGGACAAGGAGGCGCCCGTAACTGCAAAACCAAAGACTTTTATTGAAAAATATCAACTGGCCCTTTTCCAGAGTGCCGGTCCCTGCCCAACGCAGGCTTTGGGGCTGAGGCCCGACGGGGTGGGCAAGTAGCGGCGGCCACCCAGCCGCGTTCTCCGGAGGGGCTGAGGTTTCCCTGTCCCTGTGAGCTGGTCCCCAGCGCGCTCCCGGGCCAAGGGGGTGGGGGTGTGCGGCCGAGGAAGGGGCCGCAGGGTTGGTCCCTCCCGGTCCAGTGCGAGAGCTCCTGGCACTTGGGGCTGGGGGCGGGGCTGGTCCCCGAGG
>NW_027532208.1:2367318-2368422 GCF_008692635.1 Crocuta crocuta
GGGCGCTCTAACTCGTGGGGTGGTGGGGTCTCCCCGCCGCTGCCCCTCAGACGTAGTCCTTGCGGTCGTAGGCTGTGCCAGTGCCCGGGCCGGCGGAGCGGGGCGCCGAGTAGAGGATCTTGGTGGGCGCGTACTTCTTCTCGCGCGGCGGGCAGGAGCAGCAGAGCAGCGCGCCCCCCAGCAGCTGCAGAGCCGCGGCCGCCCAGCCCACGTACAGGCCCGCGCCCATCTCCCGCTTCTGCGGCTCCGGCACCAGGGGGTTGTAGAATTCCCGGATGATGGTGTTGGCCGACCAGGACACCGGCACCAGGGTGAGCAAGGCGGCCAGCAGGAAGAGCACCCCCGCCACGATGGTGATCTTGGCCTTGGCCGTGTCGTCCTGCACGCAGTTGGTGCACTGGGCGCCCACCAGCGCCACGAGGAGCCCGAAGGCGGCCAGCAGGATGGAAACGACGATGAGGGCGCGGGCCGCCTGCAGGTCCTGCGGCAGCGCCAGCAGCGAGTCGTACACCTTGCACTGCATCTGGCCGGTGCTCTGCACCACGCAGTTCATCCACAGGCCCTCCCAGGTGATCTGTGCCGTGATGATGCTGCTGCCGATGAAGGCCGTCACGCGCCACATGGGCAGCGCGCAGCACACGATGGTGCTCAGCCAGCCCACCACGGCCAGCGAGGTGCCCGTGATCTCCAGGCCCATGGACATGGCTGCCGCGCCAAAGCCGGCTCTGCCCGGCGGCTCAGGGTGCGGGAAGACGACGGACCGTGGCCGCCGGGCCTGGGTGGGAGCTGCTGCGCGCAGACGGACGGATGCCTCAACGGGCGCACGGACGGTTTGGACGCACGGACGGACGGACTGCGCGCGCTGACGGCTCGACTCAGCCGGCTCGCGCCTAAGCAGCGCCTGCACCTGCCTGTGGCTTTGTGGGCTGGCGGCTGCGACTGGGCTGGCCCTGGGCTGGGGCCGGTGAGTCTTAGATGCGTGCCCAGCGCTCCGGCGGGGGTGGGAGGGGCGGAGCCGCGGTTCCCCCGGCCTGGAGACTGTGACGTGGCCCCTCTTCCCACCTTCCCCAAGCACCCTGGGAGGAAGGACTTGGCGGGGAGTGG
>NW_027532208.1:2368596-2555110 GCF_008692635.1 Crocuta crocuta
GGGCGGGGCAGGGGCCTGCGCCCCCGCCCCTTGCTCTTCATCGCCCACGGTTCCCAAGCCAATTCTCCGGGGCTGGCAGTGGTTGCGGTACAAATCACAATCTGCTTGACACTCCCCGACCCCCCACATTTTCGGTGCCGTTCGCACAGGCGGCGTGGGACAGGGGGTCTCTACCAACTGGCCGGGATCCAAGGGGCCTGGAAGGGCCCAGTGGGCGGGGCCGGGGCTGTTTTCCGGAGTGGGCGGCTGCTCCCGGAGCTGCACACCTGCTCCTAGGTCCCTCTGGCCTCTGAGGCTCGCAGGCGCACAATCCGGGCTTGATCCAGGCCCTGGAGGTCTGCGCTCAGAAGCCAGAAATCCGCCTCTCCCCGGAGACACCGAGGAGATGCCCCAAACCAGTGCTGAACTCAAATGCACTTCCCAGCCCCACTACCCCTCCCTTAGCTCCTGGATACTTGTAGCGGAGCTGCTCTAGCCTCTCAGAAGTCCCTCCTGCTCATTGATTCCGCTCCTCCTGCACAGCCTTGTTCTTCTCCCTCTGTGCCTGAGTCGGTGCCGTGATCCACCTACATGAAATAGTAGTGAAAGGTTTGATCCAGGCAGAAGTGGGAAGTCAGAGATGTTACTTACAATGCCTTCGCTCCTATTAAGCCTAAAAATAAAACCGCCAGTTATTTTACCTGCAAAACATGGGTTTATTCGAGAATAGCAGAGAATTGCAATCCAGGACAAGCAAGCTTCAGCAGAACTGTAAGCAAGTCAAACAAACAAAGGAGGGGGCATTACTTTATGGAGAAGAAGGAGGAAGTTGGAGAGGTTACAAGAGTTCAGGATAATGATGGTGCTCTCATCGGCTGAGTTGCTGGGGTGGTGGATTTCTTACAGGAGATGCAATATGTGCATCTTTCCCTGTTGAGGTCCATAATTTATCATTCTGTCCTGTTGAGATTCTTCTGCTGGGGACTGGAATTGACCATTCTTCCCGTAATTGACATGGGTGATAGGCTCCCCTCCCTTTCTAGCTCCCAAGTCTACTTTAGTGAGATTTCCTTTCATTAACTTTCACTTTTCCTTCTTTTGATCAAGATCTTTCCTTGAAAACATCGCTGATCAAGAATTAGGTATTTTGTGTATAGTGGTTTTGTCCCTGAGTCCCTGGAAGGACATTTTCTGGTTGTCATGTCCCACTTTGGAAGGAAAGCGAATGGTATTTGGAAACCACTTAAGGCCACATTGGCATATCAAGGAGGGTAAGGAGGGAGACCTCTCAGGCACTTTCCACCTCAAGTCTATCTTCTCAAGGTTATCAGTGTTGGAGATCATCTTAAAGTGTTGAGCTGGCATAATCTTATTGGGTCCTTTTTTTTTTTTTATGAAAGATCGATAGGCAACAAGTACAGAATCAAAAGTAACATGACAATTCCAACCTGTACGTTCGTTCTAAGTCAGGACTTTAGGTCTGAAGGTAGCCAGCTGAAAACGTTTATTGGCACTTATTCCAACTTAGGGAAGAAAAATTTCTCCCTATGAAGTCAGACCTAGACTCATGTATGTCTCCTGGAAGCTCCTGCTTAAAGCAGCCATGAAAGCAGAATAGTAAACACTGCAAGAGCACACGAGAATGATGAATCAAGTGCATTGGGAAGATACAGTGCAGGTATCAACACGAAGCAATAGCTGATGAACTGTTTGCAAAGCAACAACACTTCAAAGACTTAAAATATATATATATATAGTTATCTTGGGTACCTGGCTGGCTTGGTCAGTGGAGCGTGAGACTCTTGATCTCAGGGTTGTTAGTTCAAGCCCCATGCTGCATGTAGAGATCACTTAAAAGTAAAATCTTTAAAATTAAGAGAGGGAGGGGCACCTGGGTGGTTCAGTCAGTTAAGCATCTGACTTTTGGTTGCAGCTCAGGACATGATCTCATGGTTCATGGGTTTGAGCCCCCATTGGGCTCCACACTGATGGTTGGGGAGCCTGCTTGGGATTCCATCTCTCTCCCTCTCTCTCTCAAAATAAAATAAATTAAAACTTAAAAATAAATAAGTAGTTATCTCAAAAGGACTGTTTTGAAAACAAATGTTAAGAAATAATACAGTCTGTAAAGTTGTAAATTCAGAGACCATGGATTTGGATAAGAATCCGATGTCAGTTAATAGTTGGTTTTTATTTTTACTTATTTTACTTGTTTATTTATTTATATTTAAAAATTTATTTTTTCTCTTAAATTTTTTTCTTGTGATGACAACTTTTTTTAAAATGTTTTATTCATTTTTGAGTGAGAGAGAGAGACAGAGTGTGAGCAGGGGAGGGGCAGAGAGAGAGGGAAACACAGAAATCAGAAGCAGGCTCCAGGCTCTGAGCTGTCAGCACAGAGCCCTACGTGGGGTTCGAACTCACCCACCAGGAGATCAAGACCTGAGCCAAGTCAGATGCCCAAGTGACTGAACCCACTCAGGTGTCCCAGTTTATTTATTTATTTTGAGAGAGAGAGAGAATGTGAGGTGGGGAGGGGCAGAGAGCGAGGGAGCGAGAGAGTCCCAAGCAGGCTCCATGCCTATGCAGAACCCAACTTGGGGCTGGATCCTATGACCCTGGGATTGTGAACTGAGCTGAAATCAAAAGCAGACACTCAACCGACAGGGTCACCCAGGTGTCCCTTGTCAGTTAACAGTTTGATGAGAGAAGGATGTTTATGAATTCTGAACCTTCTACACCTTTAGAAAAAGCAAGGGAAGAATTAGTTTGTCCTAGGATCATGATGAGGCTGTTTCTGAAAGACCCTAATGAAAAGAAGAGGTTTCCCCCTTTTGCAAAGGCTTGAGAAATGCAGAGAAAGGGCATTGTCATTCCATGGAAAATAGAGAAGTAGCAGTGAGACAAAGGCATTCACACCTGGTCTGGACATCTTGGCAAAGCGGTCTTGTTGGATGTTATCTGCTTCAATTCTGCAAAATCTTTGCTTTCAGGTCACCAGATGGTGTGCAGGGCTCGTCAGGGCTTGGTGCTTTCTCCAGATGGATTGCATGAATTCAGGAGTCTATTCCCTGGAGTTCGGCAGCATCAGGGTTGATTTGCAGTCTCCGATATGGGCCTTTCCAGCGAGGTTGATGAATCTTTCCGGAAGTGTCTCTTCCAGCAGATGAAGTCTCTAGGTTCCAGGTGTGATGCCTAAGGTCATCGTCTCTGGGGAGCGCACTGTGAGAAAATTACCAAAGCATGATCATTTTTTTAAAGTTTATTTATTTATTTTGAGAGAGCGAGTGAGCAGGGGAGGGGCAGAGAGATGGAGAGAGAGAGAGAATCCCAAGCAGGCTCCACACTGTCAGCTCAGAGCCCTATGCAGGGCACGATTCCAAGAACCATGAGATCATGACCTGAGCTGAAATCAAGAGTTGAATACTCAACCAACGGAGCCACCGGGCACCCCAGCATGATCATTTTTAGTAGAAGCAATTAGACCTTTACACTATTGAAATATATCTCCTTTTATCGACTGTGGGTCAAAGGAGGCAGAGGCCAAGTGTTTGGAAGGTCCTGTGATTATCTCCTAGGGAGAGAGTATGAGTTGCCATGGCGGGGGAGGGTGGGGAGTGGATCTGAGTTTCAGAGGACCGGCAGCAATGCTTGAGGTCAAGGTGTTTGGAAGGTTTCTGCAAATTTTTCCGTGAGTCGTCATAGTCTGTTAGTCCTTGTTGAAGCACCCAACTGGTAAGATGGATTCCCTGATCACTGTGAAGTTTGAGAGGGGCTCCCCAGGTAGTGATAATCTTTTTCTTTCCTTTTTTTTTTTTTAAGATTTTATTTTTTAAGCAATTTATTCCCCCAATGTGGGGCTCCAACTTACAGCCCCAAGATCAAGATTCACATGCTGGTCCAACTGAGCCCGCCAAGCACCCTGTGATAATCTCTTCTAACAGAGGAAGCATGGGCTTGTCTACAAGAGAAAGCTTGGGTCCAGTGAGAAAGCATATGAACCATAACTAAAACACATGTGTCCATGAGTTGGGGAAGCTGTATGACATCCATTTATATGAACGGGTTTCTCTGGGTTATACTTTGGACATGAGGGGCAAGTGAGAGAGGCACTTTCTGTGGCCCTAATGAACTTTTTGCCACAAATGCTCATTCACAATGTTATCATTTTGTCAGTAGACCAGTAGTTTACTGCATGTACAGTTGTAAGTACTGGAAATTTTAGAATTTCTAGTAGGGCCAATTATTAATTGGTCCCAACCAGCATTCTCTCTCTTCTTATTGAACCTACATTGATACATTTCCAAAACTGTTTTTTCCTCTCTGGGGCCAATTGTTGGGTATTTTTTGTCTATGTCTCCAAAATTATCGTTTGAGAGACCATCTCTTTAGACTATAACAGGGGTTTGGTTATTGGTCTCCTAGAAAGCAGCATTTGCATTTTGATGATGGAAATATCAGGATGGATTACTTTGGTCCGCAACAAGTCGAGCCTGGAGGGCCCAGGAACCTTCATAAGAGTCAGAGCAGCTGGCAAAAGTGTGGCATTTAATCAGTTTTGGACATAGGAGCCATCTTTAACAGTATTCCCATTGGTGATAAAAGGACATCTTGTTTCCATTATATTCCAAAGTCACGTGCTACCCCAAAGGCATACCAATGATCAGTATAAATGTTTGAGGTTTTACCCATCAGTAAAGTACAAGCCTGAATAAGAGAATATAACTCAAACTATAACTCATTGACATTGGGCTGAAGTAGCAAGAGATAAAGGAACTGCCTTAATGACTTCAAGGGAGTGGAAAGAGCATACCCAGGACGGTATTTACCATTTTCATTCTTTAACCAAGAACCATCAGTATGGGCACCTCAGTTAAGGGTCCGACTTCAGCTCAGGTCATGATCTCATGGTTCATGGGTTCGAGCCCCGCGTCGGGCTCTGTGCTGACAGCCAGCTCAGAGCCTGGAGCCTGTTTCAGATTCTGTGTCTCCCTCTGTCTCTCTGACCCTCCCCTGCTCGTGCTGTCTCTCTCTCTCTCAGAAATAAATAAAACATTAAAAATTTTTTTTGAATCCCTACTATTCTAGTACTTTGAGATAAGGGTTTCTTTACAGCAGAGAGGTTTAGCACTGAGAATTAGCTCCAGTGTC
Organism: Crocuta crocuta; assembly: GCF_008692635.1. Lineage (NCBI taxonomy): Eukaryota > Metazoa > Chordata > Mammalia > Carnivora > Hyaenidae > Crocuta > Crocuta crocuta. The sequence continues at coordinate 2,373,727 of NW_027532208.1, forward strand.
AATAAGGACAGAAACAGATTCACCCCCAGTCTAGAGCCCCTTGTAGTTGCTGGGACCCCCGACCCTGGGAATTGCTGGGACATTAAAAAGATTTACCAGAGGGCTGAAGGCAGTGCCAAGTTGATAACAATCTTAAAAAAAAAATTTTTAAGTGACCTGGCTGTTTGCAATACTAGCAGAAACGAGAAAGGTTTTTTTTTTGTTTTAATTAGGGGACTTCATCTGCCGGAGTTGAAAATTGAGAATTTTAGTGGTCTTTCTTTAGGTGACTCATTTAGGATATGAGTGAGACAGTTTGCCACACTAACTAAATCTGTAGTGGTCACTTTTCCATTCCTTCCTGGTCCTTTTATGAAAGAGAAAGATCCTGGTTCAGGCCATTAATAAACATAAACTTAAATGCTACCCAAGTAGACTTAACATCTAAAGGGAGACCAGAAGGCCAGAATATTCTTTTTTTTTTTTCTTCTGTAGGACTAATGCCTTAAAAAATGTTTATTTATTTACTGAGAAAGAGAGAGAGAGAGAGAGAGAGAATCCCAAGTAGGCTCTACACTGTCAGTACAGAGCCTGACTTGGGGCTCAATCCCATGAACCGTGAGATCATGACCTGAGCAGAAATCAAGAGTCGGATGTCCAGCCAACTGAGCCACCCAGGTGCCAGTAGACCAGAATATTCTTTTTTTTTTTCTTCTAAATAGTTTATTGTCAAGTTGGTTTCCATATAACACCCAGTGCTCATCCCCACCAAAATATTCTTAAAAGACAATTTGGAGTGCACTGTAGGGAGTATGAACAGGTTCATCAGATTTTTGTGTGTAAGCCTCAATCTTGGCTCAATCAGCAGAAGGCTACTGTAATTGCTCAGTGGGGATTTCCAGTGAGTGTTCTAGCTTCTTGCCAAAAGTTAGGGGTTTGTTTCTCTAAATCCCCTTTCAGATGTTCATTGTCAGTTCATTTTATCCAGTGGCTGGCCTGGTCCTCGGCAACAAGCATGTAGACTGATAAAAATCTGAGAAACCAGGCTGGTAGGTTTGGATGTTAGATTCTTTAGCAAGTGGCCTGGGGTCTTCAGTCACTTTGGGAAACTCTTTTATTTATTTATTTATTTATTTATTTATTTATATTTAACAATTTTTTAAATGTTTATTTTTGAGAGAGATAGGGCACAAGGGGTGTAGGGGAAGACAGAGAGGGAGACACAGAATCTGAAGCAGGCTCCAGGCTCTGAGCTGTCAGCACAGAGCCCACCATGGGGCTCAAACCCCAAACCAGGAAAATCATGATCTGAGCCACCCAGGTGCCCTAGAAAACTCTTTTAGCTATGGCTCCTAATCCATTCTTAGGCGAGGAACATAAGAAACTTGAGGTGTAGTAGGATACCCAGAAGCCTTAACCTTCAAGGTAGGCTTTAATTCGATTCAGGAGAGGAGGCAGGTGCCTGGGTGGCTCAGTCGGTTGAGCGTCGGACTTCAGCTCAGGTCATGATCTCACGGGTTCGTGGGTTCGAGCCCTGTGTCAGGCTAGCTCAGAGGCTGGAGCCTATTTCCGGTTCTGTGTCTCCCTCTCTCTCTGACCCTCCCCTGTTCATGCTCTCTCTCAGTCTCTCTCTCTCTCAGAAATAAATAAAAAAATTAAAAAAAAAAAAAGATTCAGGAGAGGAGGGAGTGAGGAGACAAAGGAGAACAGGAAAATAGCGCCGCCGGAGGCGGGGCCTGAGCACAAGATGGCCGCCATCCGTCAGCAGACAGAAAAGACAGGGGAGGGAAAAGAGGCCTCAGACGCCATTTTGATTTCTTTCAATTGTTTGCCTCTGCTAATTTAGAAATGGTATTTTTCAAAGCGGCAAATTTAGAATGCTGAAAACACCTGGAAGCCCAAGGCACCACTTATTTACTTATTTCTAAGATTTTATTTTTAAGTAATCTCTATACCCAACATGGGGCTCAAACCCACAATTCTGAGACCAATAGCTACATGCTCCACCAACACAGCCAGTCAGGCACCCCTCATAGTACCAATTGAAACAGGTATCCCATTTTTTCTTTTAAATGGCTTCATGGCTTTCTAATTTAGTTTTGAGTAAGACAAATTTGGGGAGATCAGAAGTTCTGGCCATTGCAGTTCTAAATTACTCTTGGGTAAGTCGGTTCACTTAGTTATAAATGTGCATGTGGAGGGACCATAGTTTTAAACATAAAACCAGCCAGAGAACCAGTAAGGAGGGGCGCCCTCAAAGCATTTTGATGACGGGGGTACCATTTCTTAGGGGTTTTTCTCTGCAACAAAGAGTAAAATTCTTAAACAGCAGTTTCACCAGGAATAGCCTGGTTCCAGAAATAATCAGCCCAAAGGCCAGCCCAGTTCCATTAGGAACAGCCCAGTTCTAAGGTAATTGGATCGAAGGCTGGCCCAGTTCCAACAGGAACAGTGTGGTTCTGACAAGGAATCAGACTAAAGGCCAGCGAGTGCTCTCACAGATTAAAAAAAAACAACAAAAACAAAAACACACCAAAAAACCCTTCAATAAAAACCAAGGCCTCACAACAGTTCCTAAATAAAGCCTGGAGGGCGTGGGCACAAAGCATAGAGCTTGAGGGGCGCCTGGGTGGCTCAGTCGGTTGAGCATCGACTTTGGCTCAGGTCAATATCTCACGGCTTGTGAGTTCAAGCCCCGCATCAGGCTCTGTGCTGACAGCTCAGAGCCTGGAGCCTGCTTCACATTCTGTGTCTCCCTCTCTCTCTGCACACCCCCACCCCCGCCAAAATAAATTTAAAACCACATTAAAAAGAACCCATAGAACTGTCCATTACTTCACCAGCAAAAATGGCTTTCTTTGGGCAAATCTGACAGATTGGGGACCATTATTTTATGGAGAAGAAGGAGGAAGTTGGGAGAGCTTGTTTGGAATGCAAGCCCATTGGACAGAAGCAGGAGCTCAGGGTGATGAGGGATTCTCATTGGCTGAGTTTCAAGGGTGGTCTGTATGTCCTTCTCTATTGGGCCTGTAATTGACAGCTCTTCCTGTAACTGACATGGAGTGGTATGACCTGCCCCAGCCCCAGCCTCTCCTTCTAGCATCTGTGGTCCACTTCAGCGGGGCTTCCCTTTATTCATGTTCACACTCCCACACCTGGGCTATCCCCGACCCTGCTTAGAGCCTTTCTAAGGCATTGGCCTTGGTGCTTCTGCTTGGGCTGCCCCCATTCCGTCTCACCCCTCACTCCAGCCATTGGATTTCCTGCAGCCACTCACCCCACAATGTCCTATCTCCTTTGCAGACTTTATACTCTCCTTAGCGTTAAACACCCTCCGTCATACTTGAGTTTTCGAATTTATTTTTCATTTTTTCTCTCTCCTCTCCAGTATGTCATCTCCACTCAGACATCCAGAATGTCCTCAAACGGGCGGGGGTTTCTGTGCGTTTTCTTTGCCACGAGGGAGCTTTGTAATCTAATAAGAACAAAGGGCACCTCCAGGTGAGATGAGAGACCTCACTGAGCTGGTTTGGCCCATAGCTATCAAACCACACGCTGGCAGTCTCGTCCCTAAGTGCCCAGGCCCTGGGGTGGTAGGAGAGTAAGATAAACAGGGCCAGAGGGCCATGAAAGCCAGGGTCCCTGCTTCTTTCGGGGCAAAGGTCTTGGGCTGGGCCTATAGGGGCTGGGCTGGGCAGGGCTGGGAGTGCCCGGCCAGAGGGCCCAGCTGGTGCTGGGTGGGGGCTGTCCCGGAGGAACTTGGTGTAGCCTGGGTCCATCTCACCGGACTGCTGGCTGCTCTGTTTCCTGTTTAGGGAGGGTGGCTTTGGGCCAGAAGAGAAACAGAAGCCCCAGGCACCGTGGCTGGGTGTAGGGGGTGGTGAAGTCAGGTGCATTGGGCCAGAGAATGGATTGCTGGTGGTGCCTGGGGGTGGGGGGTGGGGTGGGGTGCCTCTGTCTCTTGTTAGCTGCAAGGCCGAGGGAAGTGATGTCATCTCTTACATTAGTTTCCTCTTCTGCTAAATGTCTGCATGACCCACCTCACAGGGCTGGGAATATGGACTCGGCAGGAGTGTAAATCAGAAAACAGCCCAGGCGGAACATGCAAATGTGCAGGGAGTGTGTGGAGAGAGTGTGGGAGGTAGCCGGATAGACCTAAAGGTGAGCCCGGCTGCCCCTTCCCAGCGGTGTGAACTTGAGCAAGTACTTTTCCTCCTTGAGCCTCAAGTTCCTCACCTATGAGGAAGGGTTAGTTCTGAGTTACTTGGGTTGGGAGGGGTGGACAAGGAGAGGGGCCTTGCTCCTGAGGCTCAGGGATCAGATGTGCTGGGCAGGGCTGCAGAGGACTCGAGGTGGAGAGGGACGGTGGGGGGTGGGGGGGAAGCTTCGTGCCCAGGGGCCAAACTTCAGGAACTCTGCAAATAAGACTTTGGCTCTGGGCAAACAGCTCTAATCAGCTTTGTGTTTAATATCTGCCTTGGTGCTTACAACCCAATAATAAAAAGGCAAATAACCTAATTTAGAAAATGGTCAAAGGGTCCGAACAGACATTCCGAATAGACAAAGACGACACATGAATGGGCGAGAAGCGCATGAAGAGTTAGACGCTCCAGGCCATTAGTCATTAGGCAGATGCCAGTCAAAGGCACAAAGAAATGCCACTGCGTCCTTACGAGGACGGCCGGGGTCATAAAGACGCACACAGACAAGTGGTGACGAGGAGCTGGAGAAACTGGAACTCTCACACCCTGATGGGAACGTGAAACGTCAGGTTGCTTTTGAGAACAGCCTGGCAGTTCCTCAACAGGTAGAGTGACTTTTTTGCCCCGGCAATTCCACTTCTAGGTATTGACTCAAGGGAGATGAGAAATGTGTTTGCGCAAAAGCACATACATGAATGCTCACAGCAACGCTATTCATAATAGCAAGAAGTGGGAACACCCAGGGGCGCCCCAGGGGCTCAGCGGTTAAGTGTCCAATTTTGGCTAGGGTCATGATCTCACGGTTTGTGGGTTCGAGCCCCGCATCGGGCTCTGTGCTGACAGCTCAGAGACTGCAGCCTACTTTGGATCCTTTGTCTTCCTCTCTCTGCCCCTCCCTGACTCGCGCACCTGCTCTTTCTCTCTCTCTCAAAAAAAAAAAGAAAAAAGGAAACACCCTAAGTGTCAGCTGGCAAATGGTTAACCAAACGTGATATGTCTATCAATGAAATATTATTTGGTCATAAAAAGGAATAAAGTACTGATACCTGGCTAGGCTTTGACAACTTTATGATAAGTTAAAGATGCCGGTCACAAAGCCTGACACGCTAGGTAATTTCATTTTCAAAAAATACCAGGAACAGGAAAATCTGCAGAGACAGAAAGTAGATGGGGTGGCTGCCAGGAGCTGGGGGTGGGGGCGTTGGGAGGAAATGGGGAGCGGCTGCTAATGAGGACGGGTTGCTTTTTTTTTTTTTAAGTTTATTTATTTACTTTGAGAGAGAGGCAGCAGCGTTGTGCTCAGGACCTGAGGCACGTCTGTGCGGTGTGTGTGCCCCAGAAGGTGCAGGATGTCGCTGCCTTTGAAGGGAGAGGGCTGTGAAGGGGGTGGTAGGAGCTGAGGCTGGGGGGCTCCAGGCACAATGCACTCCCCACGACCCCCCTCCCCAGAAACGCACACTCCTGAGCCTCCTGTCCTTCAGTGTCAGCAAGGAACCCTGCAGTGCTGAGTGATGTTTGGAAGGAGGATTCTGGGGCTGCGCTGATCCGGGAAAGCCTTCCATAAGGAGGCTGGGTTGGGGCGGGTGGAGAAGGATTTGATGGCTGGAGGCACTAGGCGTGACTGGGTAGAATGGCATTGTCTGTGTGTGTGTGCGTGATTCCAAGGAGCACAGTGCTAGGCAAAGAGGAAGCAAAGGAAGAGTGCCTGCAGCTACATTAGCCTGTTCCTGGTCTCCTGCCCAGTGTCACCCCGGGAGAGCAGGCATCCTGTGTGTCTCCTGTCCCAGCACGCTCTGGCCAGCCGGCTACTCCACCAGGGCCACATTCCTGCATGGGAAGTGTGAGAGTTGTGTGCAAAGGGGGGGTGGTGGGGGAAGAGCCCAAGCCTGAGGCATTTGGGGGCCCAGATGTCCTTTGCCAGGGGCAAACCATGTGGAGTCCAGGGACGCGGTTGCACAGGGAGTCCATCTGTGCCTACTGTGGATGCTGAGGAAGTGTCGCCCTGTAACTGGTGACAGCATCCGGGTGTCAGTGTGGCAGAGGGTGTGTGTGTGTGTGTGTGTGGGCGTGCAGTATTTGTGTATGATGTGTCCAGATGAGTGAGGGTAAGGAATACGCAGTAATGATTCTGCATATCGCTAAATGTGTGCTTTAAACTTTGTTATCAGTTTCATGTGTCAGTCTCTCATTGGCTGGGCTGTTGCCGGGGAAGGAGGAAAGGCTTTCCTCCTCCGGCTGCACGGTAGTAAAGTGGCATCAGCTTGCAAATAGTCTCTTCCTTTTGGATTTGCGACTGGGGATAAGTGTTAGCACAGGAGAGAACTCCCCCTGCCATTCCCCCACTCCATTTTAGTGAGATTTCTCTACTAATTTTAACACACGCTCGCTCCCACGCTAGCTTGTCTTTTTGTCCTCTTGACAGGGTCTTCCAAAAAGCAAATAGAATTCAGCGTATTCTATGTTTAGTTTTATGTGTTTATCTTGTATCCTGAGACCTTGTTAAACTCACTTATTCCAGGCGGGTTTCTGTACATTTCTTAGAATTTCCTACAGAGGCAATCATGTCATCTGCAAATAGGGATAGATTTATCCTTTCCTTTCTCATCTGTACACCTGTCATTTCCCTTTTTTTTTTTTTTTTTTTTTGGTCTTACTGCCCTGGCTACACCTTATGACACTAGCTGAATAAGAGTGGGGAGAGCCAGCATGTTTGCTTTGGTTTGATCTTGGGGTGTAAGCCTCTAGTCTTTCACCATTGAGTAGAATGTTAGCTATAGGATTTTTTGAAGATACTCTTAATCAAGTTGAGGAAGTTCCCCCTCTGTTTCTATATTTCAGAGTTTTTTGTTTTTGTTTTTAATAGTTTTTTTTTAATAAAATTTTTAATGTTTATTTTTGAGAGAGAGACAGAGCACAAGTAGGAGAGGGGCAGAGAGAGAGGAAGACACAGAATTGGAAGCAGGCTCCAGGCTCTGAGCTGTCAGCACAGAGCCCGATGAGGGGCTTGAACCCACAAACTGTGACATCATGAGCTGAGCTGAAGTCAGACGTTTAACTGACTGAGCCACCCAGGTGCGCCTGTTTTTGTTTTTTTTAAAAAATTTTTTTAAAAATATTTTTTTATTTATTTCTGAGAGAGAGAGACAGCATGAACAGGGGAGGGTCAGAGAGAGAGGGAGACACAGAATCTGAAACAGGCTCCAGGCTCTGAGCTAGCTGTCAGCACAGAGCCCAACATGGGGCTTGAACCCATGAACTGTGAGATCATGACCTGAGCTGAAGTCGGACGCTTAACCGACTGAGCCACCCAGGTGCCCCTGTTTTTAAAAATTTTTTAATGTTTATTTATTTTTAAGAGACAGAGAGAGAGACAGAGCATGAGCAGGGGAGGGGCAGAGAGAGAGAGAGACACAGAATCTGAAGCAGGGTCCAGGCTCCGAGCTGTCAACACAGAGCCCAACGTGGGGCTTGAACCCAGGAACCATGAGATCATGACCTGAGCTGAAGTCAGACGCTTAACCAGCTGAGCCACCCAGGTGCCCCGGTTTCTTGTTTTAAACCATGAATAGATGTTGAATTTTGTCAGATGCTTTTTCTGCATCAATTGAAATGATTAGGTGAGTTTTCTTTAGCTTGTTCATGCGGTGGATTACATTATTGATTTTAGAATAATGAGCTGGTCTTGCATGTCTGGGATAAATTCCACTTGTTATTATGTGTAATTCTTTTTATATATGCTGAATTCTATTTGCTAATATTTTGTTGAAGACTTCTAAGTCTATATTCATGAGCAATAGTGGTCTGAAGTTTCCTATTTTTGTACTATACTTGGCTGGTTTTGGCATTAGGGTAATATTAAATGAAAGGTTTAAATCCACCATGATGATCATCCTGTGACCTGAAATCAAATCTGCCATAACCATTCTGTAACCTGAAACAATAAAAAAAAATTATTTTAAGTAGGCTGCATGCCCAACGTGGGGCTTGAACTCAAACTGTGAAATCCGGTTGCATGCATGCTCTACTGACTGAGCCAGTCATGGACTTGAAACCTTCTTGAGTACACTTCCCACTCTTTTCCTTTTGTTTAACCACGTCCTTAAGAACACCCTTGAGACATAACGTGCTTGATTTGCCCTAGAGATAGGACTACAACACACATGATTCTTAAGCATTCTTTTCTTGAGTAGTCCTCCAGCTGTACTTGGCCTCTAAGGCTATAAAAGCCCGTCTTAAGGGAGGTGGGGTTGTGGAGATCGACTCACCTTGCAGCAGTTCAAGACATACGTCTGTCCATTAGTCCCTTAAACCATTTCAGGTCAAGCTGTACTTGTTGGCCTTTTTCTTCAACCTCACAGCTCCTTTGGCCTTTGGGAGTTGTTTTGCATATACTTCTCTTTCACAGAACAGACCTCCCTGTTCTCAGGCTTTTGGAATTGGACTGGATTATACCACTTCTTGTCCTGGTTTCCCAGCTTGCAGATGGCAGACTGTGGGACTCTTCAGTCTCCATAACTGGGTGAGCCAATTCCTATAATTTCTCTCTCTCTTTCTCCCTCTCTCTCTCTCTCTCTCTCTCTTCTTCTCTGTCTTTCCTCTGGATAACCCTGATGAACACAGTAGACTTTTCCAGTGAAAACTGGGCCTGGAAATTCTTTTTTAGGAGTTTAACATTGGAAATTTAATTTCCTTAACACTTACAGGGCTATTTAAATTATCTAGTTCACATTGGGTGAGTTGTAGTGTATGTGTATGTGTGTGTTTGAAAAAGTGAACAATTTCATCTACACTGTTGAAATTATGTTGTAGAGCTGTTTGTAATATTTGCTTATTTTCCTTTGGATGATGTCTGTACGGTCTGTATGATGGCTCCTGTTTCATTCCTATTGATAAGTTGTGTCTTCTCTCTCTTTTTTTCTCTTTGCCAGCCTTGCTAAAGGTCATGTTTATCATTTTCTTTCAAAGAACCATCTCTCTCTTTCATTGATCTCTATTTTCAAGTCCATTGATTTCTGTTTTTATCTTTATTATTTCCTTCCTTCATTTGCTTTGGGTTTATTTTGCTCCTCTCTATCTCTCTCTGTCTTAAATGCTTTATATTTAGATTTGCCTTTTTTTAAAATTTATTTTTGAGAGAGAGTGAGAGAAAGAAAGCATGCGAGGGAGGGGCAGAAAGAGAGGGGGCTGGAGGATCTGAAACAGGCTTTTCATTGAGAGCTCATAGCCCGATGTGGGGCTTGAACTCATGAACGGTGAGATTATGACCTGAGTGAAAGTTGGATGCTCAACTGATTGAACCACCCAAGCACCTAGATTTGCTTTTTTTTTTTTTTTTTAAGAGAGTGTGAGCATGGGAGGGACAGAAGGAGAGAGAGAGAGAATCTTTTTTTTTTTTTAATGTTTTATTTATTTCTAGGAGAGAGAGAGAGAGACAGCGTGAGCAGGGGAGGGTCAGAGAGAGAGGGAGTCACAGACTGAAACAGGCTCCAGGCTCTGAGCTGGCAGTCAGCGCAGAGCCCGACGCGGGGCTCGAACCCACGAACCGCGAGATCATGACCTAAGCGAAAGTCGGACGCTTAACCGACTAAGCCACCCAGGCGCTCCGAGAGAGAGAGAATCTTAAGCAGGTTCCATACTCAGCGCAGAGCCCAACTCGGGACTCGATCCCATGACGCTGGAATCATGACTTGAGCCGAAATCAAGAGTTGGACACTTAAGACTGAGCCACCCAGGCACCCCATATTTTGCATTCATTTTAAGTGCATTCATAATTGCTCATGTAATTATTTTTATTATGGTTGGTTTAAGACGATTTTTTTCAGGGCATTCCAACATCTCTGTCACCTTGCTTGTCTTTCTCATTCAGTTTGAGATCTTCCTGCTTCTGAGTTTGATAAATGATTTTCAGTTGAATCCTGGGCATTTTGGTATTATGTTCTGAGAGTCCAGATCTTATTTAAACTTTCTGTTTTAGATGGTTTATTTTGACATCGTAGGAGAAGGTCAAGGGGCTTCCTCATATTGCCAGGCAGAAGTAGAAGTTCTACGTTCCCCATTTGGCCTTGGTTAGCATTTGGGGCAGGGAGGAGGGTAGGGGATCTTCTCTTTACTTCTGGATATGGATAGGAGTTCTGGCTTTTCGGGTAGTTTCCACCGACAGCATGGTGGGGGTGACTTCTTCTGACACAACCTGTTGGGGGAGGCTGTGTGGTGTTTTTTACTCCCCAGTGAGCATAGACAGCTAAACTCCCCATGTGATCTGCACTGATACTGAAGGGGCAGATTGTGACATCACCTTAGTGGGGGTGTTGCTTGCTTTGGTACAGCCTCTTGAGGATAGAGGTCTAGGCCCTCTACCTGGCTACACAAATAATGTGGGTATGGGTGACACCAGTGTTTTCTCTGGTGGTTGGCTGGTGTAAAGTGGTTATTGTCTAAAATTTCTTTGTCTTTCTAGGCTGTCCCTTTTCTGGTCCTTTGACTAGAGCTTTCTTTTGGGTTTTTCTTTGTCTGTGCCCATTGGTGTCTTCTGGTCGTCTGCTTCTTCAGTTCCGTGTCTGGGATTCATGAAGGAAAAAAAAAAAAGCTAGGGCGCTCACCACGTTCTATAAGGAGCCTGAAAGTGGCTAGCAAGATGGCGACGATGAGGGCATAACATGTCCTCGGGTCTAGAGGTTCCTAGCTGGTCTGCCTTCTCTCCACCTTTCAATCTTCTCAGTTCCATTTTATCTACAAAGTCCAAGGGTTTGGGGGCACCTGGGTGGCTCCATCAGTTAAGGGTCTCACTTCGGCTCAGGTCATGATCTCATGGTTTCTGAGTTCGAGCCCCACATTGGGCTCTGCTAACAGCTCAGAGCCTGGAGTCTGCTTCGGATTCTGAGTCTCCCTCTGTTTCTGCCCCTCCCCTCCTTGGACTCTCTCTCTCTCTAAGATAAATAAACATTAAAAAAAAAAAGTCTAGGGGTTTCAGCTGTACTTGGCAGAAGGAATAGGGAAATGTAATCTACTCCATCTTCTTAGAAGTGGAAGTCCCACCCCCCCATTGTCTGTCCCCTGGCTCTGAGTATGCATTTTCATTACCTGTTCATCCCTCGTAACCACTTGAGATACCTGGCTTAGCTTCTGTAGTTCTGGGTTTGGGCCCTGGATCCCTTATTGGCAACCAAAACGAGAAAAAGGGAAAGGAAAAGAGAGAAACCCTAGGGAAACTCGGTGGGGATAGGCGGGGGCTGAGGGCACTGCAGCAGAGAGAGGGCTGTGAGACCCTGGTCCTCAGCTCCTGGAAGGTCTTGCGTCCTCACGTCTTGAAGCCTCCTTCTCAGGGAATGGAAGGTACTAGGCTCCGGTGCATTCTAAGTTTATGTAAACCTTAAGGGACCTTATCATATCTTCATCCAAACAGCATGAAGTTAAACAAAGCAGCTTTTGAGGCCCAAGGAGAGAGAAGTTGATTTAAGATAGGGCCCTCTCAGAGGTTACTCAACCCTTAGTGTTTTCTGCCTTATCGCTGACAGGGGCCACGCTCCCGTGTCAGAGCCAGAGCCCTGACTCTGAGCTCCAACCCAAAAGGGAGTCCTGGGGCTGTGGGCTGAGGAGCAGCCCAGTGGGTGCCAGCTAGCCTCCTTCCCCAGCCAGCCCAGTGCCCGCTTGATGGGCTTGTGGCCACAGAGGAGGCCGCTATGGCAAGGGAGGGAGGCCATGCGGGGCTTTCTCTCATGAAGGCTGTCCCTGGTGCCCATGGGCAGCAAAAATAGCACCAATCCCGAATCCATTATGGGCCTCTCCTTCCTTAGGGACCACCGAGCCTAATGCACCCCCATCACTCTGGACCCCTGTTGGGAGGATGTCAGCAATTTGTCCGTACCCTGACAGATGCTTATTTGGGATTTGTATTTGCTTTACTGTGTACCACGCTGCTGCCAGTGGCACCCTTCATGAACTTACTAATGCCTCCTATGCTATGCTGGTGAATCCTTGCCATATTGCTTCTGATCCGGAAGTTGCCTTACAGCAAAGGAAGCATAGGGGGCACTGTCCTGGGAATCCTGCTCGTACCACAAACCCCACCATCTAGAAGCGTCGGGCCTTGCAGGATGATGAAATGGCCTTTTGAAGACAGCAGGGACGCCACCCAGGAGACAGCAGCCTGGGAGTTTGGACTGCTGCCTGGCAGACGTCGCTTCTCCTGTGGGCAGAACCCATGTGCACTCACGGACTTCTTTCCTCCCCTGGTCTGCTAAAGAGGGTTCAGCCATTGAGATGGGACTTGACCCCCATCTCATTGGTCAGAAGGACAACGTGCTTACTAGGGGGAAGATGATGGAGATATACAAGTAAAGGGTTGAGATGGGCAGGAGAGGAACAGAGCTCTAGCTCTGGGGTTAGAAAAGAAGTTTTGGGGGAAGCTTCTAGATCTGCTAAGGATCAGTGGTGGGGTGTGAGAGGGGAAGAGAGGAGAGGAAAGGAGGTTCTCGTCTGTTGCAGTGGACCACAGATCTCCATACTTTGGACATCTTTCAAAAGGCAAGGGTGGGGCAAGGGGAGTTCCTATGTACTTCTAGGTCATACTTTGTGAATGGGGCATTAAGCCTGGCCTGAATTAGGTCTCCAGGATCTTGGTATGTGTTGATCCAAGAACGGAGGGACAGAAACACCCGAGGAACACCCTATGATCCACTCTTAATAGTTTTCTTTTCTGAACCCGAAGGAGGAATGCTCTCGTGGGGGACTTCATGATAACAGATGCTCTACCCTGGAAGGGAGGGGGCCTCCTGGCCAGTAAGGTTCCTTGTGCCCCTATGAGAACAGGCAAAAGTGAGTCACTACAGTGGATGAAGGGATTGACTCTCATCATGGAGGGCATATCAAGTCACACTTACCAGAAGGAAGCGGGGGCAGTGCCTGTATAGCTCAGGGACCCTCCTGAACGTCTATACTCTGCTGTCACCACTGATAAATGTTCAGAGAAGCTCACCTCCAGGACCAAAGGCTGGGAGGCCCAGGGATGAAGGCGAAGCCATCTCCACAGGAGAAGAGTGCTGGCCCAGCCTCCGAGTCTGAGCTGTGGGGGGGAAGGAGGGAAGGCACAGCCTGGGATCTGCTGCAGAGACACCCAAGTTGGCCACCCGCCCACCATCTTGCTGCTGTACTCTAAAACTACCCCCTCCCCTTAAAACACATATTTTTATTTTTTATTTTTATTTTTACAGCTTACTGATTTATTTTGAGAGAGAGAGGGAGAGCGAGTGGGGGAAGGGCAAAGAGAGAGGGAGAGAGAGAATCCCAAGTGGGCTCTGCACCGTGTCAGTGCAGAGCCCGATATGGGACTCGGACTCACAAACCATGAGACCATGACTTAAGCTGAAATCAAGAGTCAGACGCTTAACCGGATTGAGCCACCCAGGTGCTCCTCAAACATATATTTAAAGTTATGAGGTATTTCGAACACTCAGGAACGTGCAAAGAATAATGTAAAAAACCCCCATTCAACTCCATCACTCAGAGTTAGCAAATCTTTCATGCCTCTTCACTATCCCATTCCCTTCTCTTCCTCCAGGGAACATTGTCCTAAAGTTGACACACCATCTTCCTGTTCAGGTTATTATATTTTTGCTTCTTATGTATACATCCACTCACAACACATAGATCTATTTTGCATCTTAAAAATTTTTACATAAATGGTCTTAGATTGCACATATCATTCTCTGGTTTGCTTTTCTCGTTGACCATATGTTTTCAAAATTGACCCACGTTTCTACCAGAAGCTCTAGTTCATTCACTGTAACTGCTGTGTAGCATTCCATTCTGTGAGTGCACCACAGTTTACGTCTCTTCTGTCTACGAGTTGGATTATTTCCAACTGTTTTGCAGTCACAAATAAGATGCGACGCACATCCTTATAAATGCCTACAGGTGCGTATGCATGAGAGTTTCTTTGGAAGCGAATTGCTGGATCATAGGGTAAATGAATGCACCTTCCGCCTTACCAGATATTGCCCAATGATTCTTTAAAATTGTTGTGCCAACCAACACTCTCTCCAACGTGTGGGAGAGTTCTGTTGCTACACATCCTCGTAAATACTTGGTAGTGTCAGACTTTTTAACTTCTGTTCTTCTGTGGATGTGATATGGTAACTTGTAATTTGCATTTATCTGATGGCTAGTGAGGTTGAACACCTTTTTTTAAAAAAATTATTTATTATTTTTGAGAGATTGCACAAGTGGAGGAGGGGGAGGGGAAGGGGGACAGAGGATCCAAAGTGTGCTCCATGCCGACAGCAGCCAGCCCAATGTGGTGCGGGGCTCGAAGTCACAAACCTTGAGATCATGACCTGAGCCGGGGTCGGATGCTCAACTGATGGAGTGGTCCAGGCGCCCTCCCCCGTTTTTCTTTTTAAAATGCACTAAACACCTTTTATAGATTCATTGATCATTCCAATTTCTTCTATAAGATTCCAATTCATAGCCTTTGACTATCTTTCTATTAGGTTGTCTTTTTCTTCTTGGCTTTGTAGAAATTCTTTATATATTCTGATTACTAACCATTTGTTGGCTATGTGAGTTGTACAGCTTTTTTATTATCTTTTATCATGCCTGTTTTTTTAAAGGTTTTATTTGTAAGTAATCTCTACACCCAACATGGGGCCCAAACCCACAACCCCGAGATCAAGAGTCATACACTCTACCAACTGAGCTTACAGGTTTCCCCAAACATGCCAGTTTTTAAAAAAATTTTTTATTGTTTTTTGATTTATTTCTGAGAGAGAGAGAGACAGCGTGAGCAGGGGAGGGTCAAAGAGAGAGGGAGACACAGAACCTGAAACAGACTCCAGGCTCTGAGCTAGCTGTTAGCACAGAGCCTGACGCAGGGCTCGAACCCACAAACTGCGAGATCATGACCTGAGCCAAAGTTGGACACTTAACCGACTGAGCCACCCAGACACCCCGACTCATACTTATCTTTTTTGACTTAAGTTACACATTGTCAGTTTTTGTTGCTTTCCGTAAAAATAATCACAGCTAACACACCTGCTATCTTCAACATGGGGGGCCCTGGCCATGGCCACGCCCCTGGGGAGAATTTCCTGTGGGGACACAGGCCCTGCCCTGGGAGGCCTGTCTGAGGTGGAAAACTATGAAGGAACCACAGACACCAGAAGCTGTGAAACTAGTCGGCAGATGCCGCAGCCTGGGAGTCCTGGGCCTGGACGCCAGAGCTGGGCTCCGCCGACAGAAGCCGCCTATGTGCTCAGGTGCCGTCCGTTCTGGGGATTCTTGGACAGTGATTTTGCAGCGGGCTGGTGTGGACACCTGCGCGGGGCTATGTGAGGGACCCTACTGGGGGCACCTCAGCTTCTCATCACCAACGGGTGCCTGGCCCTGGTTGTCTAAGATCCACGTCCTCAGCAGTGACCACCCTGATTCCGCATCCCCTCCACCCCTGCTGCCTCATCTCCTTTCTCGTTTCCCACGGAGCTTCTTCATCCTGCTAACTGAGCCCCGCCGGGGTGGGCTGTGTCTCGGAGCAGGTCTCTATCCTCAGTGGGGGCCTTGCTTTGCTGCGCTCTAGTGATGGTGGGCCTCTTGGTGAGAACCCAGGACCCCCTGGATGCGCGTGCCTGTGTCTGTGGGTGGTGGGGGTTTATGTGTGTGTGTGTGTTTGTGCTTGTGTGAGAGGGTGTGTGTTTCTCATCCAGGGAATCCACTGTTCCGGGCGTGTGCTCGGTCCCTTCCTGTGGGTGGCGGTGGCGGGAGGTGGGAGGTGAGAGTGGCCAGGGTGGGGCTGGGGCTGTTTTCTCTCTGACTGGCCCGGTTGGCTGCTTTGGGCTAATTCCTAGGCTCTGTGGTGTCACGGAGCCTGGGAGTGAGGAATGAGTCACTCCTCCCTCCCCACCTGCCTGGGAAATTTCTTCCCTGTCCCCAGGGCCAGGTTTCACTAAAAGCCATAAAGAGGCGGTGCCCAGCCCAGAGCTCCTTCCGTTTTCAGCCTGATGAAACTGAGCCTGGGGGCTGCCTGGATGGGACCCAGCCTTACCCACCCCTCAGGGCTTTCCTCTTCCTGCACTGAGCCTTCTACTCTGGGCCTTGTCTCTTCACTAAACTCTTTCTCCCCAGGGGCCAGGGGAGGCGGCAAGTGGGGGGATCAGTGGCAGGGGCTTGGTGACTGGCCAGCTTGTCCTTGGTCGGGCTGCCTCCAGGCCTGTGGCTGGGGGTGGGGGGTGGGGTGTGTGTGTGTGTGTGTGTTAGTGTGGGGGAGGGGAAGGCAGGGGCTGCAACTCTGGAGTCACCCCAGGGGCCCTTGCCCATCCCCCTCCTGTTCCTCTCACACTGGCACACACTCCCCTACCTACCCTCCTCCCTGCCCCCTGGATGGACAGCAGACCTCCCCCCTCATCCCCAAGTTCATTTTGTAGGTTCATCCCTCTCAGACTCAGTCTCCCCCCTGCTCCTCAGGGGGCCCCATCAGGTGTGGGCTGCCCCCTACCTGTGGACCTCACTGTCCTGCCCTGGATGGTCACCTCCTCACCCTTTGCTTCAGGGCCTCGGCCACACATGCTGTGCCCTCTGAGACACCCAAGGGAGCCCACTTCAGGGCTGCCCAGCTGAGGCACCCCCCCCCTCCCTCCAGGCACTGGTCAGCTTTTATTTTCCATCATGATGAAAAATCTGTAAACCCCATCTATGGGCTCCCCATTGGCAGTGCACTTAACTCCACTGGGGGGACTCTGGAAAGCCCCAGCGTACCTCTGCCGGTCACAGCTGCCCCTTCCTCTCCACCCGCCAGAGCGCCGGAGAGATTTTTAAAACTCAGCTCCTGCAGCGCGCGGACCCTCGGAGGCTGCAATTCCCACAAACAAACACACGGGGGCGACTCCCGGGAGCGCAGCCGCAGGCCGGTGCCTGCCCAACCTTGGAGGGGGAGATGGACAACCTTGTCCGGTGGGAGAGGCAGCGTCCCTGCGGGGGTCTCTGTCTCCTTGCTGGGCATCCCAGCGCCGCCGGACAGGGGGCTGAGCTTCGGGGTGTGGCTAGGCACCCTGAATTTCCACCCCAGCCCCACACCATCTCAGGCAGGCCCGATCCCCTCCAGCGTGTCCACAGCCGACCTGCAGCTCTCAGAGGCAGGGCCTGTGGGGTTCTGGGGGTTCAGGAGTGTCTTGGAAATGAGATCGAGCAGACCTGGTGCTTGTGGTGGTGGTTACACACCCTTCTGTCCTGGTCAGTCCGGGGTTCAGGTTCTGCCTGCACATGCCATGTGTCCCTGGGGGAGATCACTGAAATGCTCCAAGCTTCCTGTCTTCCTTACCAAATCGGAGAGTCTCCTGAGGGTTAACAGCAGCTGCGTGCAGCCCGCAGGCATTTGGGAAGTGCTAATGACTGTTTTTCCAGCAGCTTTATTGAGATACAATCCATATCCCATAAAAATCGCCCGTGTAGAGTGTGCATAATTCAGTGGTTTTTGGTATATTTACAGTTATGCAACTCTCTGGCCCTAAGCCGCTAATCCATGTCCTGTCCCTATAGATTTGCCTCTTCAAGACATTTCTTGTAAACAGACCCATACAATATGCGGCCTTTTTATGTGGTGCTTTGCACTTCGCACAATGTTCTCAAGGTTCATCTGCACGGTGGTGTAGATCAGCACTCCATTCCCTTTTATGGCTAAGAAGGAATTCCAGTGTAGGGATGTAGCACGCTTTGGTGATGCATTCGTTCACTAATGGCCACTGGGGTCGCTTCCACCTTTTGGTTGTTGGAATAGTGCTGCTATGAGCATCTGAGGAGTGCTTAGTGTTACTGACCTTGCGTCTGAGGCAACGAGACCCAAGCTCCCTGGGCTGTCCAGGGCACAGGGAAGGGATAAAGCTTGGGAGGCTTGCTTTGGTCCCAGAGGCCCCGGGCTGTTTAGTTAGGTAGGGGTGGGGGAGGCCACTGCCCCCATCAGAAGGGCAGCATGGGATCAGGAGACAATAGGGAATCAGGCATGGGTGGCCACAAGCCTGGGGACGCGGGAGCCAGGAGACCCCTTGTACGTGTGTTTCAGGGAGGACGTGGACAGTATCCATGCAGCGCAGCCCTCTGGCAGCTCTGCCCCCCCCGCCCCCCCCCCCCAGCCCTCTTGCAAGGTTGGGGGATGGGTTAGATGGGGAAGCCAGGCCTGGGGAACTCCTGTCCTGCCTGCTGACTGCATCACAGCCTCTCACCCTTGCCTGTCAGGCCCTGAGCATTTGGGCTTCACAGACCCTGGCCAAATCTGCCTCCCTCCCCCCCACCACCACCTTCCAGGCCTCTGCTTCCTCCCTGCACATGAGGTTCCGGTGGGTCCCTCCTGCCCATCCTCCTGGCATGTCCCAGCTTTTTGTTTTGAAATAGTAAAACCTCCAGAGAAGTTGCAAGAATAGCTCAATGAGCACTCACTCAGCCTCCCCCCAGGTTCACCACTTGTTAGTATTGTTGCTCCGTTTTTGTACGCCCCCTCCCCTCCCTACACACACACTTTTTTTTGGGAGGGGGGCGTTTGAGAGTTACATGAATGCACCATGACAGTTGACCACCCAGGACTTTAGCTTGCATCTCCTAAAACAGGACGTTCCCCATCAGAGAGGTTCTGGAACATGAGCAGAACTGCCTGCTGGCAACCTCAATGCCCCTTCACTGCCCAAGCATGAACCAGGAAGGCTCCCTGGAGGAGGTGGGGCTTGGACTCAGCTAGCTAGTTTGCTTGCTTTTTTCCTTTCTTTTTCAGATAGACTTTATTGGGGCATCTGGGTGGCTCAGTCAGTTAAGTACAGACACTTGGCTTTGGCTCAGGTCGTGATCTCACAGTTTGTGGGTTGAGCTCTGCATCGGGTTCTGTGCTGGCAGTGTGGAGCCCTCTTGGGATTCTTTCTCTCCCTCTCTCTCTCTGCGCCTTCCCTGCTTCTGCTTTCTCTCTCAATATAAATAAGTAAACTTAAAAAAAACGAAATAAACTTTACTTTTTAGAATATTGTAAATATATAGAGAGATTGAGAAAAATAGTATGGAGAGTTCCTGTATAAGCACCACACTCAGTTTTCCTGTTATTTTTAAAAAATGTTTATTTATTTACTTTTGAGAGAGACAGAGTGTGAGTGGGGGAGGGTCAGAGAGAGACGGAGACACAGAATCTAAAACAGGCTCCAGGGTCGGAGCTGTCAGCGCAGAGCACGACTCAAGTCTCGAACTCACAAACTGTGAGATCATGACCTGAGCCAGGGTTGGATGCTTAACTGACTGAGCCACCCAGGCGCCCCCTCCCGTTATTTTTTAAATTAAGTTTTTATTTTGATTCCAACCAGTTTTCTTATTAACATCTTGCATGAGTGTGGGATATTTGTTTCAATTAATGAGCTAATATTGATAGATTACTATTAACTAAGGCCCATACTTTATTTTGATTTCCAGTTTTTACCTAAAGGCCTTCCCCCTCCCCCAAGAATCCATCCAGGATACCCCATTACACCCAGTCGTTGTTTCTCCTGAGGCTTCTCTTGGCTGTGACAGTTTCTCAGACTTTCCTTGTTTTTGATGACCTTGACAGTTTGGAGGGGTCTTGATCAGCTATTCTGTAAGGTGCCCCTCTATTGGGATTTGTCTGATGTTTTTCTCATGATTATATTGGGATTATTTTGGGGGGAGCAAGACCACAGAGGTAAAGTGCTATTATTTTCACGGACTCTCAAGCGTATATACTACCAGCCTGGTTTATGGCTACTGATGTTGACCTTGATCACCTGGCTGAGCCAGTGTATGTCAGGTTCCTCTACTATAAATATATTCTTTTCTCTTCCTCCCCATAATGTCCTCTTTGGAAGAAAGTGACTCTGCAGCCTGCCCCTCCACTTGAGGGGAGAGCATTATGCTTCCCCTTAATGAAGGAATAGCAATTACATACATGTTTTGAAAATTTTCTGCATGGGAGACTTCTCTTTCCCTCCACTTATTTATTCAATTATTTCTTTCATTTATTTATTTATTTATTTATTTATTTATTTATTTATTTATTTATTTATTTATTTTTGAGAGAGAGAGTGCTAGCATTTCTTCCTTCCTTCCTTCCTTCCTTTCTTTCTTTCTTTCTTTCTTTCTCTCTTTATTTTATTTTGAGAGACAGAGAGAGGGTGCTAGCGTGAGCAGGGACCAGAGAGAGAATTCCAAGCGAACACCAATGCAGGCCTCAAACTCATGAACCGTGAGATCATAACCTGAGTTGAAATCAAGAGTCAGACAGCCAACCAAGTGAGCCACCCAGGCGCCCCTCAATCATTTACCTCTATTAATATCTGCCTTCTTTTATTCACCCTTGTCCAGTAAAACTAGTAATTCAGGGGGTGCCTGGGTGGCTCATGCAACTTCGGCTCAGGTCATGATCTCACCTGTCATGAGTTTGAGACCCCCACGATGGGCTCTGTGCTGACAGCTCGGAGCCTGGAGCCTGCTTCAGATTCTGTGTCTCTCTGTCTCTCCGCCCCTCCCCCCTCACACTTTGTCTCTCTCTCAAAAATAAATGAACATTAAAACAAATACTAGTAGTTCAGTAACCTGTTCGGACAGACGTGGGTTCTTCTTGGAGAGTCAGAGAAGAGTAAGTGGTCATCCCATGCTCGAGGAACCTAGCCTGGTGCAGGAGGGTTGGGGGGCCAGAGGCAGAAGCCACATCCACACGTGATGTGGCAGGCACTCTGATGGGGTGATCATAAGCACATGGCTGAGCCGAGAGGCTATGGCTGAATGGCCTTAGAGCTGGGGTTTGAAGGAAGAGACAGGCTTTGCTGTGCAGCAAAATGGTGAGCATGCTCCGAGTGTGGTGATAAGGACAGGAGGCTGGTGGACATGGTGGCCGGCCAGGACATCAGGACGTTAAGATATGTGGAGAGGAAGGCTGGGCCAGACTGGGGTAGACTTCATCTCCCTCACTCAGGACACCCGGGAAGGCTTCTGGGGTGAGCATCAGTGTGTGTCTCAAGGTCACTGTGGCCTTGATGTGGAGATCGAGGCTGGGGTGAGGCCAGTGAGGAGGCTGAGGAAACAATGGCTGGTGTAGGGGCGTTCTTGCCACATCAGTTGGTGTTTATTCTCTCTCTTGTCCTTGTTGCCAGTTGCCACTGGCCAGGCTTTGGACTGGGGCGGGAAGAGAGGTGGGCCGAGGCAGAAGCTCTCCTTGAGCTTGGCCCCAAGATAGGAGCCAAGGTCAGGAAGAACCAGGGTTTGGTGTTCTGCAGCGGAGACAGACCCAGAGGATGAGGGAGAGGGGCCTTCCTTTGGAGACAATGACTTAGGGGGCGGTGGGTCACTTGAGAGTGTGTCGTGACAGAGAGAGGTCCTACTGTGTGGCCCTATGACGCCTCCGCCAAGCACTGTTCCCAGGAACAGAAGGCGATAACCTTTTAGGTGATGGCTGCCTGGTTCCTGGTCAATGATTTCTGATTCCTCCCCTCCCCCCTCCCCCCTCCCCCTGTGTAGCTGGGAGGCCACTGAGCCCCAGGCCCTGGAGGTTTCCATGGCAACCAGGGCCTGGCAATGGCTGATGGGACCAGGAGGGGCCAGATGTGTGTGTGGAGCTCCATACCGCCTGGGTGGGGAGGCCTGGCCTGGGGAGGTTGCAGGGGTGGAGAGCGTGGGGGGAAGGTAGTGACACCAAGCTGGCATCTGCCGCCCCCACAGCCCCGCTGGGGAGAAGTAGGCATGTGTGAAGGGAGGGAGGGTGGGAGGGAGGCCGTTCACTGCAGGTGGATACTGGGGCACACGTCAAAAGTTCAGACCATGTAGGTTAAGCCCTGCCATGAAAAGAACAGTGAAAAACAAAAAGTTCAAACCCAACCACAAGCGCGGCTGCTCCTGGCCCAGCCCCATCTCCTGCTACCCAGTTGATGGCACAGGTGGGGTCGCGTGCCCTTCCCTGGGGCCAGACCGCTCAGGAGCTGGGACCCAGCAGGGGACGAGGGCTGCTGGCCGGGCTGGGTCAGTGCGTGTGGGTGCTCCTGGCGGTAGGACCAAGGTCTGGCAGCTGGGCTTACGGGGCCCGGGGAGGCCAGGGGTCAGGATCTGTGGGTGGGCACCCCCCCCATCTGTCCCCATCCCTGCCAGAGGCACATAAGCAGGAGACAGTCTGAGAAAGGCCTGGAAGCCCAGGCCTGGGGACCTCATCACCGGGAGGGAGGGGGAATGTGATCTCTGAGTCACCTGGGGTTGGGGCTTGATGCCACTTAGGCTCCTTAGATTTCTGGTTTTGTCCCTGGCCTGTCACTGCTGACTCACAGGCTGCCTGGGAGTCCCCAGGTCAGTCTGCTGGTTTCTCTCTCCCTCTCGGTGCGTCATGGAGGCAGAGTCGGCTTCTCTGCTCTGTTGTCAGGAGGCGTGTGCCCTGCCCAGGCTGCCTGGAGAGCAAGGGTGCCAGATTCCAGAGTCCTCTGAGGCTCCCACCAGCGGGCTGGAGAGGAAGCAGGGTGGGACGGCCCCAGCCCCTGGCTCTGCCTGCTGGAGACAGGGCCGGGCCTCGCCCAGGGCTAGTGGGCTGCTCTGGGGGTCCTGGCTGGTCCTGAGTTCCCCCACCCCTGTGAAGCCGTGTCTCCTGTGCCCTGAGGGTCCTTCAACCCCCTGAAGGCAGGACAGCCCTCTCTCCCCTCCCCTGCATTGGCCCAGGTGACTCCCCACAAGTGGCAGCTGGCCAGGCCTGCCCTTGCTCAAAGCCTGTCCGTAGCTCCCCTGTGCCTCCAGGCTCCTGGGCTCGGCACTCAAGGCCTCCCCTGATGTGCCCAGCTTGATTTCCAGCCCAGCCCCATCACCTGCCAGCTCCAGACCCCACAATCTGCCCCCACCCCCAGAGGCCCTCCTCTCTCACCACCCCCCGCCTGTCCCCTGTTTGGAGAACTCTCCCTTCACAGACTTCGAAGCTTTTCCCCACCCTTCAGGTCTCCTCTCCACCTGCTACCTCCTCCAGGAAGCCTGCTGTGGGCCCTGGGGCAGGGGCGGGCCATTTCCTTTGCAGAGTTCACACAGACTGGTGCAGGAAATCATCTATTCAGAGTGGGGGTGGGCCTCGAGGGCAGATGCCAGCAGGTTCCCCACGGAACTCCAGGTCCAGCCCTGGGCCTGCCCAGCTCACTGCACTCTCTTCGGAAGAATAAAAGAAGAAACAAAGGAAGAGTAATAACTGAGAGGGTGGGTGCAGAGGTCAAGCCCTAGAATCAGGCAGGGCCGGATGTGAATCCTGGTCTTGTCATTATTCTGGTGGCCCTGGAATGTCACATCAGTTCTCAGACCCTCTGTTTTCTCATCTCTACAATGGGAATGATGATACCCTTGCGTGGTTTTGTAGGGACAGAGAATGGTTTCTTGTAATGCTAAGGCCCTCAGCCTAGTGCCTGGCTCGTAACAGGTTCTCGAAAGCTATTTGCTGACCAGCTGACTGGAGGGGTCTGGTGGGAGCAGGTGCTCTGGCTCTGGAGGGGCGGGGCTGGGCAGGATTGACTCCTCCATCAGTTTAGAGTCCTCAGGGACCCCCTGGCCTTTAGGTGCTGTCCTTCTACTGCTTCTGGAAAAAAGAAGACACAACCAGCAGAGAAAGGGCTGCCCTGAAATGAGGGGGAGTAGGGGGGAGGGACAGGGGTGGCTGAGAAGGATGCCACACCTCTGGGGCCTGGGATGGATCTTTCTGACAAGTAGGGAATGGAGGGTGGGATGGTGAGGATGGTCAAGGTTGCACATAAATACGCATTCTTTGCAACCACCAGATGGAAGACGAAAGCTGGGATCTGAGGCACGAATTTCATGGGAAGTAGTTAAAAACTCGCTCAGCAGCGAGGGGCGCCTGGGTGATCCTGTCAGTTACGACTCTTGATTTCAGCTCTGGTCATGATCTCGTGAGTTTGTGAGATCGAGTCCTGCATCGGGCTCTGCGCTGACAGCTCAGAGCCAGTGTGGGATTCTCTCTCTCTCTTTTCTCTCCCCTTTCTCTCTGCCCCTCCCTCCCTCTCTTTCTCTCAAAATACATAAATATACTTAAAAAAACCCTCGTTCAGTTATGCCCCCTCAAAGAATCCTTGCCGCTACCTGTCCTTCTCTCTAACCAAGCACAGGCAGGGGGGCCCGAAGCCCCTCTGTCTCTCGGAATCCATCCCTGTCCCTCTACCCAGGAGGTCAGCAGGCCGCAGTGTGGCCTGGCTTCTCTTCCCTGGAGGGGCCGCCCTCCACCCCCACCCTCTCCCTCAGCCCACGCGGGGCCCAGCCTGGGGGTAGCACAGGCTCAGCCGGTCCGGCCAGGCTGGGTAGTCAGGCGTCCTGGGCAGCCAGGCCTGTCATTACCCCGTCCCCAGCCGGTGGCGGGGAAGGCCACTGGTGTGGGCTGCCGGGCAGAGGGCCGGGCCTCCGCTCCCGAGCCTAGGAACTGGTGGCCTGTCCTGGGAAGCCACCTCCCTACCCAGATGAGGAAATCAGTTGAGAGAATTTGATTCTGTTGCCCAACGTCACACGATTGGTAGTGCCAGAGCTGGGACTCGACCCAGGGAGGGCTGGAGTTGTCTCAGACGAGAGCCACAACGGGGCCACCGCATCCTCCCTCAGATTCTGAAAGTCCCAGCCGGGGGCCCAGCCTTCCCAGTGGGAAGGTGCAGGTTCCTTCCCCGCCCCCCCGGGGAAATCCCTGTCACTGCCAGTGCTATGTAGGAGGCCCATCCTACACCAGCCCCGGGCTGGAAGTGACCGCCTGTTGCCGAAAGCCTCTCGGATAGAGATCCGGCTTTGGAACAATTCAGGGAGATGGCTCTGAAGTGTCCTGGTAACACAAGGTGTAGCTCACGGGGACCAGGACATTCCACCGCAGATAGGACTTACTGCCATCTAAGCATTGTGAAACTTAATGGCATTGTCTCTGGTTAAAAAAAAGAATGGGCTCTTAACTTGTGTGTGTGGGCTGAGAAGTTGGTGAGCTGCTGCAGAAATGAATGGTGTCAGACCAACATTCCGCTGGACTAATTTTTGAGTTGAGAGTGAGGCTGTTTCCTTTTTTTTCTTCAAAACACCTTGATTTTATAAGGACCAAAATGTTATGTTTGGGGTGTGTGTGTGTGTGTATGTGCGTGTGCGCGTGTGCGTCTGTGTGCATGCCTGTGCACGTTGTGTGTGCGCGCACGTGCATGTGCGTGTGTTGTGCTCATGGGCTTGGCTGAGCTTCTTGGGCTCTGGGGACCAGGGGTTCAAGAAGTCCCAGCTTCCAGGGGCGCCTGGGTGGCTTAGTCGGTTGAGCGTCCGACTTTTGCTTAGGTCATGATCTCACGGTTTGTGGGTTCGAGCCCCGCGTCGGGCTCTGTGCTGACTGCCAGCTCAGAGCCAGTAGCCTGTTTCAGTCTGTGACTCCCTCTCTCTCTGACCCTCCCCTGCTCATGCTGTCTCTCTCTCTTTCCTAGAAATAAATAAAACATTAAAAAAAAGAAGAAGAAGAAGAAGTCCCAGCTTCCACCTGGTGTGAGTGGGACCAGGGTTGAGGACACAACTCCTATGCTCTCATGGAACTGAACTTGTGGCTGGGAAGGCGTTTTCACATCCTCATATCATCTGACAGTTGCCTTCGAGAGGAGAGGGCTTGGATGTCCTTCTTTGACAAAGAGGGAAGTTGAGGCTGAGGATGAAACCTGCCTCCCCAAGGTCACACGGCAGGCAAGATGCTCATGGCACGGGCAGGGGTGAGTGAACTGATCTGGGGAGAGGACTGGCCGTGATAAAAATCAGCATGTGTGGTCCAGCTCTACTGGCATTAAGTTATACGGCAAATATTGGGAGAAAGGAAAAGAAAGCCATGCCAACCTTGCCCTCCTTGGCCCAGAAGCAAAGATGATGGGCGGCAGACACATTATAAGATGTCACTGTAAAGGGCTGTCCCAGCCATTGGGAGTGCCCATCAGGGAGCCAGAGCGCACACAGGAAAAGTCTGGCTTTTGCTGGTGTTTTTCCTTCAACAGGTGGGTGGGACCCAGCCCGTGTCTCCTGGCGTAAGTCAAGCATCTACAAACATCTCTCCAGGTTCACTCATGTGCAGAGCTGCTCACGGTCCCCTGGGGGTCTCCTTCCTGTTCCTTTTGCACACCTGGGCCCACGGTCCCATCTGGACTCCCCACAGACCTCCCCTGCCTGGGCCCCTCCTGCACCTGCCCTTCCCCTCCCCTGCCTCTGATGTGCTTGGCTGAACTGGGCAGGAAGGGAAGGACAGCTTCTTAGTCACTTCTTTGGGCCACAGGTGGAAAGTTCTAGGACCTGTGTGCTCCCCTCCCCCACTCTTAATTCTCCAAGTGCCAGGTTGGCTGTGTCCCAGGAAAACAAGGGCAGGAAGTTGGCAGACATGGGGCCAGGTGGGGTCTGGCCATCTGGCCAACTCAGAAAGCTTGCCGAGGGGCTGGGGCCACGGCTAAGGAGGCCCTGATGATGGAGTACCCATCCCACCCTGGGCAAGCCCTCGGCCTTATCTGGGCCTCAGTTTACCCATTTGTGCAAAGGCTCGAAGAGGCCCTGCCCTACTTGCTGATGGGGAGGCTGTGATGAGGTCATCACAGGAAAGCACTTATTGTCAGTCTCCAAGGGTAGTTATCTCTGTTGTTCAGCCCACAGGCCTTGGGGTGTGCTGTTCCTCAGAGCCTTGTAAGGAAAACCCCGGGAGGTGTGGTCCAGGCAGAAACCATCCCTGTTTATGTTGGTGCGTGTGTGTGGGGGGAGGGGGGAGATGTGTAGGGGAGAGTGGGGGAGGGCCTCCTGCCTTATTGAGCGCCATGAGCATTCACTGAGCACCCCTGGGCTGAGCTGAGGCTAAATAAGGCACTGCTTCTGTCTTCTGGGAGCCCCCCAGCCTTGTAGAGGGGCCCGATGTGTCCTACCAACCACAATGCAAGACCTTGACTTCCCCATCACGCTAGATTGTAGCAGCCGGCCCTGTGGTTCATCTGGCCGTCAACATGGGGACCAAAGGCCTCCTGTGGGCCCAGGGCTCACAGAGGACTCCAACCTAAATCACGCATGCTCCCTGAGGCCCCCATGGGAAGCTGGAGGACACGCCACCACCCCAGGGCACTGAGCGTGCCTGGACAGTGCTGGGGGCTCTGGGGTGATAGGAGCTCTGGAGCCTGAGGACCCCCATATGGCAGTGACCACGTGGAGGGGGAGGGGCTCCCTCAATCCAGCCGGGATGAGGCCCCGCCACTATCCCCCCCAAAGACCCCCTCAACCCTTGCCCTGCTTTCTTTCATCTCTATTCAGTTTCCAGAGACATCTCTTGAGGGTGTGTGGACACCTCTCCTCCTGGCATCCAATGCCCTCGCTCATCCTGACGGGCTTGGTGATCCTTGGGGCAGAGATTTCTGGCCCTTTCTCTCCAGCCCCTCCCCCACGACCCCAGGGTCTGGTCAGACTGGATTCCTCTGGGTTCCTAGCACCGGCTGCCTTTCCCCAGCTCAGTACCTTTGCCCTCCATGTTTCTTCTCCCCAAATATCCTCTTTCACCCAGTCCCACTGCCTTGCACAAGTCCCGTTCGTGGTGATTCCTGTCCTCAGTGCGCTCTGCACCCCGGGAGCTATACCGCGCAGCTCCCCCTTTCCTTCCAAGCCCCCTCCCCAGAACCCCACCTCCATTCTGTCTGCGTTCTCCCTCCCTTTCAAAGTCTCCTGGGACTTTGTCCCCATCCTCGCTTTTATCTGACCACCTCTCTGTGTGTCTTCACAGAGTAAACAGCCTTTTGCTGGGCTTTGCTCCCAGGGTCTGGCCCATAGCGTGCCCTTGGTGACCTCCCCCACTCAGGTCTGGCCAAGCAAGCTCAGCCCTGGCAGGAAACGGCTGAAACTTTCCTGGCGGAGGGGGCTGGAGGGGGCGACAGGCTTCCCTCTCTCTTCAGTCAAAAGGCTTCCTGGGGCGCCTGGGTGGCTCAGTCGGTTAAGCTAAGCGTCCGACTTCGGCTCAGGCCATGATCTCGCGGTTTGTGGGCTCGAGCCCCGCGTCGGGCTCTGGGCTGACAGCTAGCTCAGAGCCTGGAGCCTGTTTCGGATTCTGTATCTCCCTCTCTCTCTGACCCTCCCCTGTTCATGCTCTCTCTCTCTCTCTCTCTCAGAAATAAATAAAACATTAAAAAAAAAAAAAAAGGCCTCTTCTGGCAGGGCTGGGAAGCCCGGTGGCAGTAAGAGAGGGGACCCAGGAATCCTGGCTCCTCAGCTCCTCGTTCCCCAAACTGCCCTCACAAAGGCAACACGAAAACCGTGGGTGAGGCAACTGCCTGGATGGTGAGAATCAGAACAGTAGCGATCGGCCGGTGGTAGATGCTACCGACAGGACTAGGGCAATCAAGGTGTGGATTTCCTCCTCAGACCCTCTCCCCAAGGGGCTCCACCCAGCCTGTCCACCCAAGCCTGCAAGGAGGGAGCCCTGAGGTGTGGGGCTCCGGTCTTCGGGACCCTAACCTGGCCGGGCACGTTAGGCCGGGACCCTAACACTGCCCCACGCGTCCTGGTGCGCCTGTGGACTGTGACTCAGTGTCTGTCTCCAGGTTGACCTCAGCACGGGCCTGGGGGCAGGGGGAGAGGGCAGTTTCCCCTGAGACTGGATCTCCAGGATCCTGACTCAGGGGCCCAGGGTTGAGGCCTCGAAGGGCCTTTGTTGGCCCTGACTCAGGAATCCAGAGAAACTGGTCAGGGGAAGTCTCCAGGGACAGAAACGCCTCCCTCTGCTCCCGCCTCCCCCTCCCCCTCCCCGTGGAGCCATATAACTGAGCCAGTCTCCAGTCTGACAGCCAGCTGCTGAGCGGAACAGGTCAGGTCACACGCTCCGCTGGTACTTCTGACTCTGGAGAGACAGGGAGCTGATCGGAGTATCTCTGCCTCTGGACTTGAAGTGAAAGTCTTCCCCATTGACGCGGAGGGTCTGTCCTCAGCGCTTGGATTCCTACAGCCCCTGCCCAGGGCCGGATCCCCACAGCCTTCCGGATCCTAGACGCCAGCAGACGCCGAGCCATGGCCTCCATGGGACTGCAGGTGATGGGCATCGCGCTGGCCGTGCTGGGCTGGCTGGGCGCCATACTGAGCTGCGCGCTGCCCATGTGGCGCGTGACGGCCTTCATCGGCAGCAACATCGTCACGTCGCAGACCATCTGGGAGGGCCTGTGGATGAACTGCGTGGTGCAGAGCACCGGCCAGATGCAGTGCAAGGTGTACGACTCGCTGCTGGCGCTGCCGCAGGACCTGCAGGCGGCCCGCGCCCTCATGGTCATCTGCATCATCCTGGCCGTGCTGGGCGTGCTGCTGTCCGTGGTGGGCGGCAAGTGCACCAACTGTGTGGAGGACGAGAGCGCCAAGACCAAGACCATGACTGTGGCAGGCGTGGTGTTCCTGATGGCCGGGCTGCTGGTCATGGTGCCGGTGTCCTGGACGGCCCACAATATCATCCGGGACTTCTACAACCCGCTGGTGCCCTCGGGCCAGAAGCGGGAGATGGGCGCCTCTCTCTATGTCGGCTGGGCCTCTTCGGGCCTGCTGCTGCTCGGTGGGGCCCTGCTGTGCTGCAATTGCCCACCGCGCACCGACAAGCCCTACTCCGCCAAGTACTCCGCCGCCCGGTCCGCCCCTGCTAGCAACTACGTGTAAGGGGCCTCCACTCAGCTCTGTCTCCGGGCTTTGTTTCTCCCTGGACTGAAGGCGCAGCCCGTGACCCCAGGATGTTCCTGCCACGGGCCGCAGGCTGCGCAAGCAGGGACTCAGCCGGGCCACTGGCCGGCAGCCCTCGGCCCCCTCGGACACCTACGCAGAGCCTCCTCTACGCCGCCGGCAAGGATGGACAGAGACTTCTGTGTTGGCCTCGTCTGGCCCCGGGGATACAGGAGAAGGGGCAGAAGGAGAGGGGGGCAGAAGTCACAGGGTGTGGCGGTGGAGGGGGGAGCTGACTCCTGCTGGTCAGAAGAGCTCGCCCTGAATTTGCTTGCGCTCTGCCTCCGAGGGGGTGCCCCCCTCCTGTGTTGGCTGGCGCCTCGCTCACCCACCTGCCCGTGGAGCAGAGTTGATGGACGGGTTTAGACGGGAGGGGTGAAGGTGCTACAAACTGGTTTGGGTGGTGGTGGGGGAGGAGACCATGGAGGTCACCCAGGCTCCCCGCCCCNCCCCCGCCCCCACCCTGCAGCCTCAGGGCTCTGCCTCAGCAGCCTCTGCAGGAGGACCCTGGGCCTCTTGTGACTGGCCACGTCTGGATTCACTGCCCCTGCCAAGGTCACTGGGCAACCTGGGGAGGGCCGGGGGGGGGAACGGTCTTTCTCTGGCCTTCATTCCCAGGAAGTCCTGGACCTTTTCCCCTGCCTTGTCTCCGGTTTCTGTTTTGTAACTTAATATCTGTTTATCACAGTAATTACTATAATTTTCTACAATAAATGGGACCCGTGCACAGGAAGACCGCATCGTTTCTGATTTCGGCCGTGAAGGTGGGCAGGGGAGGGTGAGGATCAGGACCATGATGTGGTGGCCAACACAAGAACGCTTAAAAAACAACCACCCCCCAAAAACCCTGGTTTTGAGGATTGTGACAAATCAGAGCTAGCCCTCTCCTTGGGAATCACCTGGCTGACGACCTTCATTTGTTGGAAGGTAAAGGCATCCGTAGGAGACACCCCGCTGAAGCGTTGGGCACCCAGGGAGGGAGGGCAGTGAGGACACTCAGCCCCGGGGGGTGGGCCGCCTGCCCTCTATCCATCTTTGTCCCAGCTTTGTCTGGGTGGCCAGGCTGATCTGCTCACCCTCTGGCTCCCGCGTCCTGGCCATGGCCCAGGCTGTTCCTGCTATGGGTCTAAGAGCGTCTTTTTAAGCCCCTTCTCCCCCCCTCTGAATGCTGCTTGTCCTGAAGGCCGGCCTTCGGTCTTCCTCCCTAAGGAGACTTCCCACGGCCCCTGTTTGGGGGGATTATTATTAGTCCTGTTCATACCCCCGACTGCCGGTGGTCACCAAACCCTTTCACCTGCCCAGTGGCTCGAGGCAGCCTCTAAGGCACGCCCTGAGCTCTGCTTTCCGGGTCCTTTAGGGAAGAGGAAGCTGACTCCCGGCCCTGTGAACGTATTCAGCCAAGGCCAGAGGCACGGGCATGGGTTTCCTGCCCTTGAGGTGGCATGAGAGGGCCCACCACCACGGGAGGTGTCAGGAAGTGACATCTGTGGGCCTATCATGGCTGGCTCGAGGCGGCCTGGGGTGGGGGCCCTCTCTGTTCTGTCTCTTCTCACTTCTGTCCTTCTCGGGGACAGACATCACTTTCCTGGGGAACAGAATCACAGAGCCAGAGTCCTGCTACCCCTCTTGGGACTCATTTAATGGGCAACGTTGGCTCAGAGGCCTCATTTTACAGATGAAGTGGAGGCGGCCCACGGATGGGCTTGGATGAGGCCACGCGGAGGGTCAGAGGCCAGCCAGGGGCTGCGGACTGGGCTGCACTCCCTCCGCCTGGGCCCCCTCCTGCTTTCGGTACAGGTAGACGATGCCGGAGATGAAGCCATCGCTGCCAGAAGCTCTAGGCAGCACCTCAAGCTCGGACGTGGCCAGTTCCCACTGGTCCACAGGCCAGGCCATGAGGCGTTCCCATGCCCCGGCCCGCTCCAGGCTGTCCAGGGTGGCCTCCAGCGCCTCCTTGTAGCGGAGGTTGGATGGGTTGGTCCTGGTGGTCAGACATACCAGCCCCCCTGGGGAGAGAGGCGGGGTGGGGGAGGGGAAGGTGAGGGGGGAGGGGCAGGAGCCCTGNCACTGTTCCTGCCCCAAGGAATACCCTTCTGCTTCCTCAGCCTCCTACACAACCTTCCAGGCTCCTGTGTCCTTTGCGCTGGGAATTCCTGGCTTAATCCCCTGGACAGAGGGGGCTCCCTCCTCGTGCTCACCCAGCCCCTCTGCCAGAGGATGTGGCTGTGTCTGGATGCACAAAGAGGAAGCACTTGGGATCTTGGGCAAGTCCTTTCACCTCTCTGAGCCTCCGTTTCCCGGCTTACAGAGTGGGGCTGTTTTCCTGATCTCACAGGAAGGACCTCACAGTCATTAAGAGCTGGCTGAACGGATGAGTGCCGTATCCCTTCAGGTCTTCTCCAGATACCTATAGCACGCTCAGATACATGTAGGGCTCAGATACGGTGTCTGGAAGGCTTCCTGGAGGAAGAGGGAAGGAGAAGCAGGGCCCTGCAGGGTGGGTGGCCGGGGCTCTGTGAGAAGAAAGGCTCCAAAGCAGGGGAGCCTGTGACATATGTGCAGGCATTCAGGGCTCTCGCCAGCTCAGGGGCCTGACAAGCATGGGCGGGGCTGGTTCTGCCAGTGCGAGTTTCTTGTTCTCTTGAGCCCAATCACGACCTCTCTCTCTGACCCCACTGAAGACCCTGCATCTGCCAGTCTCTATGGCTCCCTGAGGCTGAAGCCTGCCCCGACCTGCCCAGGCTTAGCCCCAGGCCCTGCTCGGCCCAGCAGGGGTGAGGGGGGCAGGGAGAGGAGGTGGCCTTGCTGCCGCAGGGGTACCTTGGGGGGCTTCTGAGCCTGTTCTGCAGCCAAGTCAGGGCCTCAGCTTCCGCTTGCTCCTCCATGCTCCTTTCTGCCTCTGCCTCCCTGTGGCTGTCTTCCTGATCTGTTTTGGCTTGTGGCTGTGTTCCCGTGTGCACTGCCCTCAGCCGCCCCCCCCACCCCCGGAAATGCCTCTCTTCCCTGAATTCTCAGAGTGTGAGCCCTGGCCTTTCCCCCCAGAGCCCTTCTTGGGGTGCAGTGGGGTGCAGCGGGCTGCTGATCGAAGCCCAGAGAGCAGGGTACGTACCGCCCCTCTAAAGCAGAGGCCAGCGTGGGACAAGGCCCGCAGTAGGAGCACAGTAAACACGATCCTTAGCCGCACATCAACCCACGGGTGGAGTTTACGAAAAGTGCTCACGTCTAACATCTCCCCTGAGCGGCCCATTTCCCAGATGAGGAAACTGAGACCGGGAAAAAGCAAAAGACTCCCCTAACAGTTGTCAGCAAGTTAGTGAGGAAGCCGGAAGATGAGAGCACTGAACTGAGCCCCTAAGACATGCCAGGACTGAAACAAAGGCCTCAGACACATCATTTCGCCCAATGCTCACCGTAATCCATTGGGGAAGGGGCTCTGCTCATAGAGGGGAGCTGCCCAGAGGGTAAGAGGGCGAACTGGCTACCAGTCTGCCCTGCCTGTTTGCCTGGCTCTGTTGATGGTGGCAGCTGGTGACTGGGAAGTTAGGCTAGGCTGTGTGACCCTGGGCAGGACCTTGCCCCTCACTTAGCCTGACAGGTTCCAAGGTTAGTGTCTGTGGGTGTGTGGAGGGGGAAGGTATTCACCTGGGGCTAAACAGGCTGCTCCTCACCTGGTTTGGTGACTCGCAGAAGCTCAGGTATCGCACTGCAGGGCACCTGGCCGTCACTGAGGGCACCCACCATCAGTACCGCATCGAAGGTCCCTGTGTGCAATGTGATGCGGTGTGGGCTTTGTCTTCAGTGGGGCCTCATGATGCCCGTAGGGAGGGAGGATATGGCAGGTGTGGCCCCATCTGGGACTGACATCAGATCATGGGGTAGAGGGCCCAGAGAGAGGGGCTCTCGGGGCCTCAGAGAGGGTCCCGGTGAGGTTTCATGGGGCTCAGTGGTGGGAGGGGACTTGTGAAGGGCTCAGGAAGGAGGCTGGACAAAAGAAGGGCACTGTCCAGGCGCCTGGGTGGGAAGGGAAGAAGTACCTTCAGAACTGGGCAGAGGTTCCTGGCCCAGGACGCAGAGGCTGAGGTGCTGGTAGAGGCCACGGGCTCGCGCCCGTTCCAGCATCCCTGGGCTCCCATCCACCCCATGCAGCTGGAGGAAGCCCCGAGCCTGCAGCTAAGGTGGGGGGTGCTCAGTCACAGTTCACACCTGCCATCTCCTGGCTGGGTCCCTGCGCCTGGGGAGGGCAGTGGGCTCCACAGTAAATGGAGCCCATCCACATGTTTGGGACCGGTGAGTCTGAGGGGGGAGGCAGGGTTCTGGGGCTGGGGGGTGGGAGGAAATTTGAGCGAGTGGGGAGTTGAAGAGAGGGCAGGGGATGTGGGGAGACCTCACCTCAGCAGCCACCAGGCCGGTGCCACAGGCCACATCCAGGATTAGGGCAGCATGGGGCGGGCCTGCAAGGGCTTGGGTAAGGCAGTCCACTGCGAGGCGGGGGGCGCGGTACTGCAGGGCGGCCACATCCTGGGGACAGAGTGCTGAGCTGCCTGGCGTCCCGTGCCCCAGTGTTTGGGTGACCTCTGGGTGTAGGGTGGTCTAGGAGTCACTCGGGCCAAGCTGTGTGTGTGTGTATGTGTGTGTGCGCTCAATGGCACCTCCTCCAGGTAGCCCCTCTGCCTGGGCTGCAGTCCCAGGGTGGGGGTGGGGTGTCTTGTTTCCTGATTTCTAGGGGCTGCCAATGTGGAGACATGGGGCTGGTCAGAGGGCAGGGCTGCTGTGGACGAGCTGAACACGGGGCCAGTTTTTGAAGGGGCAGGACTGCAGGGGCTCACCTCATTCTCACAAGTCACTCTGGGATGATGCAAAGCTAAATAGTCCCACTTTACAGATAGGAAAGTTGAGTTTGGGCAAGCAAGAGGGGGGTTAGGGCAAAGCAGAGGGGGAGGAGCCTTGGCCAGTTTACCTGGTCATAGTCCGGAGCCCAGCGGTCATAGAAGTGCAGCTTGTGGCCCAGATCGGTGATGCCGTGTGAGGCCCCCACCCGGGCTCGCACCTCGGACAGGCTCCCGCCCCCCTCCTGAGCCATCGTCCTGTGGGGGAACATAGCCTTATTGTCCGAGGCACAACTGCAATGTCTCCCATTCCCATCCCTCCCACCCAATCCCATTTCACAGGCGGTGACACTGAGCGCAGACAGGTACAGACTGTGAACAGCTGGAGTTGAGGGCGGGAGGGGGGTGCTCCCTGAGGGCTGGAGGGAGGACCTGCCCCTACCTCCCCACTCCCCAAGAGGTGAACCGAATTCCTGGAAGGAAGGGTCTCTAAGCAGGTAAAAGGTCAGAACTCACCGCCAATCGGCCTCTCCCGTAGTGCTTAGAGCGCCGGAACTCGGGGCGGGGCCTGTACGGCGAGCCGGGCCCCGCCCCCACCTCCCTGGATGATTGGCTTTCCGCTATGAGAAAGTACCCAATCAGAGGAAAGCGCTGGCAGCCTCCCCTCCACCACCAGCCAATGAACTCAAAGTTTTTGGCCTTCCTCTCGCCTGGGAAGATCCGGACTCTTCCTAGGCGTTTTCAGGGTGTCCGCGTTTAGGAGAATCTCTGTGCCCTCTAGACTCTCGATGCCCTTTATTAGGGACTAAGAGCCTCTGAAATCTTATGGGAAAGAGGGGAGCCTAGGTCTGTGCTGACAGCTCAGAGCCTGGAGCCTGCTTTAGATTCTGTCTCCCTCTCTCTCTGCCCCTCGCCCGCTCACATTCTGTCTCTTGTCTCTCTCAAAAATAAACGTTTTTAAAAAATTTAAAAAAGAGGGGGACCTAAGATCAGCCTTCATTTTATAACGGCCTGGGCAACGCTATCATGTGGAACTTTCTATGGTAATGAAAATATCCAATACTGGACGCTTTTCAATACGTGTGGCATTGAACATTTAAGATGTGGCTAGTGCTACCGAGGAACTGAATTTTAAATTTGATTTTGTTTTAGTAATTTAAGTAGCCATCTGTGGCTAGTGACCTCCGTTTTGGACAGCGCGGGGATTCTTGCTACTCAAAATTAAGGTCCCAAAACTTGCACCCTCTGCTCCAGAGTCTTTAGCTGGGTTGCTCCAGGGGACGCCCTTAGGGGAGGTTGTTAGAAATGCAAATTCTTGAGCACCATTCCAGACCAATTGAATGAGAATCAGGTTGCAAGGGGAGGTGGGGTGGAGGGTGGGGGGGCGNGTGGGTTCAAGCCCTGAGTCAGGATCTGTACTGACAGCTTGGAGCCTGGAACCTGTTTCGGATTCTCTGTCTCTGTCTCTCTCTTCCCTGCCTCCTCTCATATTCTGTCTCTCTCTCTCTTTCTCAGAAATAAATCACCATTAAAAAAATTAAACAACAAAAAAAAGAAAAAATATTTTGAGAGAAAGAGAGCAAGAGAGAGTGGGGGAAGGGCTGAGGGAGGGAGAGAGAATGAGAGCGAGAAACCTAAGCAGGCTCCACACTCTCAGCGCAGAGCCTGACGTGGGGCTCAAACTCATGAGCAGTGAGATCATGACCTGAGCTGAAATCAAGTCAGACACTTAACAGACTGAGCCACCAAGGCACCCCCAGAAATCGACTTTAAAGAAACTCTCCAGATTTCTATGCAACTGAAGTTTCAGACGCACTAGCCTAGAGAACCCTTGGGGATCAGAGTTTGGACAGGTGGAGTTTGGGAGCTTGTTACAGGGGTCCAGGAGGGAGGTGATGGTAGCATGAACTTGAGTAGCGGTCATGGCTGTGGAGGGGAGTGGATGAAGTTCCTGGATGTCTAGGCGGTAGAAGCAACAGGGCTTTGGTGATTGAGAGTGCGTGGCATGGGGAAGCAAGCCGTCGGAGCCAAGCCTCTGGGTTGATGGTGATGCCATTCCCATGGTGAAGCCAGGGAACCCCAGGAGGAGGAGCAGGTTTGGGAGCAAAGAGGATATTAACAGTTTGGGGTCGTTGAGTTTGCAGTCTATGTGAAGTCGCCCAGGAGGATGTTTAATTGAGCTCAGGAGACAGGTCAGGCTGGAGACAGATTCAGGTTCACGAGTATAGCCAGCGATTGAGGCAGCCAGTATGGTGAGATGTGCAGGGAGAGAAAAGAAAGAGAAGAGGAGGGGGCTCAGGATGGAGCTTGAGGACCCTTGACCCTTCAGGGTGGAAGAGGAGTGTGTAGGAGAGCTGGAAAAAACCCAGAGACGTTAGGAAGGATGCCAAGAACAGAGAGTTTTAAAAAAATGAGGAATGGCCAACACTGAGGTGTGTCAAGCGGTGGTATAAAATGAGGCTTCAGAAGTGAGCACTGGATACAGGGATGTGAGGGAGACCCTGACCGTGTACACCAGTGGCCAAATTTACCTCCCCTTCCTGAGTTAGACAACGTGTGTGTTGGTGTGGCCATGTGGTTGAATTCTGGCCAACAGAAGGCAGATGGTGGTAAAGCGCTTTATTTCCAGCCCTGGACCATGAACACCTCCTATCTGATCCTCGATGGAACAGGGTCCAGGCACCCCGAGGAGATTGGGGCTACCAGATGACGGAGTCTGGGACCCTAAATGATTGTGTGGAGCGGTGCACTCCCCCACCAACCCGCACTGGACTGTAACACGAACAAGAAATCCACTTTGTTGTGTTGACCCACTATTTCGGGATTGTCTGTTACAACAACTTGTCATTTCCCTTGATTGACACAGTGACCTTGGCAAGAGCGGTTTTGGGGAAGTGGAGGTAGTGGAGGAAACCCAGATTTCAGCTGTCACCTGTCAAGATCCAAACCCAAATCTGTTTTAGTCCAAAGGTGTGCAGTGAATGTGTCGTGAGTCCATTGTGTTCAGCTGCAAATAACAGAACACGTGCAGAGCTGCTGTTTAAACAGAGAGATTTACAAGGCTCATAAAGAACACTGAGACTGGGCAGTCGGGTCAGAGGCTCACTGATGCCGTCGGTGACCCAGACTTGTCATCTTCCTTCCCTGCCACCTTTTGCATGGAGGCCTTTGCGCTCATGACTGTCACCTCTTCATGGCTGCTGCACCTCCCGACAGGACAGGATGAAGGGGAAAGGGCAAAAAGCTAGGCCAGCTCAGACTATTCATCATCACAAAGGCTTTATTGGAAGCCCAGGGCCGTGAGTTCTTCATCCCACTGGCCAGACTGGGTCACATGGCTGCCCCGGCGTGGTCACTAGCAGGTGAGTCGGGAGGGGGAGATTGGGGATGGGTACTGGCTCAGTCATCAGACAGTGTGGGCCTCATCTCTACAGCCTCATGTTCCATTTAGGCCAATAAATATTTATTGTGCACCTACTGTTTATCAGGCCCTGGGCAGGGCACTGAAGTCATAGGGATGAGTCAGAAACAGCCCCCACTCTACCCTGGTCTAGCGGGGTGGGGGAGATGGGTGTCTTCTCATGTTCAGGCTCTGGTCACAGTCTTCTCAGTATCGGTGTGCAGGCTTTTCCTTCTAAGCACTCTCCCCCGCCCCCCACCGGCATCACTGGGTGTCCAGGACCACTCCTTTGTCTGGGGTTAGGGTCGGTGGGCACTAGGGGTTGAAAGATGTTGTCTTGAAGAATGTCCCTTTAGGTAGGTGGATAGCCCCAAAGGCGATCCTTTTAGGCCATCAGAGGGTGGCCTGAGTGGCTCTACGACAGAGCCTGGGGAGGCCCCGGGGGGCCAGCATGTCTGTCCCCACAGCCCCTCAGTGTCTCCACTCATGGTGCCCCACTTGCTGCCGGAGGCTGCGTGGTTTGTGGGCACCAACACGGCTCCGAGGCCCAGATGGAGAATGAGACTTGGCATGCGGGGTACTCGCGGGGGGTCCGGGCCCCATCGGCTTCTCTCCCCGGTGCCCACTGCGTCCCTTCCCCTCCAGAGCCCAGAACGCAGCCTCAGGGCAGGAGGCCTTTCTCGGATGCATCCGCTGTTGCTGTTTCCTGTCATCAGCCCCCTGAAGTCCAACGCTTGGGAACCCCAAAGCCTTTCCTGTGTCTTTTGCTGACAGTGACGCTCCCCTGGAGCGGTGGACACCATTCCATCTGCCCCCAAAATGAGTTTGGGGTATAAAGTAGGAGTTTATGTTTCAAAACTATTGTCTGACTTCACAGATGTACAAGCCAGAGGCCAAGGGCTGCAGGTGGCTGAGGAAGTGGGGGGGGGTCACCCTGTGGTCAGAGTGAGCACTGGGGAAGGGCCAGGTGGACAAGGGTGAGGCCACGTTAGGCCAAGATGGCCCACAGACAAGACATGGTGGCTGATGCCAATGGGCAAGAGCTCTGAGGGGGAAGGCGCAGCTTTCGGGGGGCAGGCGTGGGAGGCTGTGGGGGTCAGTCGGGATGCTTCCGAATGCACGTGTCAAAAACCCGCCCCGAGGTGGTTTAAGTGGTGGGGGTTTGCTGTTCAGTCTCGGCCTCATGGCCACTGATTTCGCCAAGGACGCAGCCCTGTCACCTGTTTGTCATTGTGTGTTTGCTCTGAGGGTTCCTTCTGGCACAAGATGGTGGCGGCAGTTCAGACATTCCTGTGTCCTCCCATACAGGCCCCAAGGCAGGCTGGCCCTTCTCTCTCTCTCTCTCTCTCTCTCTCTCTCTCTCTGGAAGGAGGATATTTTCCCAGAAGCCCCCGAGGCTGGGAAAGCGAGGTCTAGCACTTCCAGGCTGGGTGGGCTGTGGGAAGCGAGCTGATACAAGATGCAGCCCCGGCCCCTCCGTGTGTGCAAATGTGTGCGCTTACACGTGCACCCGTGTCTGGCAGACGGGGGCATCTGCAGGGGTCTGGCCACCAGGCTGGGACTGGCTTTCTAACCCTGGATGGGCTGTGAGGAGTTACAGTGTCAGACCTTCATTTTCACAAAGACGCCCAGAAGGCAGTGCGGGAAGTGGGACGGACAGACTCAGGTTCTGAGCCTGTTGCAAAAATCCGGGCAAGAGCTGGAGTCCTGAGCAGCTGCTGATGGGGTNTGGGGGTGCGGGGGGATGGGGCTGGGGACAAAAGAGCAACCTCCCTTCCTTTTGGTTTCCTGTCTCCTTTCCTGCCTCTTCACTTCTCTCCCCCCACTTCTTCCTCAAGTAGGGGAGCACCCCACCTCTCAGTCCTGGGCCCCCCTTTTTTGTCTCTATCTGCACCCACTTCCTACATGATCTCATCTTGTCCCGTGGTTTTAAATACTATTTATATGCCAGCGGTTCCCAAAGAGGTCACTCCAAGCCCTGACTCTCCCCTGAACTCTGGACCCGTGTACCTGATATCTCCCCATGGAGGCCACGGGCCTCTCTCTGGCATCGTGCCCAAACCCGCCCCTTCTTGTCTTCCTCCTTCTGGTCCTCCAGAACGACTGTGCACCCAGGGGCTAAGCCCAAGCCATCATCCGGCTCCCTGCCCCCGCCCATTCTGTCTTCGGTAAGTCCTCTGGCCTCTCCCCTCTGCCTCGGCCACTCTGGTCCTGTTTACCCTTCCCTCTCAGCCAGACCCCCTGTGCAGCCTCCTCACTGGCCTCCCTGCCTCCCCTCTGCCCTCACCCTAGGTCCATTTTCCTCACACTAGCCAGAGGTGGTACCAATTATTGTTTGCAAAATTTGTATGGAAAATTCCCAACACGCAAAGGAAAAGATTAGTGCAATGTTCCCATGTATTTATTAGTTCATCCCTCAGTTTTGATAGTTAACAAAATAGGCCCAACCAGAATGACGTTTTTACGGTATGAATTTGATGAGCTCACTCCCCTGCTTAAGACCTAAAATCCAAATTCCTTACCGTCCTCACCCTTAACCTCTCTCCTCACTCCATCATGCTAGCCTCTGCCGTTCCGGGAACGTGCCGTAGTTACCTCAGGACATTTGCACTGCTGTTTGGGGGCCTGGATCATTCTTTCAGAGCTCTGCTTGACTGGCTTGTTCTCAACCTTCAGGTATCCGCTACCCAGAATGAACAAATATTAGCATTTTGTCACTTTTGATTCAGAATGTATGAATGTAGAAAAAGACGAGAGCATTACAGATGGAGCTGAGACCTCTGAATTCCTCTCTCCCCGCTCTGCTGCCCCAGGGACCCAGCTACCACCCCGAATGGGTGGGACCTTCTGGGTCTTGTTTTCATATTTTTACTACATGTGTCCAGAACAGCATATAATCTTGCTTAATGGATTTGAGCAAATTCATATGAGGGGCACCAGGGTGGCTCAGTCGGCTAAGCGTCCGGCTTCGGCTCAGGTCATGATCTTATGATTCGTGGGTTCGAGACCTGCCTCAGGCTCTGTGCTGACAGCTAGCTCAGAACCTGGAGCCTGGTTCCGATTCTGTATCTCCCTCTCTGATTCTGCCCTGCTCACGCTGCCTCTCTCTCAGAAATAAATAAAACATTAAAAAAAATTCATATGAATGCCAACATTTTACAGCTAGTCTTCTGTAACTTCCCCCTTTTCATCACTTAACACTATGTTTTTGAGATCTTTCCACATTGGTGTGTCAAGATCTCATTCATTGTAGCCACCACTTGGTCATCCCTCAAACAGATACACCCAATTAATTTATTCATTTCCTTATCGATGGGAAAAGATGATGCCACAAATAGCCTTGCTCATGTTTCTTTGTTCACAAATGAATACTTCTGGAAAGAGTGCTTGACAAAATGGGGCTTGTAGCCCAGTAAGGGGTAAGGAAAACAATTCAGTTCGTTGTGAAATAGAATGAATAGAGAATGCACACTGCATGTAGTAAGGGCAATTACTGTCTTGTGAACTCATTTCGGTTTCATGTACATGTGCAATGGGCAGCTGCAGATAACACATTTCTTACCAGGGGTGGCCCCCAGAGTCTGAGAAATAAGATGGAGCTGCCAGGTCAGGGCACGTGTCATGTCTGATGCTCTGGTTGCCCCCACGGACTCATCGACACATTTTTGTCAGACCTTTTTGTTTTTGCAAATGAGCATGAGAGAGTATCTCACTGTGGTTTTAATTTGCATATCCCTCGATTACTAACGAAGGTGCACAGCTTTGCACAAGTTTATTGGCTCTTTGGGTTTCCTCTGCTGTGAATTGTCTTTGCCTATGTGTTTACAGAATCACTTGATTTGATCTAATTTATCTTTATGTTTGTAGGAGTTCCTTAGATATTCTGTACATTCTGGGTACTGATTCTTGGAGTGTTTTGTGAGTCTCAAACATTTCTCCCAGGCCAAAGCTACCTTGTGGTTTTGCTCACAGTGACTCTGCACCAGATTCAGCAACAGAGCTTATCGGTCACTTGGGCCAGGGTGGTGACAGTGGGGAGTTGGGGGCAGAAGCAAATGGCCAGTGGCTGGAGGTGGCTACAGACTTTCTTACAACAATGTGATTTGAAAGGTGAGGTGAGTGAGTGGGCACTGAGGAACATTTTCCTCTGTGCCTTTTAGTAAGAATTGTGTATGTTTAAGAACAACCTGATGTTTTGAATATACGTATACAGGGTGAAATGGTCACCACCGTCCAGGTAATTAGCATATCTATTACCTCTACATAGTTACCGTTTGTGTGTGGTATATGTGGGTTGAGAAGATTTAAGATCTATCCCCTTAGTAAATTTCAAGTAAATTTCAAGTAAACAGTAAGCTCTATCTATTAGCCG
This sequence comes from Crocuta crocuta, assembly GCF_008692635.1. Taxonomy (NCBI): domain Eukaryota; kingdom Metazoa; phylum Chordata; class Mammalia; order Carnivora; family Hyaenidae; genus Crocuta; species Crocuta crocuta. The sequence goes on from NW_027532208.1 coordinate 2,416,198, forward strand.
TTCACTATGCTGTACATTAGATCTCTAGAATATATTCATCTCTATAATGGAAACTTTGTACCCTTTGACCAGCCCACTTCTCCCAACCCCATTTTTGGCTCTGGCTGGCAACCACCATTCTTTTTTCGGTTTCTGAGTTTGGCTTTATTAGATTCCACATATAAGTGAGATCATGCAATATTTCTCTTTCTGTGTCTTACTTCACTTAGCATAATGTCCTACAGCTCATTCTATGTTGTCAGGAATTTTCCTTCTTAAAGTCCAGCCAAATAATATCCCATTGTGTCTGTCTGTCTATCTATCTACCTATCTATCTACCTATCTATCTATCTATCTATCTATCTATCTATCTATCTATCTATCTATCTATCTATCATCTATCTATTTCTCACATGTTGGAATGTAAATGACTACAGCTACTATGGAAAACATATGGAGGTCCTCAAAAAATTAAAATGGCTCAGTTGGTTAAGTGTCCAACTTTGGCTCAGGTCACGATCTCACGGTTTGTGAGTTCGAGCCCCGCATCGGGCTCTGGGCTGACAGTTCAGAGCCTGGAGCCTGCTTCAGATTCTGTGACTTCCTCTCTCTCTGCCCCTCCCCCACTCATGCTCTGTCTCTCAAAAAATAGATAAACGCTAAAAAATTAAAAAAAAATAGAACTGCTTTATTATCCAACCATCCCACTTCTGGATATATATCCAGACGGATTGAAATCAGGATCGTGAAGAGATATCTGTACCCCCATGTTCATTACACCATTATTCACAATAGACAAGATATGGAAACAACCTAAATGTCCTTCAGTGGATGGAGGGACATTTTATTTAGGACACAGAAGTCTAGTAGAGAAAAGAGTGAGCAGGGAGGGGGCAGTGGTTGAGGATGGGTGGGTGGGAGAATATTCTAGAGGTTTAAGTGAGCTAGCAGAAAACAAATGCATTAAACACACTGGTTCTTGGGGCACCGGGGTGGCTCAGTTGGTTAAGAGTCCAATTTCAGTTCAGGTCATGAGCTCCTGGTTCATGAGTTCGAGCCCCGCATTAGACTCTGCACTGACAATGTGGAGCCTGCTTGGGATACTCTGTCTCTCCCTCTCTCTCTGTCCCTCCCCTGCTTGTGTTGTCTCTCAAATAAATGAATAAACTTAAAAAAAAACCATATTGTTCCAAACACACTGATCAAGAAACAAAGTGGTGAAAATTATATTTCCCATTGATGTTTGTTCGTATGTTGATTTTTGTACCTTGCAGGTGTGACTTTGCAGCCTGTTATTGGCATTTATGCATTTTGTCCATTTATCAGAATGGCGTTGAACACTGGGATGGTTTGGCAACTTTATATCCTTAAAAAAGCACTTTCGGGTGTCTGGCTGGCTCAGGCTTTAAGCATCTGATTTCAGCTCAGGTCATAACTTCACCGTTCATGAGCTCGAGCCCATCAGGTGAGCCCCGCTCCTCTCTCTTTCTCTCTCTGTCTCCCTCTCTCTCTCTGCCTCTTGTGGGATTCTCTTTCTCTCTTTCTGCCCCTAGAGGGACTTGCATCCTCTCTGTCTCAAAAAAGAAAGAACAATAAAACACTTTTATGGCATTTTTATTCACGTTTATGTTAAAAGTTTTTAAATTAATTTTAAGATATCAATTTGAATCCATTTTAAGGTATATTTGCCCATGTTTTTCCGGAACTTCAAGCCTTGGCCTCCACGTGAATCACCTAAAATTGGTTTGGTTGAAATGAATATTTCCACTTATTGGCTTGTGGATCAATATAATCTGTGCACCCTGGAGATAATTTCTTTTCACACATTTGCATGTCTTAAAGTAATTTTGTCTAGCTTGTAGTTTATTTTGTTTCAAAAAACTCTTGAGTTAACTTTTCAATCCACAGATGCTGACTTCATTTAGCCGCCAGCCCCCTGGCACTGGTAGCGGGGCCAGGTACTGCTCAAAGCAGTTCCCAGACCCTGTTTCATTGACTCCTTCCCACACAATCCCACCTACCAGATTCTACAAAGTATATCCCAGTTTTACAGATAAAGGAACTTGGGCCCCGAAGCACAGATCTGTGAGTAAGTGTCAGACGTCAGCTCAAATGGACTCCAAAATCTTGTCCCTTAACCAGGATTAAGTTCCTCCCGAATTCATTATTATTATTATTATTATTATTAATTACTTTGCATTTAAGTGGCTTCGATAAAGCCGTTTTTAGAAAGCGAACAAAAACAAAACAAATTCCAATAAGTATGAAGGCATATTTATAATTTTTGTGTCCTTCTGGGGGGGAAAGAAGATATGAAATAAAGTGAGATTCTAACATCGGAACACGGAAGAAAGGAGACTATTGGTCTAGATTATTTCTCGTAGTTTCGCCTCCAGCAGCCCAGGCATGACGGGACCTGTGCACAGGGCGAGCTCCTCGTGATGCCCCAAGGGTGTTGTCACAGGGAAACCAGCCTCCCAGATTAACAGGGGACAAAATAGCAACCGAAACTTTCCACCAAGTTCAGCAGCGCACGCAGGTGCGCCGGGCCCGCGCCCCCGGTGTCTGCTGCCCCCTCGCGGCCGCGTTGCCGTTCTGCACCCGCAGGGGAGCACCTGCCAGGAAAGCTGCAAGTCCAAAGGCGGGGCTGCCGGCTCTTCTCCAGCCCGGGGTCTTGAGCTGGGGGAGGGAGTCTGCGCAGCGAGGCATGGGGAGAGGAACGGCGCCCCCTGGCGTCGGGCAAGGCGGCGGCCACTGATAACTGGGTTATCCCACCTGGTCGTCCCTGTTACCCTGCAAGGTGCAGACAGGGCCGGGGAGGTAGTTATTGCCCAGGGTTACACAGCACAGTAGTGCAAGATGGCCTTGAACCTAGGTGTTGAGAGGGAAAGAGACGGAGGCGGAGGGCTCCCTGCCTAAGGATCCAAGTTGGGGGGCCCCTTATGGAGCAGTTCCTGCTCCCCTCACATGGAGCCTGGGAGGTAGGGATCTCCAGCTGTTACTCTTTCATTGGCTTATTAATTCAACAAACATTTATGGAACTCCTACTGCGCACCAGGCACCAGTCCAGGCATGGGACACCTCAGTGAGCGAGATTCACAGTCCTGGTCTCTGGGGGTGGCTGGGCAGGAAGGCGAAGAAGGCAGGCGACGGGGTGACTCTGGGGTTTCCGGCCGGTGGTACTGCGTGGCTGGGGCTAGGTCAGGGGGGAGGTCCTGACCTCTGTCACTGGATTTCCAGCCCCACAGGCCACTCTGGGTCCTTCCCCCTCCTGTGGTCTGGGCAAGCACAGAGCCACAGAGAGGCCTTGCTGAAATCTAGCTTGGGGACCAAGTTTTGGAGGAGGTGGGGCACATCTGACGAGCTGGGACTGAGACCCAGCTTGTCTTGGGAGGCACCCTGAGGGGCCTCTGTGGCAGCAAGAGAGGTTGGCTTGCGACCCCAGTTCCTGCCCGGACCACATGGTCCAGGAGTTTGCTCAGTGTGATGAGATTGAAGACCATCAACTCAGCCTCAGTGACGGTAGGATTCTGGGTATGGTGGTGCTGGCTGATAGCCGGGGATGGGGGTGGGGTCGGGTGGGGGCCGAGAGGATAAACCAAGGAGGGGGGGAGAGAAGGGAGACAAATCTCACATCCCAGGATCTGTCCCTACCACGTGATTCCCAGCCATCTGTCAGGCCCTTCCCCCAACGCACTCCTCCTCCCCACCCCCACCTTGATGGGCAGCACCTCCATCGACCCTTCACCCAAGTCTCCGGAAGGGGGGGATCCCTGACACCTGCCTCCCTTTACCTCTCTTCCTTCAATCCTCTGCTGGGAGACAACTGTACAGGCCTCTCATGTTTCTGCACACCATTCTTTGATCTTTCCAGGGGGTTCTTCAGACAACCTTGGAATATATTTTGCTCCCTCTGGAGCAAATCGCAGGCACGCACTGGCGTGATGAAGGTAATGTCTCTCTCAGCACACAAGGGCAGGCTTTTTACAAAAGATCTGGGGTCTGGGGCGCCTGGGTTGCTTAGTTGGTTAAGCGTCCGACTTTCGCTCAGGTCATGATCTTGCGGTTTGTGGATTCGAGCCCCGCGTCGGGCTCTGTGCTGACTGCCAGCTCAGAGCCTGGAGCCTGTTTCAGTCTGTGACTCCCTCTCTCTCTGACCCTCCCCTGCTCACGCTCTCTCTCTCTCTCTCCTAGAAATAAATAAAACATTAAAAAAAAAATTTCAAAAGATCTGGGGTCTGTAAGCTCAGGCTTACTCTCTTGGAATACACCCGCGAGGGGTAAAGGTGTCCTGTGGCCCTGTTCCTGTCACCGTGTGGGGTTTGGGACTCAAGGAACCAATGCTGAACTCATAGCAGCTGGTGCTGTGAGTAGTGGCTCGTCCCTCCTCTCTGACCCAGGAATCTTGTGTTTCCTGCCGGCAAGAGCCAAGCAGCTCCGGCCGGCTGGCTGGTCAGAGTGAGAGCAGGGGAGCCTCTCGGAGCTCTCCGCGTACGTGACAGCCTCCATCCCTGTCGCTCCACGTTCTACACGTTTCTGGCATCTGCCCACTTCCCTCCATTCCCAGGGTTTATTGCTGCGGATTCCTGTCTCATCTCCCCCGGCCCCAGACATCTCCTCAGTCTCACCTCCTCACGAGCTGGAGGGACTCTTGCGGAGCCCACGGCAAGCTCCTTGCTGTCTTGGCTCTTTGATAGCACTCACTGTGTAACAAAGAATATTCTGTGGCCCATGTGGCTCTTGCCAATCTCACCGCTTTCCTTGTGCTCTTCCCGGCCTCCCGCTTTATGCGCTAATAAGACGGAATTGTTGGAATCATGCTGTTCCCTCTGTCTGGACCACCCTTCACACTTTCTCTGGGAAGTTCCTACCCATCCTTCAAAACTTAGCCCAGGGAGGTCTTCCTGAAGCCCTACTGACCCCTCAGTGCGGTAAGGTTTCGGCCACAGAGGGCGGGAGGGGGAGAGGCCCGGCGGGCGACAGAGCAGAGGGACTTTGCACGCTGCAACCTCCAGACCTCAGCTGTTGTTCCAGGAGAGGAAACGAATGGGTGACCAAGACTGTCCTGGGCAGAGGTCATCCTTTCTGTTCCAGGGACTCATCATGGCAGGTTTCCATGTCCAGTGGGGCAGGTTGTATCCTGCACAAGGGTGCCTAGCAAGTGGCCAGTGAGGACTAAAATCTGATGGGCACAGAGGGGCTGAGTCACCGAGCCCTGCACCACAGTGGCCTGTCCAGCAGAGGGAGAGCTGTTAAAACATTTCCAAAGGGCATCAGCGCCTCCTGGGGCCACCTGCTGGGACCCAGGCAGAAAAGCAATGTGAGGAATGCTGTGATCAAGGTTCTGGGTTCTCCCAGAATTCTTCTTAAAAATTTTCTTTAATGTTTTATTTATTTCTAGGAGGGAAAGAGAGAGACAGCGTGAGCAGGGGAGGGTCAAAGAGAGAGGGAGTCACAGACTCTGAAACAGGCTCCAGGCTCTGAGCTGGCTGTCAGCACAGAGCCTGACATGGGACTCGAACCCACGAACCGTGAGATCTTGACCTAAGCGAAAGTCGGACGCTTAACCGACTAAGCCACCCAGGCGCCCCTGGGTTCTCCCAGAATTCTAAGCCTTGGATCCTAATCCCAGCCTCCTGCAAACTTCGAGGGATGCCCCAGGCAGCCTATGACCTCCTGGTTGCCCTGGGCGGGCCAGCTCAGCAAATGGTCCCCTTTCCTGCAGCCCCTGCCTCTCTCCTGAACTCTGGGGCCTTTAGGTCAGCACGTGGTTCCGAGATAGGAGAGGAAAAGTCACAACCTCATTTCTCTGCTTTGTGACCAGGGTNAGATTTCTATTTCCCAGGCTTCTGCTACTTTGGGATTTGCAGGGATGTGGGAAGGCACAGCCCCTACCCTCAGCCTCCACTGCCCCCTGCAGGCCCAGGGCCGTCCATCCGAGGACCTTCTCCGGCGCCCACGTGGGCAGGCCAGACACTGAGCTGATGTCGCTAGGGGCTGTCTCCAACCAGGCAGGGGACCGGACATAGAAGAGAAGTACCCTGGTTTTTGTGCCCGGGAGGCGGGAGGCAGGTAAAAGGGGGTCTCTTGTGGCAGCCCGTCCCCATGGTAACTTGGTCCCCACCCTGCAGCGTCTGTGAGGTCATCCTCCCTCTTCCAGCTGGAGGAAGGGGAGGAGGGCCAGACATGGAGGCCGTTCCTCCAGTTAGATCCAGCCTCTTGGGGATTCTGCTGCTGGTGGTGAAGCTTTTGGTGCTGGTGAGTGAGGAATGTGGGGGGGGGGCGGCACCGGGGTGGGGGCCACCCAGCCATCCGCAGCCACCTCAGGGCTGTTGGAGCCCGGGGGCTTGGCCCAACCTGTAGAACCTGGTGACTGCCGCCTGCCTGGATTAATCTGACAGCTCTAAGGAGCCGCAGCCCCAAGCCACAGTGCCCACGGTGGGGCACACGGCCACTCCCAGGTGGCTGTCTCCTGCTCCCTCCGCTCGGACTCCACGGGGTCCTCTGGACAGCTGCACGTGAGGTCCAGATGGGGGGGGGTTGGCATTACTCAGGGCTGCAGGCTTTAGGACTCTGGTGAGGGAATCATCAGCCCCAGGACTCAGGTAGAGCTTTCTTGCTCACAGACCCTCTCCCCACCCAAGCTCGCTCTTTTCTCCCAGGGGACGGGAGACATCATATCCGCTCTGTCACCCAGGACCAAAGCCCGGAGATCTTTTCGGGGTCCTCCCTCTCCTTCACCCCTCTCCGTGACAGTGACTCTCTCCCACTGCCCCTATGCCTTACGTCCCTCTACCCCATGGCTCTGCCCTTTGCCCCCCAGCTGCCCTCAACAGGCAACTGGTGAGCAGGAAAGCCCAGGCGCTTGGAAGAAAAACTGCCCAGGGTTCAATCCTACAGGATCAGAGGGATGAGGGGGATGGTCACTCCTTATATAATAATAATAATAATAATAATAATAAATCAGCTTCCTTCAGTCTAGAGAATTATAAATAATTCCTGAAATCCAAGGCAAAGAAAACCAAAGATAATATGAGACACCTTCTAAAGGCCCCGCCTGAGAATGGAGTCCTTGTTGGAGAAACTGAGGCCTCGAGGGAAGGAGCCCCAGCCCATGGTGGCCAGGCAGCCCCGCCCCCTACAGGAAAACCCAGGGTGGGTAAGGCCCCTCCCCCAGGTGGGTGACAATGGTCTGGGTCTCCCTGCTCCCGCAGCTGGTCCAGAACCGGGCCCACCTCTACAACTTCCTGCTCCTCAAGATGGCCCTCTTCAACCGCTGGCTGGCGGGGCTGGGCCAGGAGGCTTGGGGGTCCCGCGGCCCCCAGGGCTCCCCACCCCCTGGGCTTGCAGCTCACCCCGCGGGCCAGGTGCTATGGGCCGGGCTGGCACTGGTAGAAGTCCCGGTGCGGCTGGGGCTGCAGGCGCCCCGGCTGGCGTGGGCCGGCATGCTGCGCTGTGCCCGGGCCGTGGGACTGGCCCGCAAGCGGCTATTCGTGTCTGCAGCCACCTGCATGGAGCTGCTGCTGTCCTGTCTGCACAGCCTGACGCTGGCAGTCTTGCTGCTGCTGCTGGTGACCAGGAGGCTGTGCGTGGGGGCCCAGCGCTTCAGCCTGGGCTCGCTGCTCTGCAAGGTGGGCTGCTGAGGGCGGGCCTGGGGCCCGGGGCGTGGCAGAGAGGCAGTGCCACCCTGTGAGCTCCCAGCGGCCCCTCCTCCCCACTGCCTATCCACTTATCGCCTCCAGGCTCTGCTGGACAACCGTGTGGTGCCCGAGCTCCTGGCGCTGCTGAAGGGTCTGTACTGGCGGGTGGAGAACACAGCCACGCTTGCCTCCTGGCACCTGGCCTATCTCATCACCTGGACCACTTGCCTTGCCTCCCACCTGCTGCAGGCTGCCTTTGAGCACACGGCCCAGCTGGCCCAGGCCCAGGAAACTGAGCCCCAGGAGTGCCCAGGGCCCATGTCTGAGTCCCCACTCCCTGAACGCCTGGGCCCTGAGGCTGGGCCAGCCCTGTCAGAGCATGGAACCCCTGGAGAATAAGTGTGTCCCCATCTACCTTTCTGGATCTGGTATGGCCTGGGGTCTCTCTCTGTGTCCTTCCTTCCTGGGGAGTATGTGCGTGCGTGCGTGCGTGTGTGTGTGTATGTGTGTGTGTGCCCTAGAGCTGTCCCTTGGAAGCAAATCACATTTGGTGGGCACCTGATATGTGCCACATGACCCTCTCAGACACTTTATATACATGATTTTGTTTAAATCTCATAGCATTACAGGCATCAGGTTTGATTAGCTCAATCTTCCAGATGAAGAAATTGAGCCTCAGAAGGGTTGACCATTCCCAAGGTCCCCGAGTAAGACAGGGCAAGAGCCAGCAGTGGACCCTAGAATTTTTTGTTTCCCAGAACCCCTCACCTTCTCTAGGGCCATGTCCCTGATTCTCAGGGCTTTAAAGGACATGAGTCATTAGAGACTCTGGCCTCTGGGGGGTGCCAAGGCCTCACATTTCAGAGATTTAGAAAATTCCTTTTGAGATGCAGTTCCTCCTGAGCTGGTCTGCAACTAGCCCATCCATTCATTTACACTCTTAGCCACTCACTTTCCCACTCATCTGCCCATCCATGCACCCATCCATCCATCATGCATGCAGGCATCCATCCATCCATCTGCACATCCATCCATCCATCCATCCACCCATCCATCCATGCATCCATCCATCCATCCACCCATCTATCTGCCCATCCATCTACCTGCCCATCCATGCATCCATGCATCTGTCCACCACCCCTTCATTCATTCATTCCTTTTCTGATTTACCTACCCACTACCTACTATCCATCCAGCACTTGTCCACAAACCCATCCACAGATCCATCCATCTATTCATCTCCTCCAGGGAGAGGGAAACACCCAAAATCTCAGCCAACCTGAGCTAGGCAAGCTCAGGCTATAGTGGGTCAGACCCCTGCCCTGTCCTTAAGCCAGTGATTCTGTGAGAGGAGGGGAAAGGATGGTTTCGTGCGAGCTAGCGATCACCCTCCACTCACTCCCAAGCCCGAGGGTGGTGTGAGGGTGGGGAGGCCTTCCAGAGAGTTTGCCCTGTGGTTGCCTCCTATGCTCTGGTTCCCAGGGAAATTAGGGCCAGATTCCTGCCCCGTCTCCAATACGGACCTGCAGATGGCTCAGAGTAGGTGTGGAGTGAACTTCTGGGCGCTTTCCCCGAGTCTGAAGAGCAGGCCCGGCCTGCCCCTGGAGGGAGACATCTGAAGGGCTCCCATCTGGCCGACAAGGCAGAACATCTGCTGGGAAGGGCCCTTGAGGCCTTGATGCTGGAGTAAATGTGACTGGGATTCCAGAACACACAACTTGCAGGGGGAGCTAGGCGCTGAAGTGTGTGAAGGTGGCTCACTGCTGAGGCTAGGGACGTGGGCAGCGGGAAGGAGGCCCCAGGGCAGGCATCTGGAGCTGCCAGGGACCAAGATGCCACTTGACAAGATGGTGGCCTGCGGGGCCTGGGATGCAAGGGAGGGACAGGTGGATTGGGGCCTCAAGGGCCAAAAGGGGACAGAAAGGGTGGCAGGCCTGGACATGGTGGGGGCAGGGAGGGGGAAGGGATCGGAGCCAGGAGGGGGCTGGGCGATGGGCTGGAGGCCGGGACCGGCAGGAGCCTGTACAGCCTTGGCCAGTGGGGCTACTGGCCAGACTGCATACATGATATTAGTATTTTTCCTTTTACTAAATTAAAAAAATTATTTTACGTTTATTTATTTTTGAGAGAGAGAGAGAGAATGCAAGTGGGAAAGGGGTCAGAGAGAGAGGGAGACACAGAATCCGAAGACAGGCTCCAGGCTCTGAGCTGTCAGCACAGAGCCCAATGTGGGAATCAAACCCATGCACCGTGAGATCATGACCTGAGCCAAAGTCAGACGCTCAACCGACTGAGCCACCCAGGCGCCCCTCCTTCTACTAAACTTTTAAAAAATCACCCACAATACAGACGTGTTAAGGTAAAAATGTTTCCTTCCTCTCTGGTTCAAAACTTGAGAGAAACGGGGCTCCTTTCCGGCCACGAGTCGTGGCATCCACGCACACCTGCACACGTGCTCAGGCGATGCATCTGGAGGGGGGTCTCTGGCGGGGGCAGCGAGGGGTGCAGGGTGGGAGGTGGCCCCAGTCCTGGAGAGCTCCTCTCTGACTCTCCACCTGCCACATCCCCCAGGCCTTGGGGCTGACATCTCTGGGGCCCAAGGGACCGGGGCTGCAGAGGCCACCGGCCAAGGCTGGCAGAGGGAGAGGGCCTCGCCTGGCCTTGGACCTGGGGTGCAGCGTGGGGCCAGAAGACCAGCCGGGACTGCCCTGAGCGTGCCCACCTGCTCAACTTGCCCCCTACAAACAGCCGGCCCCCACATCCTTGGCTGCTGGTGGGAACGAGGTGTGGCTGTCAAAGGCCCGAAGTCTGCTTTCCACATAGGGGCTCTGCAGGGGGCCTCCAGGGCGGCTGCCTGGGCTATGTGCCCACTAAGTACCTCAAGGCCTAGAAGGTAGAGTGGGTGAAGGCATACTGGGAGCCCATCCTTTGGGCTGGCATGGCTGGGAAGGCTTCCTGAAGGAGGGGGCATTCGAACTGGGTTTCCAAGAGAGGAATGCGTCACAGGCCCTGGGTGCTGGCCCCAGATCAGCACTGTCAGGCTCCTAACGTCTCTGGACCTGGGTTTTCTTACCTGCTCTTGCTGATCTGTGCCCATTGAAGGGCTCTGGGCTAGACATCAGGCTGGGGAGCTGAGGCAGCTCTGAGCAGGGAGAGGCTTATGAGAGGGGATGGCCTTCCCACCCTGAGCCCGGGGCCTGAGGAGAAGGTTCCATAGGTCTGTCCTGCTTCTCTCTGGGACCTTAGATGAAGCGCTGCCTCTTCTGGGCCTCAGTTTCCATGTCTGTGACCAGATGATCCCCCATGAGATAGTCAGCACTCGAGGGGGCCTCGCAGACCTTGGTGCCCCGCTGGGAGGTGGTCTCAAGCAGGGTGAGCTGGTCCTGCGTGTGCATCCTGTTTGAGCTGGGGTCTGGCTCTGTGGAGCTATACTTCTAGGCCTTGACCGCAAGTCTTCCAGGGCCTTCCAAGGCCCTGACATCCAGGGCCTGGGGTTTGGAAGGAAGGCAGTCGGGGGGGGCAAGAACACCCTCCCACCCCGGCTGCCCCTGGCACACAGTGGGCGGATCAGAGGCCTTGGAGTCAGAAAGCCTCAGGGGTTCAAATCCTTGAGACATAACAGCCTGGCCACGTGGCCTTAGGCGAGTCCCTGAACCCTGTGAGCCTCAGTTTCCCCACCTGAACAGGCATGATCGCAACATGTCAGCCCTCACAGGACGGTCATCGGGTCTGTGCAGGAGGCAGGAGAGACCAGGTACCCCAGCTCCCTCTGTCGCCTTCCCGGGGGCTGCGAGATCTCCATTCTGAGGCCGAGGGCAAGGGTGGTCAGTCCATCTGCCTCAGGCCTGTGTGTGTGTGTGTGTGTGTGTGTGTGTGTGTGTGTGTNTTATTTATGCTGAGCGTATATTTATATCAGCCCCTTTCTCATTAATAGGGCAGGAAATGGCTGGAATTGTTACATACCTGGCCGCCCAGGGGTCCCGCCTCGCCAAGACACACAGGGCCCTGGCTGCCCAGCCGCGGCTGCGAGGGGCCCCCTCCTCAGTCCCCGGCCTGAGTCCCTGGCCTTTCGCTGACCTCGATTGCATCAAGCCCCCCTCTGCTTCCTTGAGCTCCTACTCTGCACACCCCCTCACCCTGGAGCATACAGCCTTGGGAAAGGGGTTCATTTTCCGGCTTCTCCCTGTCCCCCGGCTCCTGACCCCCTCCCAGCCTCGGGAGAGAAGAAGTGTCAGGTGCTGCTTACAGAATGGGCAGACAGCAGGCAGAGCCTTAGAGGGAGAAATCAGGGCCCCCTGATTTGGGCGTGGGGTCCTGGAGCCCTGGGGGGGGGTGTGGGCAGAAGAGGAAGTGGGGGGATGGAGAGAGCCCTCCTGAGGTGCTTGGGGGTGGTCCCCGGGGCTCTGGTCCCCACCGAGCCAGGCTACACGTCCACCAGGATGGACCCCCGCCACCCGACAGGTGCCCGACAGAGTGGGGGCTCACGCGTCCCCCATCCTGGCCTCCATGGCCAACCGAGGCAGCCCCGCCGGCGGCCCCCTCCCTGGCCCTCACGGCCGCACTCAGAAGCAAACCGGAGTCTCTCCGGCGGAGCTCTTGAGCTCTTGGGCGAGGGCCCCAGGTGAGGCTGCCAGAGCTGAGAGGTGCAGCCCCCTCCCCAGAGCGCTCGCCTGACATAACCTATCAGTGCTTCCGCCTTAGCCCGCTCCCCTGGCCAGGGTACACACCCCTCCAGGCCGGGCTGTGCTGTCCTGCTGTCCCTCTCTTGGGTGACTTTGCTGGGGTGGGATTAGAGGGAGCCTGCGTGCGGGATGTCCACCAGCCCCAGGGGGAGGGGGGTAGCTGTGCCTGCTTACCCTCCCCTAGACGGGACCCATGGGCTGGGGTCCACTCAGCGTCCCCTCCCACGTTGGGTCTCCCGGAGGCTCCCCTGTGGTCAGGTGGGCCTGGCCTCCAACCTCTGCCCTCTGTGCCTCGATGCCCTCCCGCCTCAGTGGCCAGAGTGGGGCCAATGTGCAGATATGGTGACTGAAGCCCCGAGGTGAGGGGCTTTCCTGAGGGCTTGCCCTTTGCCTTCACCCCTGCTCTCTCAGCAGTACTTCTAGGGTCTGCGGAAAGGGGGTAGGAAGAAGGTGGCTTCTGACATTGAGGAGGGGACACTGAGACCCTCCAGCTCTCTAGGCCGGAGCCCCCCTGGGTGGTAGGAGGGGCTGCTGCATGCCTGGGGCTCAGGCAGGTGTCTCTGGGTTTACGGCTGTCCCGCCGTCCAGGGCCTATGTGCTCTATGGGGCCGGGTGGGCCAGGCCCCAGGTAGAGCACCTCGCCTGGGTTCCCTTTCCCCAGACGCCATGTTGAGCCACCAGCCTGCACAGCCCCAAGTCCGTGTCCAAGCCCTGGCCAGCAGCAGGTGCTCCTCCAGCCCTGCCCGGCTAGGCCTGGCCTGGCCAGGTGGTCTCGGACAGGCTGGCTCCTCTGGGAGCTGCCTGCTTGTAAGGTGAGGACCATACAGCCTGCATGGGAGTTGGGAGGACCCGATGAGGCAGGTGAGGGGCTCACATGGGGTCCAGCACGTGGTGGGTGCTCGGCAAACAGGGATATCTCTTCTGCCACCTCCGCATGGCGGCTGAGTGCCTGAGGGCTGGGGTCAGCGGTCAGCTCAGGTCCTCTGCCTGGCCGTTCTCCTGTCCCTCCATGTCCCAAACGGACTAGGGGGAGGGGGAGGGGCGGCCAGCTCCCCGGCAAGGCTGCGTCCTTGGAGATTCCCCTGGGGCTGGACTAGGTCCCCCACCCCACAGACCCTGCCTCAAAGGTCAGGGCAGTGCCTCCTCTCAATGCTTGGGCAAGGATGTCCAGGCCACCTAACTGTGGGAGGGGAGGGGCAGACATCCATCCCTGAAGCGTCCTCTCCCTCAGACCCTCTGCTTCATGTTGGGGTCCCGCCTGTCCCCGGCTTGTGTGACCCTGGGCAGGTTGTCAGGCTCTGTCCTTGCTCATGCAATGACACAGAAGCTTTTGGGCTCTGTGGTTCCTGAGCCAGAATCAGGAGCCCCCTTGGCTCTGGGGTTTTGCATGCTGGAGAGGGTAAGTGTGGAGCCCCCTGTTCTGGCCCCCACGCCCGGGTGTTGCAGTAATAGATAGACCCTGGGAATAGACGGCAGCCATGTGGAGCTGTGTCCGCCCCCACCCCAGACTCACATCTGGAGCCCAAAGCCGACGAGCCAGCTAAACACGGAGCATCTGGGCCCCGAAGAGCCTGCTCCCAGGTTAACGCAGCCCATCTGGGCCCCTGGCTGAGGCTCCGCCCTGTCTCCACGGCGGAATGCTGGCGCACATCTGGAGGGCTGGAGCCCTGTGGCCGCTCTGCCTTCCCGTGCTGCCTGGGTCCCCTCCCTGAGGCCGGGGTCCTCCGCCCAGAGGGCTCGCTCTTCCTCTCTGGAGGACACAGCTCCTGGGGCTTCTCCTGGGGGCCGCCTCGGGAATAGCATGGTTTTCACATACTGTGGACACATGTCCCTTGCTAGAAGTGGTGACAGCTGCCACTCTGCACCGACTCATCCGGCAGCCCTTGGCATTGCTCGAAAGAGCCTCTGGGGCCCCCCCGGCTGTCGTCTGCCTGCCCGCGCCTCCCCAGGGTGCCCAGGATGCCGCAGGATGTGTCGCTGCCTCTGCAGGGACCGTCCTGGGTCCCTGTCACGAAGCCCACCTCACACAATGAGACCGGCCATCACTTCCCTTCTCTTCCCCAATTCCCACCAATGGGGCTGCCCAGCAGGATGGGAGCAGATGTCTCCCCAGAGGCCCCAGACTCAGAGAGGAGGGCCTAGAAAAGAAGGTTGCTGGAGGGAACCAAGGAGCCATGCAGGAAAGACTTCGCGGGGGCAGAGACACCACGGGGCAGCCAGCGGGGAGGGACGCAGGCCTGGGTTGGAGGAAACTTCTGGGCCATGGGAACTGCCCAGCGGCTGCCTGGACTGCTTCCTCCTCAGACTGCCCTTCTGACCTCACTGGGGACATGGGCCCCTAATGAGTAAGGCATAGGAGTCTTGTCACTGTCATTGTGCTACTGAGCTCCTAGCACTGGGCCCAAGCCCTATTATTCCAAGATTCTAGGCTTCTGAAATGCTGCCTTCTCAGAATCTGAGCTTCCTGTGACCGGAGGTACAAACAGCCACCAGGCACATAGGGTAGTGGGGGGGGTGGGGGGAAGCAGGAGGGGGCAAAGCACCTCAAGAATGTGGATGGGTGTCTCTAGCCCCTGGCCTGGGCTGAAGGCCTTGCTGTCTGCCTGCTCCGAATGGCCTCTGCTCTGCAGCTGGCCCAGCCTGTGAGGCCTGGGGGTGTGAGCACGGAGCCCGGCGATTCTGCATCCTGTGGTCAAGCTTTATCAGAGCATCACTGGCCCCGATTGAAAAGAATCCTTTAATGCCGTAGCCTCCAGCCCGGAGGACCTGGAGCGTCAGGGATTGAAACCACAGAGCTTCATGCCTCCTCCTCTACCTCCTTACCCACGGAAAATTTGACTCAACAAGCATGCAAGATGGAGACACAAATAAAATGTCACAAGGGGTAGCCTTTATTGAGCCTGTTACGGTCCAGATACTGTTCTGAGGGCTCTGCTTGTACTAACTCATTCTGGCCTCCGTCGTGAGGGAGGTACCATTGTTATCACCGACCCATTTTCCAGATGGGGAGCCTGAGGCTTCAAATCCACTCAGCCCTTGGGTGGCAGAGCTGGGTTCAAACCAGGCAGTCTGGCTCCAAAGCCGGGTCCTTGACCACTCTGCATGTGGGCGGGCAGGGGTGGGGGCATATGGAGACAGAGATGGAGAAGGGACAGAGTGAGGCAGAAACAGGGGTGGCTTTTAGATCCTGGCAAGTGACGCTGCTGTCCCCAGCCCAGGAGGAGAGGCACAACCAGCCCATCCACAGGGATCATCTTGTCCTGTCTTCCCAGGCCCTTACATGAGGTGTCCAGGCATGAGGAACAGTCTAACAGAGAGAGGCTTTGTATTTTAATTTGAGTCTTTCTGGCCAGGGAGGGAGCTGCTACCTCTGGCTGTTCTAGAAGGCAGGTGTCTGGGGTTGTGATGGTCAGCCCTGGGCCCATCTGCTGTGCTAGGTCTTCACGGGGGACACTGGGTCCTGAGGTGGGGGCACTGTCTGCGGAGTCAGACTGTGTGGAGGGTCACTTAGAGCTTCTAGGGGTCTCTACGGATAAGCATGTGTCTGCGGTGGGGGGATGCTCCCTCTCTCTGCTTCTGCCACCATCTGATCTGCCTGGGGAACCCTCCTTCTCCCACACCGATCTTTTAACAACCTCACTGGGTGAGGTTTGTACTAAGCATCCCGGGGAGGACTTTGTCATGATGTAATACCTCAGTCCCCACAACTGTGGCAGGAAGGGATCATGTGTATCCCCATTTTACAGATGAAGAAACTGAGGCTCAGAGCTGGTAAATCACTTGTCCACACAGCTGACAAGAAGTTCAAATCCTGGCCCGTCTGACCCCTCTCACCGAGCCCCTGATTCCCATCCCTGCCCAGAGGGCTGGGGGAGAAACCTCCATTTCCCAGACTCTAGGGGCCGACCCAGGCTTCCCAGATTCCCTGCCTGACGCCCCCAGTCCCTAGCTGGCTGGCTTCAAGTTGGCCCCGCCTGGACTTGGGGGCTGGCCGAGGGCCAAGGGGGAGGACAATAGGAGTAAGAGGAGCGGAACCCCTCTTGGAAGGGGGGGCAGAGGTCGCCCAGGCCATGCTTTCTGCATGCATCTGAGGTTCTGTGGCCCAGGCCTGTGTGGAGAGACTGAGGCAGGAAGGACAGATGCTGGCCTTGTCCTGTGGTCCTAGGGGACTTGGCTCTCACTGGGGGGTGGGGAAGGGGGAGGGGGGGCTCTGGCCTGAGGAGAAAGGAAGTGGAGGAGCTTCCTGCTAAGACCTAGATTAACTGGACTCTACACGGTTGAACTTGGCAAGAGGAGGGAGCTGCTGGTTCAGCCCAGACAGCACCTCCCTCCTCCGCCCTGGGCAGGCGGCGGGTCCCGGAAAGGGCAGTGGACTCAGGGCCCCTGCCTCGGGCTGCGGACCCCTGCGGGCCTAGCCTCCCCGAAAGGCTCACCAGGTGGACTTCCTGTGGCCCCTCCGCTGGCCCCTCCCGGGGATGCTGTCCTCGGAAGTCCATCGTGTCCCCCGAGCCTCGCTGAACGCCTGAGTCAGATGGGGAAGCTGGTAGCTTGGGGGAGAGCCCAGAGCCCTCTGATGCCACTTGCCAAGGTCCCCGTGCCTGGACCACTCATTCGGTGTCGATCCTGGTCCCCAGGACCAAGTCTCCCTGGGCTCCGGATGGGAACTTGGGTGCCTAGGATGGGAGACTGGTTCCCACGGTGGCCTTTGAAGGCCTGTGGCTGACTTGGGACCACTGATCATTACCCTGTCCCCCAGGATGGGGGGGGAGGTCTGGCTCTTGTCTAGGCCCCTGGGCTGGGGTGAGGTTTCTACATGTGACTCTGACTGTCAGGTCAGCGGCTGGCCCAAGAGACACTGCCCCTGGCCTCACCGAGGGTGCTTCTCGTTCCCTCCTGGGGGGCTGCTGACCCATGGGCACTGGAGCTGGGTCTGCAAGGGGGTCGTTAGCATGCCCGCCCCTTCCCCACCTGGGGAGGGGCCCTTAGGAGCCGGGTCCCCGCATTCACAGCCCGGGGGGAAGGGACGGTTAGTAGCAGGTGCTCAGAGTGGTAGAGGCCTGCCCCCTGTTTTCTTCCTCCCAACGAAGGATTTGGGCAAAGGGCTCTGACCATTCCCTCCATTCACAAACACTCTGGCTGCCTCCTTGGTGACAAGCCCCAGGCTGGGACGCAGAAGTCCTTGCCTGCGGTGAGTCCCGGTCTTGCTGCTGAGAGGTGCGAGTGCCTCGAATCACCTACCTCCTAATTCTGGCCTCAGTTTCCCTTTCTGAGGAACAGGGTTGGATTTGAGATGTTCGGCAGAACCTTCCGGCTCTTGCTGAGGTGAAGCCCACTCCTGGCCCAAGTGAGCAAAGCCCACCACCCACCCACATTCCCAAGGTCACAGGGCTCCCTGGCCGGTCCCCAGGCTGTGCCTGCGACCATCTTTCCAAAGTCTTCTGTTACCAAGGGCGAGAGAGAGAGAGAGAGGGGCTTCTTCCTCACTGTCTTCAAAGCCAAGCACCGGGGAGCCTGTCAGGGAGCAAATCCTTCCAGACAAAGCAGGCCAGTCAACAAACAGGCGACCAAGACAACAAGGAAAGATTACGAAACCCAGATTCAGGGAAAGAGGCCACTCCAAGCCTCTCTCCGGGACAGGGGGCGGCGAAATTGGGCCAGGCCTGTGGGTCAGAGCCGGCCTGGCCCGGACTATTTTTGTACTGTCTCGGGGGGTGGGGGCTGATGAAATCCCAGCTGCATTTCACCAAAACACTTTCCCCTTAAGCCCGAGCTCCATGTGGTTCAAATTCATTGTCACTTAACTCATCACTCAAGGCTCTGAGCCGCACCCCTCCCCCCCCAAGAAAGACAAAAACACAGTCTCTGGCACGCGGGTGAGGTGGGCGTGAGGGGTTGTGACAGCGGGCTGCCTGCCTTGACCTTAGCTGCCCCTGGCTCCTTCCATCAGGGCCTCGGTTTCCTCCGAGGTAGGAAGAAGAGGCAGGCTGCTAGGCAAGCCCCACGGGGACTTGGGGTCGCTGACTCTCTCCCCTCCACACTTTCCGCCCGACCCCACCGCTGGAAGCAGGAAGCTGATGTGCCCCAAAGTCCTGTGCGCGGGAGTGCCCGGAGGTCACCCCATGGCAGTGTCACGTGGGCACATATCTGTGCCAGCGAGCAAGGAGAGGCCAATCTGCCTTTTCTTCTTGGGGCTTTTTGCAGTGCTTGTTGGCTTGCACCTGGTGTTCTTCACCTCAGGGCTTGTTGGGGTTGGCGAGGCCTAGATCCCAGCGGATGGGAAGGGCTGCTGGGAGGGGAGCCACCAGAGGGCATTTTAGTCTTTATCAAACAGGGGGACAATGACCTCTGCTTTTATGAGCTGCACCGACCTGTGGCTTCCCGAGCTGGGTGGCCACGGCTGCGGGTGCATTTGATGATAGGCCCACCTGCCTCTGTTCTATTCTGGGTGCCTAAAGCACCCAGCCTGCTCCAGGTCACGGTGGGGCTAATCCACTCCTGGGTCCCCAGTGCCCAGCACGGGGCTTGGCCCAGGACCCGAGCGCTAGGCATGCTTGTCGAAAGAATTAATGCATTTCTCAAATCACATCAAAGTGCTATTTTCATTATCTCCAGGGCCAGATGAACCCAGGGCCGCAGCTCTCCAGATAAATATGGACACTCTGGCCCCTGCATACTCCACAGGCAGGGAGAGAGCCCTCGTTCTGATTTCGGCAGGAAGGAAAGCCCCAGTCCGTAGAGAGAGGTCACCCGGCGCTCTCCTCCCGCCCACATCGGGGGCGCCTAGCGACCCCTTCTGCTCTGCCGACCCCTCTGCTGGGCCGACCCTGCCAGCTTCGGTCTCTGGTCCCCAGACTGAGGGGGGCAGCCGGGTGGAGCTGCAGGAGTGTGCTTTCCTGGGCAGGGTCGGGCAGTTCCTGAAGCAGGAGAGTTGTTTGGGTGCAAACATTTCCCTGCATTGTCCGGCTTCGGGAGGGAGCCAAGAGTCTGGGCAGGAGGCGGGGAGCTGTTCTCCCTTCCACCCCAAAGAGGACACCTCGGAGCACACAGGTGGGGGCTGGGAGGCTGTCCCAGGCCTTGGGGGATGCAGAGGAACTAGCAGGGGATAGAACGGAGATCTATCGGATTTAGGTGGAGACACCAACTGGCTTTTGGTCCAAGTCCAGCTGCAGGATGAGATTGTACCCACTCCGGGGGCTGCTGGGAGGCGCCTGTCCTTCTCATGCTGGGCGCGCCAGCCTACCCACGCGTCTCTCTTCCATGAGCAGCAGCCCGCCGACCTCCCCTTTCAGCTAAGCTTGCCCTGCCTTTGAGGCTTCTGCCCAATGATAACTTCTCTGGGGACAGTGGCTCTGGAGACGGGGTCTCCTGGAAGTTGAGGGAAGGACATCCATACTCATCCCTGTGGGTCTCCAGAGTCCACTCTCTCTGCCACAGCTCCTCTGAACAAGGCACTCCCCCCACCCTGACTTCTGCTTTTCCTCCCTGGGGCTCCGGAAGGAAGCTCGTCTAGGTAGCCGTGGGCAAGGATGTGTATCCCAAGTGATGTTCCATGGAACCTTATTTGGGGGGAGACAAAAAGGTTCTGGCTCCAATAAACTGGGGAAACACTGGACTTGACAAAGTCCAGCAGAACTTCTCAGAGCCTTTGATTATGAACAGGGTCTTTGATCTCCTAAGACAGGGCCTGGCACGCAGTGTTTCCGAGCCTAATTTGACGGTAGTGCCGTTTTTCCTCGAGGAATCTTTTCCAGGATGAGTGGGACATGCCCTGGGCTGTGCAAAGTGGTGGAGACGGTGCCTGTGGGTGAAGTTGCTTTACTTTTTGTGTCAAGTTTGAAATCGCCCTGATAGCTCTGGATGGAGTTGGCCACGGGAGTGTGGAGGTCTAGCCCCGTGATTTGTCCTCTCTTCCTTAGCACTGAAGGGAAATGGGCTGGCATGGCAGGTGGACAGAACAAAGGGGCTCAGGACAGACCTGTCCATGTCTCTAACTTATTCTGAAAATGCTAGCCACATTTAGGTCAGTTGTGGTTGAGGTTGGGCAAGACCCAGGCCGCAGGGAAAGCTGCGAGGATTTCACTCATCAAGCCGGTGTGAAGTTCTGGAAAGAGCCATCCCAGTTTTGGGAGAGATCTGACTCCAAGACCAGATTTTGATTTTTTTAATGTTTATTTTTGAGAGAGAGAGTGAGAGCAGGGGAAGGGCAAAGAGAGAGGGAGACACAGAATCCAAAGCAGGTTCTAGGCTCCGAGCTGTCAGCATAGAGCCGGATGCGGGGCTTGAACCCACGAACTATGAGATCATGACCTGAGCTGAAGTCGGATGCTCAACTGACTGAGCCACCCGGGTGCCCCTCCAAGACCAGATTTAGGGATGAGTTTCTAAGACTGGTGCTACTGCTTGCGTCTCCTCCTGCAGATCGCTGTCCCCTCCTCGCAGCTGGAGTCCCTGGGCCCCACCAGCAGCCTCAGCTCTGCCCCAGATTCCGGGGCCCTGCCTTCCATGAGGGGCTTTTTGAAGGAGCCAAGTTCAATGTTCAGGTGATTGACAGTTGCTCTTGTGTTGCGGTTCTGATCATGGAGGCTCTGCTTTGCTCCTAGGTTCCCTCTTCTCTGTCTGCTGCTGGACGTCCCCACCTCTGCCTGGGTCCCAAGTCCCAGATTCCTATCGCTTCATCCCATTGACCCACTGGGTTCCTTCTTCCTGTCAACTCTGGCTCGTCCTCTCTGAGTCTGTCTGGGCCCCAGGCCTGGCCCGCTGGCCGGCCTCCCTGTAGGTGACATTGTCTGAGAGCCTGTTCCATGTCAGAGGTAGTCCAGCTGGTCAGTCCCTCCCTGTCTCAGTCTGCAGCTCTCAACTGTCTCTGGGGCTCGGACAGCAGACAGGCAAGTAGGAACTGTTCTACTTCAAGCCTCTTGAAAGTCATTCACTCATTTGCTCGTTCGATTACCTATTCTATCAACATCTGCGGAGTTGACCTTGGTCCTGCTCTAAGTCAGTGGTTCTCAAACTTAAGCGTGCATCCTCAGCCCCTGCAGGGGCTGATTTAGTAGGTCTGGGATAAGGCTTGATAATTTGCATTTCTACCAAGTTTCCAGGTGATGTTGATGCTACTAGTTGGGGGTGGGGGGGAGAGGCACACTTTGATGGGACAGGTAGAAGCAGTTATCAGCTATTAACATCCACATATGGACTAGTTTATCATCAAGCCGTTGAAACCAGAAGCATCCTCCATGGGGAGGTCTGGACAGAGGAAGGCTTATGGAAGGACATGGATCCCAGCGGGGGAGGAGAGATGTGCCAAGAGACAGACGGTGGCCCAGAGAGCTGGTTGGAAGCATAAAGGACAAGTTTGTCTCCTTCCCAGGCTGGGCCAGGCCCGGGGCTGGAGGGAGGCAGGCCTAGGGAAGGCTGGGGCCACACTGAGCAGAGAGGCTGGGATTCGGCCGTGGGCCCAGTGCACCTGACCCGTGGGGCTGGGAACAATGGCTGGGCCGGTGCTGCCTGGCCAGCTGCCCCGCACATCTCTGTTTTCCTTCCCGGCTCCGATCTCCTGGAGCTCTCTTTGCTCGCTCCCTCTGCGGCAAGCCCATCCTGTCCGCTGGCCCCTCGACAGCACATTCCTTCGTGCTGATTCCTTTGCGGCTACAAGCGCACGTTCTCACAGTAAGGAGGGAAGTGAGGCCAGGGACTGGGGTGATGCAGAAAGGGGGCTCAGGCAGGCCTCCCTGGGGCTCTGGCTCTGTACTGAGACCAGTAGGCATCTGGGGGAGGAAGGGGCACCCCCTCGGGCTGGGGGTTCCCCAGGACCCAGCCACCCCTAAGGGCTTAGACTGCTTTTCCCCTGGACTCTGTATCTCCTGCTGGTAGGCAGGGTGCAGAGATTGGGGGTTCCTGGGCCCCGGGGCCCTTGCCTCATGCACGGTCATATCAGATGCACCCTCTACAAAGCAGGGCCCTGCGCATGCTCTGCTTCTCGTGGAGGAGGGCGCGAGGCCATAGTGGACTGGTCCCTTCTGGAACAGGACCTCCCCCTGGCTCAGGCCACTGTTCCTGAAAGACCTGTGTGCAGGGGGACATGGGGGCCCGGGGTTCCATCCAGGACAGCCCTGCCTAGCCCTTCTGTTATCCCACCAGGGTCACCTTGCCCAGAGGCTGGCAGGCCGTGACATTCCCTTTCCCCCTGGTTTGATGAGCTGGAGGCCAAGGAGTATGGTGCCACCCAGCGTGACACAATATTGCAGTGACCTGTACTGTCTCACCTCATGCTTGGCGGGACCCCAACATTCAGGGGGGTCTATGGCCCTGCCTGGCAGCAGGGGGCTCAGGGCTTATGCCCTGGATTCTTTCCCAGTCTGTTTGTGCTGGGACAGGGCTCTTACCTTGGGGTCAGGTTCAAGGTTCAATCGAGTTGGGGTCAGAATCAGGGTTTAATCTGGGATTGGGATTCGGGTCAGAGAGGGCTCTGGGGTCAGCCTGCATTTCAGGGTGCAGTTCAGTCTAGGGGTGGAGGTAGGGTTCAGTTTGGATTCAGGCTTGTTCTGGGGCTACGGCTGGGCTTAGCCTAGGGTGGGTGTTGGGGCCCCTCTGGGTTTGGGGGTCAAGTCTCAGACTAGGTACTCTGTATCAGGATAAGACTCTTGTGTGGTTAAGGTGGGTATATGTTAAGTTAGAATATTTTTTTGGAAGTTTATTTATTTAGAGAGGAGGGGAGGGGCAGAGAGAGAGAGAGAGAGAGAGAGAGAGAGAGAATCCCAAGCAGGCTCCACACTGTGAGCACAGAGCCCAATGCCCGGCTCAAGCTCATGAAATGTGAGATCATGACTTAAGCCAAAAACAAGAGTCAGACACTTAACCGACTGAGCCCCCAGAAGCCCCAAGGTGGGTATATGTTAAAGGTGATCCCTGCCCCCAACCCTTACCCTCACAACCAGCTGGTCCCTAATCCCTGGAGCCTTTAAAGGGGCCCAGAGGCAGAATGAAGGCTGGGCTGTGGGGGTTGGGGAGGGCACATCAGTAAATGTGTCCTGATGCCTGTGCTGGAACTGGGGGCACAGGGTGGACCAGCTACCCCTTGGCTCTCTCTGGGCCTCAGTTTCCCTGTCTGAGAAGCTCCATGCTGGGGAGTTGGGCTGCGCTGCCTGGACCTGGCAGCTTGGGTGGCTGGGTGTGGGGAGGGCAACCCGGGTCGCTGCAGAAGCCGTGGCCTGGGCAGGGTGTCGAGGAAGGGCAGGCGGGACAGACCTTCCTGGGAACCCACTGGCTGAGGGTCCATAGCCAAGGAGGCATCCTAGTGGCTGACGATGCCACCTCCGTGGTCAGAGGACCCCCCTCTCTGGCGTGGAGCCTTCCAGACCACGAGTGTGGCTTTAATGTTAGGGCTCAGGCATGGAGCCGGGCAAGGGGTCAGATTCCGGCACCAAACTCCAGATGCCCCCAACCCCTGTCCGACAACTGACGCCCGCCCTGCTCATCAGCAAGTGTCCCCAAACAGCCGCCACAGGGGCTTTGCCCTCAGAAGGGCAGGTCACGAGAACCAGGGGCCGTGCTCGGCTTCTGTTTCTTCTCTCCCTTTCTCAGCTTAGCCCCCTAATCTGGCCTCCTCCTGTCAAAGCCGCAGACACAAAAGAGAAGCCCCGATTGACGTCAGGCGAAGCGCCCACAGGGCCTCTGTCTCTTCCAGAAATCTGGCTCTGGTGCCCAGAGTAGGATATCTGTGGTTTTTAAAAGGTGAAAATGGCCCATAACCCCGCTTCTGTGTCTCCATCAAAACCTGGCAAGATGGGTGGTTTGGGGGAAGGTGGGCTCCAGTGTCCTGGTCCTAGTCCGGAGTTGGACTGGACTGCTGAGCCCCCTCCCCTCCGTGGGGTCCCCTCACCGAGCCCCTCCCTCTCCCACTCACTTGGACACCCTAGAATCCTGTGCTTTTCCGTGGTCCCTAGCAGCGCCTCCCTGCCCCCCGCTGTCTCTCCTGGGCCTTCTCCTTCCTCCCATCTCTGTCCTCATTGCCCACTGCCCAGTCCCCCTGGGGCTTCATGGTTCGTGGGTTTCTGGGCACCCCCTTCCCGATTAGGCCCTAATCTCCATGGCCCTAACACCAGCCCCAAGCCTGGCACGCAGTAGGTGCTTTGTGAGCCTTTGCTGGATCGGGAAGGAAGAATTCCTTCTTGAATCTCCGTCTCCGCTCACACTTTGCCCGGCTTGGATGTGGACATTGGGACCGCGGGGTTCTGCGAACCATCTGCATCGCAAGCAGTGGCCACTGGGAGGAGCGGGGGAGCCAGATGTCGGTCGTGGCCTTCGGTCAGCCTGACCCAGCTCAGCTGCAAGGTGGCCCTCTGTGCAAGGACCATGATGGCCAGGCTCCCTGAAGGACATCATATGGTCATCAGGCCTGTCCCGCTTCTCGATGTCTGCCCTGGGGACCAGAGTCCCTTGTTCTCACAGCCCAGGAATAGGGAGAGAAAGACTCCATCTCTGATTCTTACCCCGAGCCCTCTCCATCTGTTGCAGCCTCATGGCCGCTGCCGGGCTATACAGATGACTCCTTCCCTGGGAAAGTGTCCCCCATGCCATGGTGAATGTGACCATGACCTTGTCTCAGTTTCCTGTCATTTATGGAATATGGTCCAAGCTGCTGACACTGGCTACCCACACTCATGCTTTCTATCTCCTGTCCTTCAGCTCCTGCCAGCAACTGGCCATCTCTCTGAGGCTTTATCTGGCCCCTCCCTGGGGCCTGAGCTAAGCAACCTGCCTCCCCTCCTCCCGGGCACCCTGCTGGACCTTGAGGTCTCCTAAGTGACCAGTGATTGGCATCTGGGCAGCCCTGGGCTAGCCCTGAGACCTGTACCATGTCAGCCACCGTGTGATATAACAGGAGCTTACATCCTTTGCCCCCATTGTACTGATGAGAACATTGAGGCCTGCAGAGGAGAGGAGACAGCTCATCCCAACGGTCTCTGATTCTTCTTTGCAATTTTCCTTTTGTTGACCGATTGCTGTCGCTACCTAGGGTCACCTGAGTGGGCTTCACGGTGGACTGGACCACTGGGGAGAACACCTCCTCCAGGAAGCCATTGTGATTCCCCCCCTACCCTGCCAGCCTCCTGAGCCATGGATGCTGGGTGCTGCCCAGCTATCTTAACATCAGCTGCCTGTGAACATCATCATCAGAATCTCACCTGGTGAGACTCACCACTGGTGCTTTCTTACCTTGGGCACGCCCTTGTCTTTGTTGTTGTTGTTAAGCTCCACTTGACCTATTTATAGAACGAATGTGTTGCCCTGGAATTCTGAGGCTCTGCAGTGGATTGGGGTTTGCTCTGGGAGGCCGAGGCCAGGGTTTTGGTGGCCTCTCACTGCGTGCACCAAGTGTAGTTGAAAGATCACGAGGAGGAGGCAGCAGGTCCTGGATGAGAATCTATGTCGGCCTCTCCGTGACTGTGTGGCCTTAAGCACATCCCTCTCTGGGCCCCAGTTTCCTACAAAACGGGGAAAACTGCCAAGCCTGGCTTCCTCGGGGGTGATTAAATGCAACGGTGGCTTTGGAGGTGTTTGCTAAGTTGAACAGCACAGTGCAGGTGGATGGTGGGGGGGACTCGGCAGCCCCCAGCACCCCGCGCAGGGCCCGGCTCGTAGGAGACCGGCCGGATGACCGCACACGGCTCCCTGCCGAGGGAACGTGGCAGGTGTCTGGACGCTGCGTCCCCAGGCGACTTGTACGGGCAGCATTCCCGGCAGCTCATGCTCCATTCCCAGCCGGTCCCGCTGCCGGGCCAGCCTCCCTGCTGATGGAGAGGCTGGTGGGGGGGCCACCTGGCACTGGCCCAGCCTGGCCAGTCTCCCACCCATGTTTTGTTCGCAGTTTGGAATGTCCTGGGACGCGGAGCTCGGCTCCCTGGGGAGGCACTAGTGCCATCCCCTTGATCTCATCTCTGGACAGGTTTCTTGTTCATTCCAGCCTGGGACTCGGCAGGCTCCCAGCCCCAGCTGCTGCCAGTCCTGGTCGGTCTGTGTCTGTCCCGGTACTGGCAGCCAGGAGCCGTGCAGCCGGAGCTGGGGGGCTTCCCCGGGGGTGGGCTTCTCATAGCCCATCCGCGGCAGGCCCCCGAGCATGCCTCGGAGCCCGTTCTCTGCAAGCGTTTTTCCAGCTGCTTCTCTTCACAAACTCCTTTCTTTGCTGGTGACCCCCCAATACTGAGGTCCTGAAGTCTGTTTGGGATGATGTTCTCAGGACCTAAGGGACTGGGGCAGGGGCAGAACGTGCCAGCTGCCCTGATTTCCGTTCCCCTGAGGGGGACAGACTGTGCACAGAGTAGGTCCCGTGAAGTGTGCGCAGGTGTCAGAGAGGTAGAAAGATGTGTGGGGGTACGTGCGTGGGGTTTGCTTTGGCTCCCAGTTGTAAGTACCCCTAAACTCGATTCATTGCAAGGAGAATTTGGGGGGAAGGGCTTGGGAGGTTGGGGTCTGGTTAAGGAAGGAGCCCATTCTCCCCTGGTAAGCAGGCACTTCTGGGGTGGCTGAACGCGGTACCCTGACTCGGTCCCATATGCCCAGGTGAGGCCCTCTTGGCTGGAGAGCAGGGAGGTCAGGCTGGACCCGTTCTCAGGAATGCGCAAAGGTGTATGTGTGCATGTGAGCGCGTGTGCGTGCGTGCATGCGTGTGTGTTCACACGCACCAGTGAGTCACTCCTGAGCCTGAGGAAAGAGATTCATCCTTATCTAGCCAGGGTACACTCCTAGTGAATCTAGCTCACACCTGGCTAGGTTGCAGGGGGTGGGCAAAGAGGAATCCTCTCCGGGGGAAACGGAGTCCCGAACAGACCCCTGTGGTCTGTCCTCAGCTTGGGTAATCCCTGCCCCAATGGAGGTCAGCACCTGCCCCAGGCCTGGGTAAACTCCCCTCTTTCCACATCATTAATGAGGAGACTAAATAAGTCAGTCCCTCTGGCAGGCCCCCCAGCCCCCCAGGCAGCCTGGCTGGAGCTATTAATATTCCCCGTGTTTATGACCCTTTGGCCCTGCTGACAGGCTCCTCTCCCTAGCCGTTGGAATTAATTTTGTGAATCAGAAAAGGGTGGGGGGGAGCAGCCTGTTGGAATCCAGGACAATGACATCCCCACCCCACCCCCCTGCAGTGGGTCCCACTCTCTAATTCTAGAAAACAGTCCCAGTGTCCAGCCCAAGCCGGGGCGCCTGCCTAGCTGGGGTTGCCTCATACCTCTGCTATGCTCTCCCCGCGGGAGGGGGCTGGCCCCAGCCCCGATGATTCAGGACCCCTGACACCTTGCACTGATGTCAGTGGGAACTGAGGCCTCAAGCCCTGGGACCTTCTGGCTCGTCGCCTGAGCCCGCGCCCTGCACGGGGCTTGGCCCCGGCTCGTGCCTCTCGTGACCTTCCCATGGACGAGGTCTGGCTGGGAGAGGAGGCCAGGCCAGACAGCCTCTCCCTCACGCTGTCCCCTTTCCGAGAGCTGCCCGAGCTGGCGCCGGGACGTCCCCGGCCTCCTCGGGTTTCTAGGACTCGTTCTAAAATTAATATGGGGGAATTCGGGGAATTTGGGAGCAAGTTCCCAGAGAACCGTGGCTGCCCTGGGGGCAAGCATCCCTGCTTCTTCCCACCCTCCTCCGATTTTTATTTCCGAACTTCCTATATGGGCAGATCCCCTGTGGGCAAACTCACTCTGTGAAGGGCAGGACAGGATACTCTGCCTCTGTACGTGGGGGAAGAGTCTTCTCCTTCTACCCCCACCGTGGAGAAGTTTCCGGGAGGAGACTTGTATACAAAATACTCTCTTAAGTCATTTGGAATATGTTTGCAAGTATTTGGTGGGTTGTGTTTTCACTTTCTTGATGCACAGAAGTTTTTCATTTTGATAACATCCAATGTATCTATTTTTTCTTTTGTCCCTTGTGGTTTTGCAGAAATCGCTGCCAAAACCAAGGTCATGAAGATTTACCCTTATGGTTTCTTCTGAGAGTTTTATGGTTGTGGCTCTTAAGATCTATTTTGAGTTAATTTTTGTATATGGTGTGAGGTAGGGGGTCCAACTTCATTCTATGGCATGTGGATATCAAGTTGTCCCAGCAGCATTTGTTGAAAAGACTAATCTTTCCCTGTTGAATATTCTTGGCACCCTTGTCCAAAATCAATGGACCATAAATGTAATGGTTTATTGCTCAATTTTATTCCTTTGAGTTATATATCTATCCCTAGGCCAGGGTCATACTGCCTTGATTTCTATAGCTTTGTAGTAAGTTTTAATATCAGGAAGTGTGACTCCTCCAATTTTGTTCTTCTTTTCAAGATTATTTTGGCCTTTTGGGGCTTCTTGTGATTTCATATGAATTTAGGATGAGCTTTTCCATCTTGCAAAAAACCCCAAAACACCCAAAAACCAAAACACCATTGGGATTTCGATAGAGATTGTACTGAATCTGTTTCTGGTAGTATCGTCATCTGAACAATATTAAGCAATATTCACAGATTAGACAATCCATGAACATGGGCTGCCTTTCCATTTATTTAGGTCTTTAATTTCTTTTCATCATGTTGTGTAGTTTTTGTTGTGCGAAGCTTGTGTTTCTTTTGTTAAATTTATCGCTAGGTATTTTGTTCTCTTTTTTTTTTGATGCTATTACAAATGGACTTGTTTTCTTAATTTCGTTTTTGGGCTGAGTCATTTAAAATAGGCTTTGACATAAAGCATCAGCATGAGCATCATTTATGACCCAACTTGTCAAGACCCTACTTATGTAAAAAGTGAGATCCGCTGTGACTCTCAAGCCTAGGTTAGTTGCTTTCCAAGGTCTGAACTATGACCCTTTCTCCTACCCTGGCCACTGCTGGAGGCATGGCCTCTAGGGGGACATTTCATCTTCGTCCTACATCTCCCTGCCTCCAGTCTCTCCCTGCCCCAGCCTCCTCCCTTCTGCTTAAACGATATTTTAAACGATATTTTTAAATCTGATTGTGTCATTTCCCTGCTTACAGCCTCCTGTCGCTCCCCATCTTATCCATGAGAACACTGTAAGCTCTTTGGTCTTCTGTTTAAGACTCTTCATCCTTACTAAAGACTTCCATTGCCAGTTCTGTGCGGACAGTCCTTGTGGACAGCATCACAGGTGCAGCAAAGCCATCGGATTCTAGGGAAGCTCAGTGAGGGCACCAGATCAGCTCTTCCTCTGCTGTCTCATCTCCTCCTGCAGGACCTCCTTCCTCCCTGCTTCCCAGATGCCTCCTCCTCCCTCCCTCAGCCCCTACATCCTGTTACCAAGTCCTATAGATTTTGTCTCCTAAGCCCCTCTTGTATCTGTCCCCTCTTCTAAACAGGCTTTATCTCACCTGCTCACAGGTCACCAGAGCGATTTCCTACAACATAGATGCACCCTGCTTAAAATTTTTAATGACCTCCCATGGCCTCCAGGGTCAGATCCTGGATGGTCAGCCTTGCACCTTCTATGAGTACAAGGCCTGCACTCTCTGTCCCCCTCCATCTCTGGGCCCATGATGTCTCCTCATTTGGGCCTACCTGGCAAACTCCTGCTTCTTCTACCAGATTTGCCTCCAGAGCTAAGGTTTCCCACGCCACCCCCACCCTGCCATGGCACCCAGGCCACTCCATCTGTTTCCCCTCCTTGGCCAGGACCACGCTTGGTTTTTCTCTGTGCCACGGAGCCCACAACAGGCCTGGGATACGGTGGCCACTGGCGAACGTGTGCACAACACTGAGAGGGCAGATGGGGGAGTCGGGGAGCAAGGGAGCCACAAGATGCTTTGGGAGCAGCTGGGTTTGGGGCCCCACAGTCATGTCATGCTGGAGTGCTGTGGTGAAGTGGGGAGTCACTGGTGGGTCTGTGGGGGGGGGGGACTATGGCTGGCTGGCTAATGTGGCTCTAGCTGGGCCAGGGCCTTGAGAGGGGCTTTGCATGTGTGTCCCCAACCTTCCCAACCCCTCCGCTTAGGGGTCACCTCTGTCAGTCACCCCTCCCCCACCACAGCTGGGTTCTGCTCACCTTTACTTCCTCTTTGTCCTTGCCCCCCACCCCCTCTCTGGCTTGACTGCTGCCCACTGTTCTGGTAAGAACAGTGGCCTCCTTGTCCCTCCGTCTGAGCGGCTGAGCAGCAAGGCGCAGCGCCCCTCCTGCCCCTCCTGGCCTCCCTGCCACCCCTCCGGCCCTCCTACCCTGCATCGCCCCAGGACCCTACCCTGCTCCCCGCAGCCCCCAGCTCACCAGCTCCCGGTCCTGAGTCCTGCCTCACGGCTGCGCTGGGTTGTCCTCACTCTGATTCTCCATGGCTACGTGTGACAACCAGTCTCCACTGCTTGGCCAGACACTTTTCAAGGGCAAGGATGCAGAGGGCTTTTCCCCGAATCCTTAGAACCTAGCCCAGGCTGGCCCAGGAAGAGCTCAATAAATGGTTTAACATGGAATTCTATCAGAACTACTCCCTACTCACCTCTCACTCAGAGATAAGATATTATTCCAGGGGCACAAGAATAGGCTCCTAGGAGGGAGTCCGTGACTGGGCTTTTGTCCTGTTTACATTATCACTAGGGAATGTCCTAGGGCCTTCTGGGAGGGGGAGTGGGTATGAGGGGCAGGCACTGAGAACCTTTCCTTGTCGGGGCAGCAATCGTTATGGATCCAATAGCAGGAGGTCCCCACCCAGTGTCCCATGCCTCCGTCCTGCCCGGGGGTCCCTTCTCTTCCCTGGAGCCCCCTCCTCTAGCCTCCTCAGCTGCCAGCACGTGAGTCTGGTGCACAGCCTGGCTCAGTGCCTCCAAACACACAGAGCGGCCCTGGGTCCCCGGTGGCCGCACGGCTGGGAGCAAGTCACCCGCCCAGGTCTACGGTCCCCACATGGGTTCCTGTCTCTGCCCCACGGTACCTCCCGCCAGTGCCTAATGGCTTCCATCTGCCCCACTGACTCACGGGGCTCCAGCTGTCAAGACTTAAAAAGTTTCCAAATTCCTTCCCACCCTGCCTTTCCAGGCTACTTCCCCAGCTCTGGCCCCCTGGTGGCACCCCCACATATCCAACCAGCTGCTCCTTCTCATGCTCCTCCCCTAGGAGTAGGGGAGGGAGTGGTAGAGAGGGGCTTCTGTGAGGGGCAAGGTCCCTCTCTCCCCAGGGGAGGCCCTGCTGGCAGCAGAGAACAGGAGGGCTGCAACATCAGGGTCCAAGGAGCCATCGGGACGACGTGTCCATTTTATAGATGGAGAAACTGAGGCCCAGAGCCGGTAGCAGAGCAGGGGGTAGAACACAGGGCTTGGAGCCTGGTCTAGAGATCTCCTCTGCCCCTTCCTTCTTCTGCTCTCTCTGCTCCTTTCATGTGTTACTCTTCCCTTGGCCATGGGAAAGACAGCTTCGGCCTGGCCCGCCCTTCCCCAGGGACCAGGGCCACTTGGTGACCAGGAGGGGTCTCTCCATGCCCCCCACCCCCTGGCCTCTCAACAGCTGGCCTGCTTCTCCCCTGTCCCTCAGGATAAATCCTGAAGAAGTGTTTGTACCTAAACAGTATTTCCAGGGCAACTTGCATTCCTGGGGGGTGGGTGGTCGGAAGGGTGCAGGAGGAACGGGTCTAGCTATGATGCCCTGTGACCCACAGCCCCTCTGGGTTTATGGGACTTGGGGCCTGGGAGCCTGTCTCACCCTTGATCTTGTACAGAGCCTGAGGATGATTGTATGAGCCACCCTGTCTCCCATTCCCTTTTACAGTGCATCTTCCACAGAGGGACTGTGTGTTTGGGGGTGATGGGCAGAGGCCAGAAGTGTCCTCAGCTTTCAGAGGCAGAGGGGCAAAACCATGGGGGTGAACAGCCCCCCTCTTCCTTCTCTTGCCTCTCAGGGAGAATGTCAATGCCGAGGACCCTCTCCCGGGCTGTCCCTCTCCCGCCAATATACCTCTGTCTATTCCTCATTACTTTAAAAAAATTTTTTTTAATGTTTTATTTCTTTCTGAGACAGAGAGAGAGAGAGAGACAGCGTGAGCAGGGGAGGGTCAGAGAGAGAGGGAGACACAGAGCCCGATGCGGGGCTCAAACCCACGAACCATAAGATCATGACCTGAGCTGAAGTCAGACGCTCAACCAACTGAGCCACCCAGGCGCCCCTATTCCTCATTACTTCTCAGATGAAGCACTACCCTCCTTGGCATCAGTCTCCAGGCACCGGGGGGCAGTGCCTGTCCATTCTGCAGCCCCACCTTGCCCTTCTCTGCACCACTCCTGCCACGCACCTGCCCCTGGACGGCCCCTCCTCAGCCCACGGCCAGGCCTCTGTATCTGGCCCGCTTCTCCTTCCAACCCAGCTTGACGGTCATGCCTCCTCCTCCAGGCAGGGTTCCTTGGGCTGCCAGAGGGAGCTGACCACTGCTCCGTGGGAGCTAATGCACTATAGCGTGGGCCTCCATGTGTGCAGTGTCCCTGGCTCTCAGCCTGCACCCCACTCTCCCAGAGTAACTCTAGGGAGGGGTCCCCAGGACTCTGAGCTGTGACACCAGAGTCCAAATCCCAGATAGCCTGGATTGGCCAGGCTTCTGTGGAGACGTCCTCAGGGAGGGCCCGGACCTTGCGCCACTCTGGCTCAGACTTCATTAGGACTCTGGCTGGAGAAGAACATGGCAGGATGATCAGGCCAGGCCGGCAGGGGACCAGAGGGCGGGTGACCCAGTGGGAGCTGTGTGACAGAGCCGGACACAAGAAAGTGTGATGGGGAAGGAGAGTGGGTGGGCCTGGGTTCCTGGCTGAACCGCTCCGGTGAGCCCCCTCCCCTCCCACTGTCCCCCTGCCTCTCATTAAACCCCATGAGAAGTTGCCCCCCGCCCCCAACCCTTGCTTGCTCTGCCAGGCATGCTCAGCACAGCTCCAAGCCAACAGGCTGCACCAGGTCTTGCTGCTGTGGCCTCCTCCTGGGATCTGGGCTAGAGCCAGACATTTTCTGGGGAGACCTCAGTTCCCCCTCCACGGCATGCCGGGAATGCAGCCCCTACACAGGCAGGCCCCCTCTGCCATGGGAGAGCAGCTCGGTCCGATGGACTTTTAAGGACTGAACAGGGAGTGAAGCTCCGTCCCTGGTCGGGCCAAGCTGTCCTCCGGATCTGGCCCAGTCTCCAAGGGGCTTGGCCGGGTGCCCCGGTGGGGAGAGGTCTCCGTGCTGACATCAGGCAGGAACCGGAGCTGGAAGCATGCTAGGTCCTGCTGGGCTCCTGTCCCTTTTTTTTGTCCCCACTTGGGTGGTGCTGAGGGCTGAGGTCCCCTGCCTGTCTCTAGCACTTGGGCTCTGGTTCCTACGGCTCGCCCTGACCTGAGGCCCCCCGGTGCTTCTCAGAGGGGCCTGGAGGTGACAAATGTAATGGTCCCCATAACCACAGTCATCATTTCGCAGCGCTGGGCCCTTTCCTGACTTGGTCCATGTCATTCTCCAATGGCCCTGTGTTTTCTTACCATTCCCATTTTATAGATGAGAAAAGTGAGGCTCAGAGAGATGAAGTATCTCATCCAATGCTTTCTCACTGATAGATGGCACAGCCAGGATTTAGACCCAGTCCTTTGGCTTCCAGTCTTGGGGGACAGAAGATGGGGTGGAGGTAGAGTAACACCTCCCCTTCCGTGTCCCCCATCTCTCCCTTGTCACTGCAGTTTTGGACTATTCCAGCCATTCTTGGGCTGTCATCTAGATCCAGAGCTACATGCTATGTCATCTAGATCCAGAGCTACATGCTGTGTCATCTAGATCCAGAGGCTCCGGCCAATGTGGCTATGACACCTGGGGGCTTGTGCCCAGCCCTTGGCCCTCCCAGACTTGCCTAGTCTTTCCCCAGAGGCTGGAGACAGACTCCCTGCCCCCCACCCCTCTTGGGCTGGTGATGGGTCCCGGCTCCTGAGTGTGGCTTTCAGGCCTCCAGACTCTCCCCTGACCAGCTCTGCCCTCTGCACTGCGGGGTCTGGCTTCCCCACTGGCCCCAGGGCTCTAGGAGGGCATGGCCATGTCTAGGTCATCCTGGGTTCCTGACGTTGCCCTTCACAAGGAAGGCTTGGCCAGGCGCTCGGCCAGAGCCTGGGGGAGGACACACTTGTAAGGAAGCCCTGGGGACTATTTATATCTATCTTGGCACAGAGGTCCTTCTGTGGACCAGGTGAGCCCATGGGTGGGCTGGCCTCTGGCATCCTTCTTTGTCTCTCTCCCCCAGGGCTGCACACGGTCCCGGGTCACAGTCCCGGTCTGAGACGAAGGTCTGAGTGGGGGCAGGGCCCTGTGCCAGGACTCTGGGTTCACAGTGCATGTGCACTAGTGTGTGTGTATATCTGTGGGGTGGGGGGACGGGGGTGTGTGTGAGCACATGCCCCAAACTTGGCGGCCTTGCTCTCATGGAGACATAATCTTGCTCTGAAATGATGGTCTGAGGGTGGAGGCATGGCCCTGCAGGGAGGCATGGGGGGGACCTGGGGTGGGTGCAGAGAGACAGGAGGCAGCTGAGGCTGTCTGCTCCTTGACCGCACAAGAATGGGCTTCGCACTCTAGGTCGGTTGGGTCTGGGATCTGGGTGGGGGAGGTGCAGTGGGCACAGGGCTAGGAAGGGGCTCGTGGGGGGAGATAGGGGCCGGGTGTTGGGATGAGCAGCCTCACTTGCCCTAGACTCCTGGCCTCTCCTTCATTCCCTGGACATGAAACAGGTGGCAAACTTCCTTGAATGTCCCGCCCCAGCCGCGCTGTCTGGGTCCCAGACGTGGCCTCGGTTTATGGGACGGCGTTCCCTCCCTGGCCAGCTTGGCGGCCACTTCAGACATGCTCGTGCCTGGGTGCCCCCCACCTCACTGAGGACGGAGAGCACAGTCTGCCTCCCCCAGCCCCAGCCGCCCCCGCCCTGCTAATCCCGAGCGGACGGCAAGGCCAAGAATGTCTTGCATACTCTGGCGGGCGCGCTAGCCACGAAGCCTGCTGGAGGGGCATGAATCACGGCCCCCGCCTGCCAAGTGCTCGCTTGGGACGTGTTCGAGGCTGGCTGTGCCCAGAGCTGATGGGGAGAAGGGAGGGACGGAGAGCTGGCAGCTGGGACGGGCAGACGGAGCGATTTTGAGGGGAGAGATGTCTGCTGGGTGCATCCCTGGTGGCCACACGGAAATCATGTTATAGAATGTTAGGAGCCTGGAATCAGAGTGCCGACTTCTCAGAATTCCACTGTCTGAAATGCAAGCTTCGTGGAATGTCGCGTGGCACCCTTCGGGTGGCTCACGGAGGCCAAGACCCCATTCTGCAGGTGGGAGGCTCTGAGAGGGCGGAGAGGTCACACGTGCAGTCAGGGGTGAGCGCCCTCACGCTCGGGTCCTGTGCCACGCAGCCGGGGTGTTTGTGCCGGGGCCGCCCAGCATGTCCACGTGGCCCTGGATGATGGGGGTGGAGGGAAGCATCGGGGGTGTCGATGGTGGAAGAACCCCTCTAGCTCTTCCCACTTATTCCAAGCACCTGAGCCACCCCATGGAGACTCTTGCGTCCCTCTCTGCAAAATCCTCCTGTCTGGCTGGCCTGCCCCTCGCCTTGGTCCCCAGCACCAGGGCGGCCTGCGGGCTGCCCACTCCTGCCATCTCTCTCTACCTTATCCAAACACTGTCCACCAAGGGATGGGTGTCCTCTGGCCGCAGAGACCTCCCCCCCGCCCCCCAGCCATCTCTCTGCTCTCCTGGCTCTGCTCTTCCCAGCCTTTGCATGACACCACCGTCAGCCTGAAATAAGAAAAGTCCCTCTGAGGGCTCCATCTGCCTGCCCTCCCTGCTCCCTACAGCGTCTCCATCTGTCTAGAGCCAAGTTTCTTCAAACAGTTGTCCACGCTTCCCATCCCCCACTTCCTCACTGCCCACTCCCTCCGGAACCCTCTCTGGTTTGGCTTCCATCCCCAGTGCCCCAACGGATGGAGGGATGGATGCTGGAGCTGTCGTGGTTAAGGATCANGCCTCTTCCTGCCTCCCCCAGAGCCTGCCTCTTAGCTCATCCACATGCTGGTAGTCCACTCAGGCACCCATTCTTTCCATGTCCTCTTCCTGGGCGGATGCCGGCCCAGCTCTCCCCATCGGATTGCCAGCCCGGCCCTCCCCAGGGCTCCAGACGAGCACGTCCAGAACCAGGTTGATGCGCCCACTGGGGTGACCCACCGGTCCATCTGCTCAGCTGCCCGGCCTCCAGCAGCCCCGCTCCTCCCCAAGGCTTCCCTTTTTCAGCAAAGGGCCCCACTACCTACCTGATCCCTGGGCAGAGACTTATTTCCCTCGCCTCCACCCCTGGTCCCCTTGGTTGACCAAGGTCAATCCATGAGATCCTGTGACTTTCTTCTCTCCCCATTGCCATCGCCGTCCTCCTGACTCATGCTATCTGGCCTAGAGGAGTCTCTCTCTGCCCCTCCACTGGCCCTCCATGGGGAGCCGGGGGGACCTCTTCAAATACAAACCTGAGGCTGCCACTCCCCAGCTCAATGCTCTTCATGGCTTTCCACTGCCCACGGGCCCCTGAGGGCCCTCTGTGGCTGGTCCTTGAGTGCCCCTCCAGCCCGACTCCAGCCCAGCACCCCCGCCTCGTGGTTCGTCCACCTCCAAATGCTCATCAGCCCCAACCACATCGTTCTGCTTCTTCCTTCTCATCTTTTACAGGCCACTCGTCTTGCCTCGAATGCACGTTCCCTTTTTTGTCTCAACAAACTGCCTGGCCAAGCCAGAAGCCCCCTCCAGGTCATCTCTGTGTTCTGGTGGCCCTCACACTTACTGCGCTCTGTGCCCGCACTGCCTTGCTGGGTCCCCTACTCGAGTGCTAACTCCGAGAGCAGGGCTGTGCTCGATCCTTCGGGGCCTCTCCAGGGGCCTGGGGTGCAGGAAGTGCTCAACGTGTACTTACTGAATGAACCGATGGGTCTGTGGTCCCAGGAAGGCTTTAGTCCTCCCTCTGGGGACCCTGCCGAGATGATGTGACCTGAGCGCCCCTCTCTGCTCCTGGCCCAGGAGCGCGACAGGTCTGAATTCTACATATCTTTGCCGTGGGCTGATGGCTGGTGGGTGGCAGAACTTACTTTCCTCTGGGACGTCTAGCCCCACGGGAGAGGGGCAGAGAGGGGTGTGTGCCTGGGCGCTAGGAGCGCTGGCAGCCAGTGGAGCAGAGGGGCGGCTGTGAGGGGATCACGGGCCTTGCCTGGGCTGGCACTTGGCTCCACCTCTGGGGCACCAGGGCCTTTGAGGGTTCAGCTGGGGAGGGGGCGTGAGACCGGTCCCCCCACCTAACTCCAGCCCTGCCCTGGAAGCCCAGGCCGAGAAACCAGGGGTGGAGAAATAGAGTTTATACAACAGCATTCAATATGTTTGCAATAAAGGGGGAATGGAAAAAATGTTAATTTAATTTTGTCTGTGCCCTGGGGACGATGCTCACGGCTCTGAGCTCTCCAACTGCCACCCTGTCCAGCCCCACTCAAGAAGGCTCCAGGGAGTGAGGGAATGTGGGGTTGAAGGGTGAGATGGTCCGAACCCTTTGTCCCAGAATGTTCTCCTACTCCCTGTCATTCTGCCGGCTCCTCCCTCTGTGGAGCAGCCTGCTCAGGGTTTCCAGAGCCGTGTGCCTTTTAGCCAAACGACAGTTGCTCACCAGGGTAAGGGAAACCAGCTGCTCACCGGGTTTGCCTCCCAGGGGACAGCCTGGAGCTCTAGAAAAAGACCCCAGGCTGGGGACCCCTCTGGGAACAGAGCAATCTGTCATTGCTCTGAACTTCTATGATCCCCGTGTCTGCGCTTGCCTGACTGTAGAGCTGCTGACTTCCCTGCCTGGTGGCCTCTTCATGTCCCTCCGACTGTCACCTATGGAGGGGCGGGGAAGGCATAGGGCTCAGGAACACAGCCCCCGGCTCCTTCAGGGGCTCCCAGGTGGTGGTGGCTGTCACCCCAGCTGCCCTCATACTGATGTCATTGATTTAGGTTCTCCTGAAAGCAGACTTTGAGACAATGACTTGGGTGCGGGTCTTTTATGTAGGAGATCAGAAAACACAGAGGGAAACAGGGAGGGAGAAAGGCCAACAAAAGGTGTGCTAATGAGCAGACACTGGGGCTCACTCCCCCGGGGACCCTCTGACAGCGCTGCCCGATAGAATCTTCTATGATGATGGGAATGTTCTAAATCTACATCGTACAGTATGATAGCCACTGGTGACTTGTGGGCTCCCGAGTACCAGAAATATGGCTGGTGCAACTGAAGAAATGAATTTCTACTTTTATTTGCCTTTATTTAACTGTAGGGCATCCCTCGGGGGGCTGGGCACTTATCCACTGATAGGGGGCTGTGCCTCGGGGAATGAAGCCCCCCACATTTCTGGGTGGCACTCAGCCAAGTTCTCTTGCTGTCCCAGCGTCCCAAGGCAAAGAAAGGCAGAGGCAAGAGTGGGAAGTGGGAAGCCACCTCCTGCCAGGAACCCGCCAATAGCCGCGCAAACTCAGGTGGGCGGGGTGCCCACGGATGCATCTCATTGGCTGATTGCCCACCTGTGTTCTCAGTTCTCACGCCCCGCAATGTCGCAATGTCCCCTCCCCCTTCCCCTGCGAATATCTCCAGGAGCCTCACCGCCCCACCCCACCCCCCCCGCGGAGGAGTCACCTGCTTCCATGCTCAGTTGGTCTCTTCCTCTCCATAGCACTGTCACTCTCCACTCTGTCACGATGACAGATCTCCATGCCACTTTCGCTCTTGCCTGGAGGGCCCACCTGCCACTCAAGGCCACGTTTGCCAGCCTGCCTCTGCTCCGGGCCATCCTTGGGTTGAAAGTTCAGAATGTGAGGGTGATTGTCGCAGCCTATGATCTGCCACCTTTCTCCCAGGCTGGGACGGAGAGGTGGTCTGCTGGGCA
Source organism: Crocuta crocuta (assembly GCF_008692635.1). Lineage (NCBI taxonomy): Eukaryota > Metazoa > Chordata > Mammalia > Carnivora > Hyaenidae > Crocuta > Crocuta crocuta. The sequence goes on from NW_027532208.1 coordinate 2,455,374, forward strand.
GGGTAGGAAGACACCTCATTTTCCTCTGGGGTCTGCTTCGTCCTAAGGTCCCACAGCAGGGCTCCAAGGGCCCAAAGCTGAGGTGGAGACCAGGACACAGCTTCCTGCTCCGGCCATAGCCCTTTCCTCCCCCCTCAGATGACCCATGTGTCAGGACCTTTAAGTCATTCTGTCTCTCTCCATTGGTTCTGTTTCTCTGGAGAACTTTGACGGATACACTGCACGAAGGCGGATTTGTTAATTACTTTAAGGCGTGTTTGTATTTCTAAACATTTTTCATGTACTTTGAACTGGTGGTGGGCTCTGAAGAAGCAACAGTGAGGCAAGGTGCTTCTCCTTTTTGTCCTGGGTGTAAATGTCACCTCTTCCGAGGCACCGTGTTGGACCTTTCCTAAAACCAAGTGCCCCACCCCATTATTATTCTCAGTTTCAGCACTACCAGATCACATTTTTTAAAAAACTGCATCGCCCTTTATTAGCAACTAAAATAGAAGAGATCTGTTGTACAACATGGGAAATATAATTGACTACAATTGGAGATGCAAATCACAATTTTAAATAATTTCATTCATATCCTTTTTTGAGGGTGAGGAAGGGTCTGTTTTCTGTTTACTTAATAGAACCTAAGTGTCAGGAAGGGCTCAGCACAGAGTAGACAACAGATGTTTGTTAAATGAACGGATGAATGAATGTATGGGAAATGCCAATCCTTACACTTGGCCCTCACATCTGGTGGGTGGCTGTGGGTGGGGGATTGGGTCCAAGATCCTAGGTACCTGTAGGAGGCTTAGGGGAGGTTCTGAGGAGGTCGGCGTCCTGGTAAGTTCAGGAAAGTCTTCTCACGTGCCCTGAACTCCAATCTGTACCCGAGCCAGGTGGCCAACACTATATTTTAATTTTTATTTGTTTATTTTGAGAGAGAGAGAGAGAGAGAGAGAGAGAGAAATTGTGCATGCATGTGAGGCAGAGAGAGGGAGAGAGAGAATCCCAAGTAGGCTCCACACTGTCAGCACAGACCCCAGTACAGGGCTCGATCTCACAGACAACGAGATCATTCATGACCTGAGCTGAAATCAAGAATCAGACCTTTAACTGACCGAGCCACCCAGGCACCCCTAAAGTTTTTCTTTTTAAAAATTATTTTGGGGCACCTGGGTGGCTCAGTCAGTTAAGCGTCCAACTTCGGCTCAGATTATGATCTCGCAGTTCACAAGCCCCATGTAGGGCTCTGTGCTGACAGCTCAGAGCCCCGTCCCTGCTTCAGATTCTGTCTCCGTCTCTTCCTGCCCTTCCCCTGTTCACACTCTGTCTCTCTTTCTCTCTCAAATATAAAATAAACATTAAAAAATAAAAAATATTTTAAATTTCGTTTTCTTTTTTTTTCTTTTCTTAAAAGAAATATTTACCTACCACCGGGTTGGAAAGCTATGCTCCTGTTTTCTTTTAGAAACTTAGTAATTTCACCCTTTACTCTCGGGTCGAGGCTCCATCTCAAATTAATTTTTGTGAATTATGTAGAAGGGATCAAGGGGTTTTTTTTTCCCCATATAGATACCTGGTTATCTTAGTACCAATTGAAAAGTCCTACCTCATTGAATTACATTGGCACCTTTGTTGAAAATCGATTAACTATGGAGTGTGTGGCTCTATATTTAGGTCCCTTTACATTTCTTTCAGAAACATTTTGTAGTTTTTAGTATACAAGTATGGTATTTCCTTGGTTAAATTTGTTCCTAAGGGTTTTTCTTTTGGATGTTATTGTAAATGAAATTCTTCTCTAAATGTCCTTTTTGCATTGTTCATAGATAGTATATAGAAAGACAATTGATTTTTGTGTGTCAATTTTATATCCCATAACTTTGTGGGATTTATTTATTGTTTTTTTTACAGGTGTGTGTGCCTGAGTATAAATTCTTCAGAATTTTCTACACATTGGACCCTGTACTATGTGACTAGAGATTGTTTTATTCCTTCCTTTCCAATATGGATGCCTTTGATTTCATTTTCCTGCCTAATCGTTGTGGCCTGAACTTCTAGTACTATGTTCAATAGAAGTGGCAAAAGTGGGAATCTTTGCCTTGTCCTTGACTTTGAGGGAAAAGCTTTCAGCCTTTCACCATTGAGTACGATGTTAGCTATGGGTTTTATACAGATGTCCTTTATCTTGTTGAGGATGGTCTCGTCCATTCCTACTTTATGGAATTTTTTGTTTTAATCATGGAAGAGTATTGAATTTTGTCAAATGTGCTTTCTGCATCAGTTGAACTAATCATGTCTTTTCCTTCATTCTATTGATGTGGTATTTTACATAGCTGGCTCTTCACATGTTGCATTCTGGGGAAAAATGACATTTGGTCATAGTGTATGATTCTCTTAACATGCTGCCAAATTCACTTTGCTAATAATTAATTGAGGGGTTTTGCATCCTATATCCATAAGGGCTATTAGTCTCTAGTTTTCTTGTAGTGTCTTTCTCTGGCTTTGGTATCAGGGTAATGCTGGCCTTAGCAAGTGTTCTCTCCTTTTCAATTTTTCAGGGGAGTTTGAAGAATTGATGCTAATTCTTCCTTATATGTTTGGTAGAATTCACTAGTAAAGCCATCTGCTCCCGGGCTCTTTATTGGGAGGTTTTTGATGACTGACTCAGTCTCCTTACTTATTGTAGGTCTATCCAGGTTTTCTATTTCTTTTTGGGTCAGTTATTACTTGGCGTGTTTCTAAAAATTCATCCATTTCAGCTAGGCTATCTAACTTGTGACATACAGGTCTTTATAGTATTTTCCTAAAATCCCTTTTATTTCTCTGAAGTCAGTAGTAATGTCCCCTCTTTCATTTCTTATTTTAGTAACTTGACTCTTCCCTACCCTTTTGCTTAGTCAACTTAGCAGATCATTTGTCAATTTTGTTGTCTTTTTTTTTAAGTTTGTCTATTTATTTTGAGACAGAGAGAAAGCGAGCAAGCGCCTGAGCAGGATTGGCCCAGAGAGAGAGCAGGAGAGAGAGAATCCCAAGCAGGCTCTGTATGGTCAGTGAGGAGCGCAACATGGGACTTGAACCCATGAACCACAAGATTATGACCTGAGCCAAATCAAGAGTCAGATGCTTAACCAACTGTGCCACCCAGGCACCCCTGTTGTCTTTTCAAAGAACCAACTTTTACAGGTGCCTGGGTGGCTCAGTTGGTTGGGCATCCGACCTCAGCTCAGGTCATGATCTCATGGTTCATGGGTTTGAGCCCCGCGTGGGGCTCTGTGCTGACAGCTCAGAGCCTGGAGCCTGCTTTGGATTCTGTGTCTCCCTCTCTCTCTGTTCCTCCCCAACTCATGCTCTGTTTCTCTCTGTCTCAATAATAAATAAAACCATAATACATAAATAAATAAAGACAAAACTTTTTTTAAAAAAAAGAAAGAAAAGGAAGAACCAACTTTGGTTTTGTTGTTGATTTTATTGTTTTTCTATTCTCTTTTTCATGCATCTCCACTTTAATCCCTACTATTTCATTCCTTCTACTAACTTGGGGTTTAGTTAGGCTCTTCTTTGTTTTTTTCCTTAAGGCATAGAGTTAAATTACTGATTTGAGGTCTTCCTTTCTTTCTTTTAATGTAGGCATTTGCTGCTATAAATTTCCTGCTGAGCACTGCTTTTGCTACATTCCCTATGTTTTGGAATGCTGTGTTTTCATTTCATTTGTCTCTAAGTATTTTCTAATTTGCCTTGATTTCTTCTTTGAATCATTTAAGATTGTGTTGCTCCATTTCCATATACTTGTGGATTTCCCAGTTTTCCGTCTGTTACTGATTTCCAGCTTCATTCCATTGTGGTCAAAGAAGATATGATTTCAGTCTTTTAAGATTATTGAAACTTGTCTTGTGGCCCGATATATGGTTTATCTTGGAGAATGTTCCATGTGCCCTCGAGAAACATGAGTATTCTGGTATTGTTTACCGGTGTGCTCTGTGTAGGTCTGTTGGGTCTAATTGGTTTATAATGTTGTTCATGTTCTCTTTTTCCTTGTTAACCCTCTGTCTAGATGTTCTGTCTATTGAAAGTGGGGTATTAAAGTCTCAAACTTTATTGTAAGAGTGTCTATTTCTCCATTTGTCTCTTTTTTTTCCTTTTTTCTCCTTTTAAAAGAGTTTTTATTTTAATTCCAGTTAGTTAACATGCAGTGTAATATTAGTTTCAGGTGTATAATATAGTGACTGTCGAGTCACTTCCATATGTTACCTGGTCCTCATCAAAAGTGCTGCCCTTAGTCCCTGTCACTTATTTCCCTCAGCTCTCATCCACCTCCCCTCTGGTAACCATCAGTTTGCTCTCTATAGTTAAGAATCTGTTTTCTTGGTTTGTCTCTCTTTCTCTGCCTTTCCTCATTTGCTTTGTTTCTTAAATTACACATACGAGTGAAATCATATGGTATTTGTCTTTCTCTGACTTCCTTATTTCCCTTAGCCTACTCTGGCTCCATCCATGTCATTGTCCATTCTGTCGATATTTGATTCATATACTTTGGGATTCTTTTGTTAATAATTGTTATATCATCTTGATGAATTAATTCTTTTATTGATATATCATGTCTTTATTTGTCTGTTATGATAGTTTTGACTTCAAGTTTGTTTTGTTTCCTATTAATATAAATATCTCAGGTCTCCTGGTTAGAGTTTGCATAGAAAATCTTTTCCTTCCTTTTACTTTCAGCCTATTTGTGTCCTTATCTCTAAAGTGAGTCTTTTTCAGGCAGTATATAGTTGAATTATTATTATTTAAAACTTCCATTTTGCCAATCTCTACCTTTTGATTGGGGAATTTAATCCATTTATATTTAAGTAATTACTGATAAGGATGACTGATCGTCCTTATTATGACTTCCACCATCTTTCTGTTTGTTTGCTGCATGTCTTCTTTTGTTCCTCGTTTCCTCCTTATTGCTTTCTTTTGTGTTTGATTTTTTTTTGTAGTGAACTATTTTTTATTCCCTTCTCATTTCCTTTTGTGTATATCTTTTTGTAAAGTTTACTCATTTATTTTGAGAGAGAGAGAGAAAGCGGGAGTTGGGGAGGAGCAGAGAAGGAGAGAGAGAGAGAAAGAGAGAAAGAGAGAGAACCCCAAGCAGGCTCCATACTGTCAGCACAGAACCCAGTGCAGGGCTCAAGCCCATGAACCACAAGATCATGAATTGAGCTGAAGTCAGATGCTTAACTGACTGAGCCACCCAGGTGCCCCACTGTGTGTATCTTTTATATATTTTCTTAGTGATTGCCATGGAGGTTATAATTAATATCCTGAATGTAAAATTTCATTTGAGTTGAAATCAACTTAGCTTCAATAACACACAAAAACTCTTTTATACAGTTCTGTCCCTCCACCTTTATATCAATTACATCTCTACGTATTGTGTACCCATTAGCATAGGTTTGTAACTTTTAAAGTACTTTTGCCTTTCAAATCTTATGGGAAGTAAAAGGAATTATAACCCAAAATTGTAATACTATTGACTTTTTTTGAGAGAGACAAGTGGGGGAGGAGCAGAGGGAGAAGGAGTGAGAGAATCTTTTTTTATGTTTATCTTTTTTAAGAGAGAGAGAGAGACAGAGTGCGAGCAGGGAAGGGGCAGAGAGAGGGAGACACAGAATCTGAAGCAGGGTCCAGGCTCTGAGCTGTCAGCACAGAGTCCTATGTGGGGCTCGAACTCATGAACCGTGAGATCATGACCTGGGCTGAAGTCGGATGCTTAACTTACTGAGCCACCCAGGTGCCCCGTAATACTACTGACTTTTATATTTACCTCGTAGTTATCTCTACTAGGTGTTTTTTTATTTCTTTATATGACTTCAAATTACTATCTAATGTCATTTCAACCTGAAGGACTCCCTTTAACACTTCTCATAGGGCAGGTTTACTAACAATGAACTTCTTCAGGATTTGTTTATCTGAAAATGTCTTAATTTTGCCTTAATTCTTTTTGGAGGATAGTTTTTCTGGATATAAAGTTCTTGGTTGACAGTTTTTCTTTCAGCACTTTAAATATAATCCCTCTCCTTTCTGGCCTCCATGGTTTGTGATGAGAAATCAACTTTTAATCATGTTGTGGATTTTTTCTCTCTCTTGCTGCTTTCAAGATCCTTTCAAAATTATTTGTCTTTTGACAATTATGATTTGTCTCAATGTGGATATCTTTTAGTTAATCTCACTACATATTTTTTGAATTTCTTGGATTTATAGATTCATATATTTCATCAAATTTAGGAAGCTTTTGATCATTATTTTCCAAATATTTCTTTCTGCCCCCTTTTCTCTCTCTTACCTTTCTGGAACTCCCATAATGCATATGTTGATCTGTTTGATGGTGTCCCACAGGTTTCTTAGGCCCTGTTCACTTTTCTTCATTCTATTTTCTTTCTATTTCTTGGACTAGGTCATTTCAATTGTCCTATCTTCAAATTTATCATTTGTTTTCTTCTGCCTGTTCAAATCTGCTGTTGAATCTCTCTAGTGGATTTTTCACTTCAGTTGTGCTTTTCAGTTCCAGAATTTCTTTCTGGCTCTTTTAAAAAATAATTTCCATATCTTTTTTGATGCTCTTATCTTATTAATGTATTGACTTCTTGATTTCCTTGAATCTTTGTTCATAGTTTTTCTTAGCTCTTTGAGCATATTTAAGACAATTGATTTAAAGTCTTTATCTAGTAAGTCTAATGTCTGAACTTGCTCAGGGGTGGTTTTGATTTTTTCCTGTGAATGGACTATACTTTCCTGATTCTTTGCATGTCTTATAATTTTCATTGAGAACTAGGCATTTTGATGTTATAATGTAGTACCTTTAGAAATCAGATACTCTCTTTTCCCCATGGTTTGCTTTTGTTGGCTTTTGATGTCTTCCGTTGTCCATTTGTTTAGTTTAGGCTTTTCTGAATTATTTTTGCAAAGATTGTATTCTTTATTGTGTGCAGTCTCCAAAGTCTGTTTTGTTACCTCAGTGGCCAGCCAGTGGCCCCACAGAGATTTCCTTTATGCCTGGAGCCAAAAAGAAAACAAAAGTAGTATTCCCTCAGTCTTTATAGTTTGGCTGTGAGCGGGGACACTCTTTCAGTGCTAAGCCACAGCTCTGCCTTAGCTTTCACTTTCTCCTTGTGTGGAACCCACAGAGTCACCACAGAGATGAAGCCTAGGGACAACTCAGGTCTTCTCTGTGTATGCATTCCATCCTGGGCATACACACTGCACTCTGTTTTCCCCAATATGTTCAGTGGCCTTTGTGAGTCCTTATTCCCCCAATAACCTTCCTTCTTTGTCTCTTCCTTTTCAGGCTTTTGGGTTCTGCCAGCCACTTGTCCCATCTGCTATCCTTTGCCCCAGGAGGCCATAGGGTTATATGACTTTAAACCTTTCCACAGATGCTGCTGCTACCTGGAAAGCCACTCCAGCCTGGCAGGGGTTTGGCAGGAGTTGGGGGGGATAGCTGAAAAAACAAGTCAACCTCTGAGGCATCTCTCAGAGAACCATCAGACAGATCAAAATACACAACTGCAGTATTTTAAGACCAAGGTCTGTGTTAGTCCCCTGACACGAGCAAGCCACGCCGGAAATGCAGGCTAGGATCCTCACAGCTGCCGCCATGCCAGGAAATGAGAAATGACACTCAGGTAGGCAAAAATGCCAGTGTTCTCTTACTAAAATTCAGTGTTCCTTATTTTCTTCAATAAGCATCTTCCTGGTTGCTGTAAATTTTGGATTAGTTTCTAGAGACACCCCCCAACCCCAACCCCGTAAAAGCTGATTAAGTCCATCTTTGCCAGCTTATGGTTGTTTCAGTGAAGAGACTGATGCTTTAAGTGTCGTACTCCACTGCTTTCCATGATGTTGCCAGGTTTCTCTCTTTTCTTAACTTGGCATTCTTATTGAGGTACACAACAAAATGTACACATCTTGAGCATACAGCTTGATGAATGTTACATACACCTGTATTCATGCAGCCATGACACAGATCAAGACATGAAATATTTTCAGTTCCTCAGAAGTTTTCTTCATACCCCTTTCAAGAGAGTTAACCTGCTCGCTCAGTGAACGTAATTATGACTTCTATTGCTCTAAATTCATTTTACGTGTCATAGAAATTTTTATACATGGAATCAAGTCATGGATACTCTGAGTCTGGCTACTTTTGCCTAATCTAATGCTTTTGGGATTCATTCATGTTACTGCATGTAGATGACAAGTTGATTCATTTTTTATCAATGAAACAACCCCACTGTATGACTCTTCCATGACTTATTTATTCATCCATCAATTGATAAGTATTTAGGTGGTTGCCACTGTGGGCTATTATGAATGGAGCACTATGAGCATACTTGCCTGTGTCTTTTGTTGGATACGATGTGCGGATTTTTCTCTTTTGGCATATGTTTGAGAGAAGATTCTCTAGGTCATTTGACTTTTGAAGGATGCCCTGTTTTCTACACCCAGTGGCCTTTTTCTCTGTATTCATCCAGTCTGAACTCTGGTTTGGCCTTTTGCTTCTTGAAACTCACAACTCCCAAGAATTCTATGAATTTGCCCCGCTAGCTTCTCTCTACCCCATTGAGCTCATTTGTGACTCTTCTTGAGCCCCAGCTGGGGCTCTCCAGCACCCAGACCCTTTTGAGCCCCTGTCTCTATCAGATTTAGCTGTCTGTCTTGGCCATCTCACCTCTTTCCAAAGCCTTATAACCCATAGACAATCCAGTGACTATGGAACCTGAAGCTTGACCTTCAGCCTTACCTTCTCTTCTAGGAGTGAGCTATTGGCCACCTGTTTGGTGGACATCTCTGCTTGAGTGGCCCCACACTCCTCACAATTGACACTTTCCCCACTGACCTTTCCATTGTCCCTCAGCTTGTCCTCTCCCCTCTGCAGTGCCCACCACAAGATTGCTTCACTTTTCCTATAGTCACACATGTCTGGGTCCCCCACTTCCTTCACTCTATCCATTTCCTTTCCTCCAGACACCAATCTGAAGAATCCAAGTACAGTCCAAGGCATCTCTCCAATGTCTTAGGGAACCTCTCTTCCTTTCTAGCCCATGGCTGCTGCCCCAGTTCAAGCCTTAGCATCCCTTTTCAACACTCCTTTATGGGCTTCCAACTTCTAGCCTTGCCTTTGCTAATTGACTTGGCCTGCAGCTCCAGACATGGCCCCCAAAGCTGGCTCTGACCATGTCTGCCTCAGCGGTGAGGCCATGCTCAAGGTCCTGGTTTTAGGCTTGGGCTGTAGCCGAGCCAGCTTTGGGCGCCATTCCTTAGCACCGATCGTGCATGGCGGACACGCTCTGTGGCCAGGGCTCACAGACAGGTTTTTCAAGTTAGGGATTTGGAAGAGGCTCTAGCGCTGGTTGCAGCTAAGAGCTCGTGAGGTCCAGGAGAGCCCCTGTGTGAGATCATCTTTTCTGGTGCGGCCGGACTCAGGACTGAGCCGGCTGGGGAGGCAGTTTGGAAAATTTCACACACAGCCTTGCCATCTGGCTGGCCTCCAGGTGTTTGGCAGCTCAGGTGACTCATGGTGAGGCCTCGGTCAACCCATCCTTCCAGCAAGTACTGCCAGACCTGGGGCCACCTCAAGTTGGGTCACGAACATGGGGCTCAATGGGGACCTCTGAGAGGCAGACCCTAATAGGAGGGGCTTGTGTTCGTGTTGGGGAAAGGAGATTCATGAGGCAGCAATGAGAGAACAAGAGTGGTGGGCTCTTTTGGGAAGAGAGATGGTGTTCAAGATGGGAAAGCTAATGTGTTTGAACTGTAACATGTCCACAACCCCTTGCACATGTAATACCTCTGAAGACAGAGTAATACCTCTGAGAGAGGTGGTGTCTTATCATGGCTAGAAGCATGGGCTCTGGAACGAGATTGCCTGAGGCCAACATCTAGCTCCACCGCTTGTTAGTTGTGTGATCTTAGGTAAGTTGCTGAAACTCTCTGTGCCTCTATCTCTTCATCAATAAAGTTGAAATAAGAACAATGGCATCCATCTACCTACCTCATCAGATATTTGTGATCATTAAATATGTTAACAGAAGGGAAGTAATCATTGATTCTGACACCCAGTTGATGCTCGACAAACATCAGCATTGTGATTACCATAATTCTCCCAGCCTGCCTCTCCACCATTCCTTCCCTCCTTGACTACTCCTGTCCCACAGTGATACTTTTGGCTCTCTGTCTATACTGGGGAACTCTTGCACTTCCTTCAGACCCAGCTCAAAAACTTCTTCTGAGAAGACTTCCCCGAACCTCAGGTCCTTTTCTCTCTGTTGTGTCAACACTTGCTCTTTTTAATTTTAAACATGTGTTAACCTGTCTGGCCTTTTCACCAGCAACTTGAGGGCAAGTCTGTGTCTAAACCATTTCCTTGTCCCTCATACCCCACGCCTCTGGGGCTAGCCCTGATAGCCACCTAATAACTGTTTGGTGGATAAGTAATTGAAAGAATTGATGGCTCATGATAAGAAAACACCGTAGAACACTGATATAGAATCCTATAATGCGACAGGTGACATGAACTTTTTGACTGGGCATAACCTGGTAATGGTGTTACCTGGAGCCAAGGCCGTGCAGAGGCCATGTTGTGTGATCCTTGGTGTGGTAGTGGTCAAGGCAGGCTTCCTGGAGAAGGAGGGGTGGGAGTCACAACCCCAAGCTGGCTCCAACTGGCTCCAAAGATGTCAGGCTCAGTGGGATTGACAGTGGCGCCCCGATGGTTTGCCCTGGGCCATTCTGCTGCCACTTCGGAGCCAGGGGGGCTTGGCAGAGTGTAGCTCTCCATCTCTGATCTGGGGAAAGGGTTCAAATGTGAGATGATGGTGGTGAGGACCAACCCCCAACCCCCAACACACACGGAACCTCTTAGAATGGATTTCACGCTCCCTGTCCTAATGCGGACCATCTCCGCTTTGCTTTGGAAAAACAAAGGTCTAGCTCCAGCCTCCTGAAACCAATTGGAAACAAATCTAATCTCCCTGTTCCTCCCCCCACATCTGTGGAGGCCAAAAACGGGCAGAACAAGGCAGAACAGAATCGCCAAGGGGCTCAGGACCCCACTGCCTGCAGGGAGCAGAGTGGCTACTTCCCCTGGGTGGGTGGGAGCCAGCTCTGATGATCTCTCCAAAGCCACACTCCCCAGCCATCTGTCCATCCTGCTTGTTCACCAGGGAAGTTATGGACGGGGCCCAAAAAAGCCACTGTTGGACCTAGAGCTAAAGCCACACTCCCCCTCTGCTGTGCTGATGTCTGCTTGCTGCTCCTGGTCTATGAAGTCCGTGCTCCACAGCCTCTGTCCTGGCCCCAGTCCCCACGGCTCCTACTTATGCCCTGTCCTCTCCCCAGTGGTCTGACTGTCACCCAGGTGGGGCTGAGAAGGCTGGCTTTGCCCTCCACTTCCTGGATGACCTGGGCCAAGTCTTTGCATCTCTGAGCCACTGTTTGTTGGTGGGTAAGATGGAGAGAGAGAGAGAGAGAATCACTGTGGGAGGTGGGCAGTGGCCCCACAGAGGGGTACAGGAAGGGATGCATGCAAGTTATTACCATTCATGCTTGCCCATCTCTGGTTCTGAGCCTCACCCCTGCTCGTCCAACTCTGGGCCATTCCCCCCAGGAAACCTCCTGAACCATTGTATCCCTCATGGATGCCTTGCTGGTATTGCACTCGGTACCATCCAGAACTTAACACGCACACCTGCTTATATTTACATGTCTTTTTTTTTTTTCCTGAAAAACATGACATTGGAGGCCAAAGGTCTGGGTTTGAGTCACTGCTAGGTTACTGCTGTTTAGCTGAGTCAGGAAGGTGGCCTTCATTCTCTCTCCAAGCCCCGAGGTCCTCATTTTTAAGCAGACCTGGTTATGATCATGCCCACGACTTCCCAGACTTCTTATGGGCCACAAATGGGACGCATGCATGTGAAAGCATCCTATAAACTATAAAAAGCACTTGGTCACATTGCTTCTCTCTGTTTCTAGTTTGATGTAGGTTCCCTGTGGGAGAGACCTGCTTCTGCTGAGCCAGGATGGTTGGGCTGGCAGGGTATGGTCACCATGTAGGTGCCCAGTGAGTGACCCTGCTGGACCCCATATGAGGGAAGCCCTTGTGTCCTGGTGGGCACAGGCCAAGAGAGCTGGCCTGCTGTGACACAGATGGCCCACAGGAGTGCTGGCTGGAGGAGGCAGCAGTGGTGACCTTGGGGAGCGATTTCCGGCCTCGGTCCCAGGCTAAAGATATCCAGATGGTCTCTTGAAGATGTTACCCAGGAAGCCAGTCGCCAGACATGAAGACTCGGAGAGGAGGCCCAAGGAGACACAACCGGAGAACGCGAGAGGACACATCTGGTCACTGAAACATGAAAAAACAATCGAAACTTTGGGTTGCCCAAAGCCCAGCTAGAAACCGCCCAAATATAAACACCCAGCGGTAAACAGAGCACAGCGACTGGATTGTGAAATGGAGCGCCAGAAAATTGGAAATAATTGAATTATAAAAATTCATAACTTTGAAAATGATGGAGAAAGGCCGCCTCGTGTAATGGGGTGGGGGGAGGGGGGGCCGGACCGGAGGAGGACGTCTTCTTGAGTGACGCGTCCAGGTGGGACTGGGTCTGTGTCCCCCTCCATGCTCCCCATGCCTGGCCAGAAGCTGGATCCAGAGTGGGCATCCGTGAGGTCCCACAGACCTCAGACACTCAGCCCAGCCCTTGGAGACAGCAGGGAGATGTGGACGGGGTTATGCCGGCCAAATATTTGGAATTGAGCTGTAGGGAAGCACAGAGCTGCGAGATGGTACCTGAAGTAAACAAACTAGGGAAGGAGGGAGGAAGTCACAAAGTAATAAAGAGACAGATCTGTAAGAGGGGGTGATGGGCTGGCGATCGGAGATGGAGGGGGGTAGGGGTGGTGGAGGATGGTCCTCACATTTGGGGATCAGGAGATGCAGTGGGTAGGGAGCAGAAAGAGTAGCTTGGAAGAGAAAAGCATAAAAAGATGATCTCAATATGGGATTTATGGAGGTTGAGGCAGGCAGGCCAGCTGGACACGTCTACAAGAGTCCGGATAAACAGGCTGAGGTCAGAAGAATACGTTGGGGTTTCAGCCTTGGGAGTTGTCTGAGGTTGGGTTTCTTACAAGCAGACCCTGAGATGCGATTTATGTGCAACTTATTTATTAAGAAATTGCTCCTGGGGGCCCCTTGGGGGGCTCAGTCAGTTAAGCGTCTGACTTCTGATTTTGTCTCAGGTGATGATCTCACAGTTTGTGAGTTTGAGCCCCGCATCGGGCTCTGCACTGTGTCAGCGAGAAGCCTGCTTGGAATCCTCTCTCCCTCTCTCTGTCCCTTCCCCGCTTGTTCCTTCCCCCTCTCTCACTCTCTCTCAAAATGGATAAATAAACTTAAAAGAAAAAAAAAGTGCTCCTAGGGGAGACTAGCAGGGGTTAGGAGGAAGTCAAGCAAAAGTCTGATCTCAGGCATGAGCCCCAGGGGCCTGGCCCCGAGGGGACTCTGGAGCGGGTGTTATACTTCCTGGTCCGAGGCTGGCAAGCTGGACTTTGCTGAGTATGACTGTTTCTGCTGGTGTCGGTCAGTTGGGGACAGTGGCATTGGGAGGTGGGGGAGTTCCTGTCATTCTGGCTCTCTGCGAGTGCAGGAAAGCCCGCTCCACACCCCACAGGGACAGGCCCCCAGAAAGGTCCACGAGCTGGTTGTTGGAAGAGAACCTACCAAAGCCAGGGGCACAGAAAGGTCCCTGGTTTCTGCCGTGTAGGAAGTGCCTGGTGTCTGCTCCCCAAGTCAGCAGTGCATTGACAGTCATTGAAGCTGGGGTGGACAGGCTGTCTTGGCAACATTGACCGTCCAGGCCTCTGGCTGCAAGGGGCTTTCAAGTCCACCCAACCCAACTTCCCACTGACGCCAGAATCCTTTCCCTCACCACTCGGCAAGTGTTGGTCACAAGTGACTACAATTCAGCTCAAATGATTTAAGCAAAAAAAAAAAAAAAGGCATTTATTGGCTTAGGCAGGTCACTGGGAAGTCCAAGGGTGTGGTCGGATCCTGGGGCAGAAATGATGTCACTGGGTTTCTCTCCCTCCAGCTTTCTGCTCGGGCTCCCCGGTGTGCATCAGTGTCTCTCTCTGATGGGTTCTCTCCAGGAGCTGGGAAGATGGGTGTCTAGCAGCTCCGGGCACCATTCTTAGAAGTTCCAGTGCAAAAGGAAGAGAGACACTCTTCCTCCCAGCTGCCAGATGCAAATCTCAGAGAAGATTTGCACGCGCATCCCCGAGCCAATCACGATGGTGCTTCCGGTCCCAAAAGAACCCACCGTTAGCTGGCATGACACCATCCACTTCCTGGGTCTCTGTCTCTCTCTCTATCACCCCCCTTCCCTTTGTATTTCACTCAGGCCCGAGTCACTTGCCTACCCTGCAAGGGGGGACAGGGAAGGGCGAGCCCCTCCAAACCAGATGAAATGGATTTTCCATGAATAAAAGGGGGTTCAGTTGCTAAAGGTGGAGGTGCCAGCTGATGACAATGACATCCTTTCCAACCAGGGCTGGCGGGGGGAGGCTTCTGTTTCTGAAATGGGGAGTACCCCCTAAAGGCCTCTAGGAAGGTCAGGGTGGATCTCGGGTGGGGGTAAGGGAAAAATGGAGAGTCATCTAAGTCCTGCTCTTGAGGGCGGGGGAGGAGGAACAAGTTTTGGCCAGGAGGCGGGAGCCTTCTGGGATCTGGCCCTGGGGCAGGAGAATGCGCAGGTTCTAACTGGAGGTCTAAGGGGTCTGGCTCAGGGGGTTGGGGAGGCCGCGCCTGAGAGCTAGCGCATGTGGCATTCCCAGGAACAGACCTGCGCCGTATCCAGCTGCAAACGAGGGGCTGTGCAGAGCTGGTGAGGACAGCTTCCAGCTACAGGGCTGGTTCAGGCAGTGAAGACACAGCCGGCTTCCGAGGGCAGGGTGGCTCGATGGTGGCCCTGGAGTTCCAGCTCTGCTGGTGGGCATAATGCGCTCAGTCAGTGCCTGGAGCACTGGGGTAGGAGTCAGCCCCCAGATACCGCTGGGTGGGGTGGCATGGGGGCAAAGAGTGGGCCATTCTTACAGGGCCAGAAAGTTACTTAGGGTTGGGAGGGTCTGGGAGGGGCTGGGAGGGGGGCCGGGGGTGATGGCCAGNTTTTTAATGTTTATTTATTTTGAGAGAGAGAGAATAAGTAGAGGAGGGGCAGAAAGAGAGAATGAGTAGGGGAGGGCAGAAAGAGAAGGAGACAGAGAATCCGAAGCAGGCTCCATGCAGTCAGCGCAGAGCCCAACGTGGGGCTCGAACTCATAAACCGTGAGATCATGACCTGAGCTGAAGTCGGTCTCTCAACTGACTGAACCACCTAGGCGCCTCCAGACCCCACCTTCCAGTGGGACAATGGGGAGGGCTGGTCTGTCTGAACCTCTTCACTCTATCACCTGCATATCTGCAATAGCTCCCAACTGGTGTGCCCGCTCTCCTCCTTCTCAGGGCACCTCTGCAAATGCAAATGTTCTCATATCACTGTGTGACTGACATGAACTTCTGGCCCCTGCCGATGGGCCATACTGACACTCTTTCCATTCTTTGAACTTGATATGGCCTCAGGACTTTTGCATTTCCTCTTTGTGACCAGAACACTGTTCTCCTCTTTTGACCTAAGAAATGGGAGTATTTCCTTTTTCCTCTCCAACCGAGCACTTATTCTGTGCATAATTATACATTCCAGCCGGTTGGTTTGGAATGCAAGCTCTCTGGGTATATGTGTGCTTCCCCTGACTCAATAAAAATGTATTAAATTAGTGAAGGAATATCCTCTCTGCCTTGGGGAGGCTGGAGCCTGCAAAGGAAGTCTCTAAGACTCAAAGGTAGCCTAATAGGGTGTGGGCAGACAGGATCGGCAGGTGAGTCTCATCTACCCAGGTCATAGCTCAGGGATCCTCGGTGGCGCTGGGCCCTGAGTCACATGTCTTTCTGTGGCCACCAGCCAGGAGGTCAGAAAGTCCAGCAAGAGTGGGGCCCCTGTTATGGCTGCTGCGCAGTTGCGGGCTGGGGGCAGGGGGGCAGGAGCAGTCCTCAGACTACAGCAGGGAAGCTCCAAGGGCAAGGAGATGCCTCAGCCTGGAAAATCACATCACGAGATCGAGGCTGGCCCTGAGACAAGGCAGGGAAAGTGCTGAGAGGCTGACGTTCCAAGAGACACAAGCGGAGAGACTAATTCTTGGAAAGTGGAAACCCCCAGGGGAGCTGAAGTGGGTCTTTGAGCTGCTAGCGAGCACCATTCTGGCTTTGGGACCATCCCGAGTGGTGAAAACAGAGCGGCTGGAGATTTTGGACACCTCGCCGTGTGGACAGGACAGTGAGGTCCAAGGACGGGAGCCATCCTCCAAGGCTGTGCAGGCTGGAACTGGGGCCCAGGTAGCCTGGCTCCTGGCCCGGCCTCTTTTCTCCCTGCCAGGCCGCTGCCACCTCTTCCAAATGGGAAAATCCACGTGGCATTTCTCCTTGATTCTGGAAGGGATAATGTAGCGTGCGTGTGGACAATCACAAATCTGATCGTGTAAAGTGGATTTCCTTTCCTGAGCATCCTCGGCTGGGGCGATTCTCCAAAGCATCTCTATCCTCTGCATCCCTGTAGGCTGCCTTTGCCAATTTGCTTTATTGTTTTTTGAAACGTTTAATCCAGAAATAACTTTGAACTTACAGAAATGTTGCAAGAATATTTTAAGGAACGCCCAGTGATTTTTTTTAAACCTAGATTTGTCACTACTTTACATTTTGCCCCGTACAGACATACACACACAGACACACACTAAAAAACTGTGAGGTCATACTGATACATCTATTCAACCATCTAGTATACTTCTAGACTTTTCCTTATCATGGGCCTATGTTCTTCTTCTCGAACAATGAGAAACCTATCTCCCAGTTTCCACTCATTTGCTCAAGCCTAGAATATAAGAAGATAGTTTCAGAGCTGGTCACCTATACCACTGTAATAGGCAACACTGCCGACTGGAATTCAATATTTATTTACATTTCCCTAAGATAAAATTTAATATAGAAAAGACACAAATCTGAAGTGTCTACTTTGCCGAGTTTTCACAAATGCATTCACTTATGTTTCCCATAGCCCAACTGCTTTAGGTATCTTGGGCAAATATAACAAAATACCATTGACATTTATTTCCCATGATCCTCATGGGAAATCCAAGTTCAAGGTGCCAGTGGATTCAGTTCTTGGTGAGGATTCTTTTCCTGGTTTGCAGATGGATGTCTTCTTGTAGTGTCCTCAAATGACAGGAAGAGAGAGAGAGAGAGAAAGGACTAAAGTTCTGGTCTCTTTTGTCTTCTTACAAGGTGGCTAATCCCATTATGGGGTCCCCACCATCATGATTTCATCTAAACCTAATTACTTCCCCAAAGCCTTACCTCCAAATGCCATCACATTGAGGGGTTAGGACTTCAACATATGAATTTTGGAGGGACACAAACATTCAGTCCATAACACCAGTCGAGGTAGAGAACATTTCCATCATTTCAGAAGGTACTCTAGGGTAACTAACTAGAAGTGAAATGGCTGGGTGGTAACCAAACAAGAAATCATCAAAACTTTTCTTACAGCATTTGTCTTTTTTACATTTCCCCTAACGAGGAAGGAGACTGTTGTTTCACATTCTCACCGACAGTTGGTATTGTCAGTCTTTTAAATTTTACTCTTCAGAGGAGGATCATACAGGGGCACCTGGGTGGCTCAGTCGGTTAAGCATCTGACTTTGGCTCAGGTCACGATCTCACGGTTCATGGGTTCAAGCCCCACATGGGGTTCTGGGCTGACAGCTCAGAGTCTGGAGCCTGTTCAGATTCTGTCTCCCTCTCTCTCTCTGCCCCTTCCCTGCTCGTGCTCTGTCTCTCTTTGTCTCAAAATTAAATACCCCGCCCCAAAAAGTTAGAGTAGGATCATACAGTATATGTCTTTTTTCAGCCTAATAGGTATGTAGTGGTATCTCACTGTGATTTTAATTTGCATTTTCCTGCAGACTAAGTATGTTGAGTATACTATCATTTATAAAACTTCATTTGAGAAGTATTTAATTTTAAAATTTTTGTCTGCTTTTTAATTGGGTTGTTTATTTTTTATTATTGATTTGTAGATGTTCTTTATATATACTGGCTATAAGTCCTTTGTCAGATATATATTTTGCAAATATCTTCTACTGAGTCTGTGGCTTATCTATTTTCTTACTGGTGACTTTTGTGGTGGTAAAAAACACAGAACATAAAATTTACCATCTAACCACTTTCTTTTCTTTTTTAATGTTTCTTTATTTTTGAAAGAGGGACAGAGAGAGGGAGACAGAGAATCTGAGGTGGGTTCTGTGTTGTTAGCAGAGAGTCTGATGCAGGGTTTGAACTCACAAACCATGAGATCATGACCTGAGCCAAAGTCAGACACTTAACTGACTGAGCCACCCAGGTGCCCCTCTAATCATTTTCAAATGTAAAATTCAGTGACATTTAGTACATTCAAAATATTGTGTAACCATCAATACTATATAATTCCATTTTCATCATCCCCAAAGGAAACCCAATATCCATTAAACCATCGCTCATCATTCTCCCATTTTCCAACCTCCTGCAGCCATTAATCTACTTTCTGTCTCCATGGATTTGTTTCATGTGAATGGAGTCATAAGTATGTGGTCTTTCGTGTCTGGCTCCTTTCATTAACATGTTTTTCAAGGTTCATCCACACCGTAGAAAGTATCCAAACTCCATTCCTTTTTATGGCTGAAGAATATTCCATTGTTTGAATAGATCACAATTTGTGTATCTACTCATCAGTTAATGGGCATTTCTGTTGTTTCCATCTTTTGACTATTATGAACAACTCCACCTAGGAACATTTGTGTACAGGTTTTCATGTGAACGTGTTTCAGTTCTCTTGGATATATACCTAAGAATGGAATTGCTGGGTCATAGGGTAACTCTATGTTTAACTAACCGAGAAATTACCACACTGTTTTCCACTGTGGCTGTACCATTTACATTCCCACAGGCAATATATGAAAGTTTCCATTTCTTCACAACCTCACCACAACTTGTTTTTCATGTTTGGATTATAGCCATCCTTGTGGGTGTGAAGTAGTGTCTCATTGGAGTTTTGATTTATATTTCCTTAATGACTAATGGTATTAAGCATCTTCTCATGTGATTTTTTTTCGTGCCATTTATGTATTTTATTTGGAGATGTATCTGTTCAAGTCTTTTTTGTTATTGCATTGTAAGAGTTCTTTATATATTGGATACTAGATTCTTACCAAAGGTGTGATTTAAAAATATTTTTTCCCGGGGCGCCTGGGTGGCTCAGTCGGTTAAGTGTCCGACTTTGGCTCAGGTTAGATCTCATGGGTCGTGGGTTCGAGCCCCTCATCAGGCTCTGTGCTGACAGCTCAGAGCCTGGAGCCTGTTTCAGATTCTGTGTCTCCCTCTCTCTCTGCCCCTCCCCCACTCGTGCTCTGTCTCTCTCTGTCTCAAAAATAAATATACCATAAAAAAATTAAAAAAAATTTTTCCCTTCTGTGGATTTTTTTTAACTTCCTTGATAATATCCTTTGATGTACAGAAGCTTTAAATTTTGATGAGATTCAATTTATCTTCCCCCCCCTTTTTTTTTTGCTTGTGCTTTTGGTGCCACATCTAGGAAAAACATTGTTAAATCCAAGGTCGTAAAGATTTACCCTTATGTTCCCTTATGTTTATTCCCTGAGTTTTATAGTTTTAGCTCTCACAAACTAATAAGCCGACAACAAATTACTCAAATTGCAAATGGGCAAATGATTTGAATAGACATTTCTCCAAAGAAGATATACAAATGGCCAATAAACACATGAAAAGAGGCCCTACATCATTAATCACTAGGAAAATGGGAATTAAAACCATAATGAGCACTCCTTTTTACCCACGAGGATGACTGTACTCAAAAGAGGGACAATAAGAGTTGTTTAGGATATGGAGACATTGCTGGTGGGAATGTAGAATGCAGCCTCCACAGAAATGTTTGGCAATTCCTCAAAAAGCTAAAAACAGATACCCTATGGCCCGGCAATTCCATTCCATTTCAATGGGTGGGTTTTTTTCACTCCATTAATATTGTTCTGTGATGCAAAAAAGTTTGAAATTTTGACCCAGTTCAATTTATCTCTTTTTTCTTTGGGGCTTGAGGTTTTGGTGTCCTACCCAAGAAACCATCATATAATCCAAGATCATGCAAATTTATCCCTATGTTTTCTTCAAGGAGTTTAATAGTTCTAGCTCTTATAGGTCTTCGATCTATCTTGAATTATGGTATCCAGTGATATGTGAAGGGCCAACTTGACTCTTTTGAATGTGGGTATCCTGTTGTCCTGGCACTCTTTTTTAAAGACATTGTCCTCGCTCCATCGAATGGTCTTACTGTCTTTGTCAAAAATCAACCAACCATAGATTATATGGGTTTATTTCCAGACTCTCAATTCTATTCCAGTGGTTGATGTGTCTGTCCTTATGGTGGTACCACAAGGTGTTAATTACTTTAAATTCTGTAGTAAGTTTTGAAACCAAGAGGTGTGAGTCCCCCAACTTTGTTCTTTTTCAAGATTGTTAGCTATTTGAGGTTCATTGCCTTTCCATTTGATTTTTTAAAATAGTTTATTGTCAAGTTGGTTTCCATATAACACCCAGTGCTCATCCCCACAAGTGCCCTCCTCCATGCCCATATCCTCCCTTCCCCTCCCCCCCCAACCCCATCAGCCCTCAGTTTGTTCTCGGCATTCAAGGGTCTATCATGGTTTGCCTCCTTCCCTCTCCCCCAATACTTTTCCTCCTTTTTTTCTCCCCCGTGGTCCTTCGTTAAGTTCCTCCTAATCCTCCTCTACGTGCAAACATATGGTATCTGTCCTTCTCTGCCTGACTTATTTCGCTCAGCATAAAACCCTCAAGTTCCATACATGTTGCTACACATGACCAGATTTCATTCTTTCTCATTGCCATGTAGTATTCCATTGTATATATAAACCACATCTTCTTGATCCATTCGTCAGTTGGTGGACACTTAGGCTCTTTCCATGTTTTGGCTGTTGTAGAGTGCTGCTAGAATCATCTTGTCCAACTGCAAAAAAAAAGGCAGTTGAGATGTTGAGGGGGATTGCATTGACTGGGTAGAGGAATTTGGGAATTCTTGCCATAGTAACAAGGTTAAGTCTTTTTATCGATGAATATGGGATGTTTACTCATTTATTTAAATCTCTAATCTCTTTCAACAACGTTTCCTAGTTTCTGTTCAAGTTTCATACTTCTGTTAAATTTATTCCTAAGTATTTTATTCTTTATGCTGCTCTAGTAAATGGAATTATATTCTTGGTTTCATTTTGAGATTGTTCATTGCCAGTGTATAGAAAAATGAGTGGTTTGGGGCGCCTGGGTGGCTTAGTCGGTTAAGCGTCTGACTTTCGCTTAGGTCATGATCTCGCGGTTCGTGGATTCGAGCCCCGCGTTGGGCTCTGTGCTGACAGCCAGCTCAGAGCCTGGAGCCTGTTTCAGAGTCTGTACCTCCCTCTCTCTCTGACCCTCCCTTGCTCACGCTGTCTCTCTCTCTCTCTCCTAGAAATAAATAAAAATATTTAAAAAAAAGAAAAATGAGTGGTTTGATATTCATATTATATCCTGTAAGTTTGATGAGCTGGGTTTTCTGTGTATTAGGGTTGTGGCATCTGCAAATAGTTTTACTTCTTCTTTTCTAAGCTGGATGCCTATCTTCTTCTTGCCTTATTGTCAAGATTAGCATGGCTCCTGCACAAGGATGACATGCAAATTCTAGCCTTATTGTCTTGGCTAGAATCTCGAATACAATGTTGAACAGAAGTGGTGAGAACAGATATTCTTGTCTTGTTCTTGATCTTAGGAAACAAAACTCAGTTTTCCACAATTAAATATGATGTTAGCTTTGGAATTTTTGTACATGGCCTTCGTCAGATTGAGGAAATTCCCTTCTATTGCTAGTTTGGTGAGTGTTTTAATCAGGAAAGGCTGTTGGAGTTTGTTAAATGTTTCTTCCACATTTATTAAGAATATCATGTGTTTGCCCCTTTTATTTTGTTAATATGTTACATTTCATTGATTGATTTTTGTATATTGAAAGAAGTTTGCATTCCTGGGAAAAATTCCACTTGGTCATTGTGTATAATCATTTTTGTATGCTGCTAGATTTCAATTTTCCAATATTTTATTGAAGATTTTCCATCTGTTTTCATAAGGAACATTGTCTGTAATTTTATTTCCTTGTGATATTTTTGTCTGGTTTTGGTATCTGGGTAATACTGGCCTCATAGAATGGCTTAGAAAGTATTCTATATCCTCCTCTTTTGGGGGAAGAGTTTGAGAAAAATTGGTGTCAATACTTTTTTAAACCATGGGTAGAATTCAAAGGGCAGCCATCTTATCCTGGCTCTTCTCTGTTGAAATCTGTTTGATTACTAACTAAATTTCTTGTTAGAGGCTTTTTCAGATTTGCTTTTTCTTTTTCAGTCATCTCTTTGGAGAGTTTGTGCAATTCTAGGACTTTTTCCATTTCATCTAGGCTTTCTAATTTGTAGGGATATTATTGTTCATAGTATTCCCTTATAATCTTCTTTATTTCTTTAAGGTCTGTATTAATGTCCCCTTTGTTTAAGTGTTGAGTTTAGTTATTTGAGCCTCCTCTCTCTCTCTTTTTTTTTTTTCCTTCATCAGCCTGGCTAAAGATTTGTCAATTCTTTCGGTATTTTCAAAGAACTGACTTTTACTTGTGTTCATTTTCTCTATTGATTTTCTATTCTCTGTCATTTATTTTCATGCTGATTTTCATTATTTCATTCCTTCTTCTTGCTTTGGGTTTAGTTTGCTGTTTTTCTGTTTCTTAGCATAGAATATTAGGTTATTGATATGGTCTCTATTCTTTTTTCATTTAGACATTTATAGCTATAAATTTCCCCCTGGAAACTGCTTTTGCTCCATCCATAAATTTAGGTGTGTTGTACTTTTGTTTTCAGTAATCTTGAAATATTTTTGTTAAATAATATGTATGCTCATGGTGGGGCTGGAACTCAAAACTCCGAGATCAAAAGTCACATGCTTTCCTGACTGAGACAGCCAGGAGCCCCTAATCTTTTTTTTTTTTTTACTTTTTAATGTTTTTTATTTATTTCTGAGAGAGAGAGAGAACATGAGCAGGGAAGGGTCAGAGAGAGAGGGAGACACAGAATCTGAAGCAGTCTCCAGGCTCTGAGCTAGATGTCAGCACAGAGCCTGACGAGGGGCTTGAACCTACAAACCGGGAGATTATGACCTGAGCCGAAGTCAGATGCTCAACCTACTAAGTCACCCAGGCGCCCCAGGAGCCCCTAATCTTGAAATACCTTTTAATTCCCCTTGTGATTTCTTCTTTAATTCACCTGTTAAACACCAGATGTATTGTTTAATTTCCACATATTTATAAATTTTCCAAATTTGCTTCTATTGTTAGTTTCTATTCTGGACAGAAAACATCATTTCAGTCATCTAAAATTTATTGGGACTTGTTTTATGGCCTCCTTATCATTACTGCTGGGAAATGTTTCACGTTCACTTGAAAAGAATGCATAACCTGCTATTGTTAGGTAGAATGTTTTAAAGACGTTTATTAGGTCTGGTTGGTATATATTCTGTTTCCTGTTTGTCTTCTGTTTAATTGTTCTCTTCATTATTAAAAATTGGATATTGAAGTGTCTAAATACTCTTGTTGAATTATTTACTTTTCCCCATCAGTTCCTTAAGCTTTTGCTTTTTGTTTTTTAAGGCTCTGTTTTAGGTCATATATCCTTACAATTGTATTTTCTTGATGGATTGGCCCTTTAATCATTAAGAAGTATCTTTCTTTGTCTTCTGTAAAAAAATTTTCCTTAAAGTCTCTTTTTTTTAATGTTTATTTTTATTTTTGAGAAAGAGAGAGAGAGACAGAGTGTGAACAGGGGAGGGGCAGAGAGAGAGACACATAGAATCCAAAGTAGACTCGAGGCTCTGAGCTGTCAGCAGAGCCTGACACGGGGCTCAGACTCACAAACTGTGAGATCGTGACCTGAGCTAAAGTCGGACGCTCAACTGACTGAGCCACCCAGGTGTTCCCAGACACCGAATTCTTGGTTGACAACTTTTCTTCCAGTACTTTGAATATGTCATCTCACTGCCTCTGGCCTCCATGGCGTCTGATGAGAACTCAACTGTTCTTCTTATTCGGGAACCTGTGTGTGTAATAAATCACTATCGCTTGCTGCTTTCAAGACCCTTTTTTTGTCTTTTGACAGCCTGACTGTGATGAGTATAGGTGTGGATCTCTTTGAATTTTTCCTAGTTGAAGTTTTTTAGACTTCTTGGATGTGTAGATTAATGTTTTAATCAACTTTGGGAAATCTCTGATCATTATTTCTTCAAATATTCTTTCTTTCCTTCTCCTTCCCTCTCCTGAGATTCCCATTATGCTTAAGTTGCTATGCTTTCGGTATCCGACAGGTCTCTGGGGATGTGGTCACTTTCCTCCCCCGACTTTGTTTTGTTTTGTTTTTTTTAAACTGCTCCTCTATCTGGATAATCTCAGTCGAGCCACCCTCAAGTACTCTGATTCTTTCTTTACCTGCTTGAATCTGTGGGGCCCCTCTAGTGAAATGATCATTTAGATATTGTACTTTCCAACTCCAGAATTTCTATTTGGTTCATGTTTAGGATTTAAGGGGCTTTACTGATATTCTCCACTGATAACTGTTTTTTATACACGGTTATTTTAGCTCTTTGCAGATACTTAAGTTAGCTGATTTATTTTTTTTTTAATTTTTTTTAAGGTTTTTTTTATTTATTTCTAGAGAGAGAGAGAGCGTGAGCAGGGGAGGGTCAGAGAGAGAGGGAGTCACAGACTGAAACAGGCTCCAGGCTCTGAGCTGGCAGTCAGCACAGAGCCCGACGCGGGGCTCGAACCCACGAACCTTGAGATCATGACCTAAGCGAAAGTCGGATGCTTAACCAACTAAGCCACCCAGGCACCCCTTAAGTTAGCTGATTTAGTCTGTCTAGAAAATCCAGTGTCTGGGCTCCATTCAGGACAATCTCCATCAACTGCTTTTTCTCCCCTTGTATGGGTCATGCTTTCTTGTTTCTCTGTTGAAAACGGAACATGTTGAATAGAAAATGTGTAACTCTGGTCAACATTCTCCCCCTCCCCTTAGGGTTTGTCACTGTTGCATTTGTAGAGTGGCTTTTCTGAACCAATTCTGTGTCCTTCCTCATTTGTGGCTACTGAAGTCTGTTATGTCAGCTTAGCAGTCATCTGAGGATTGGATAGAAGTGTTCTCATCTCTTCCTGGAACAAAAACCGTCTCCCAATCTTTGTTGAAGGTCTCCATGTGCATGTCGCATACTCCTTCATCCCTCAGCCCAGCAGTTTATAGCTCTGCATTCATTTTCCATTCCTGCTTGTCCCAAACCTGAAGGTCAGCCAGAGGTGATAGCTCAAGGCCTTCTCAGGTCTTTTCTTAAAGTGCATACATCCCTGGGCACGTGCATATGTGCATATTTCTGGATTCTCAGAAATATGGCACAGCTTTTAAATCCCTTGTGGACAACACATTCCCAGCTTTTCCTACCAAGCTTTTTGGTCATGCTATTCTTTGCCCCACTATTATCCAGCACCTCAGGCAGAACTGACTGGAACATTTGCTTGTAATTGTTTTTGATTAACACTTCCACCCTCCATCCCCTGGTAGGGTCTCTAGCACTGGAGCAGTTTGGAGTTGGGGGCAGGGGAAAGCAACTAGGCCAGCCTTCTGAGATGATCTTACAGGAAACTACCAGCTTGGTAGTTAAAAAATTACTTTTTATTTATTTTTTTTTTGGTGAATGAGGTCTGTTCTGCCTTCTCTCCCACTAGCAATATGGGCTGTGGTTGTCAAGACTGCCACTAACCTGGAGAGTTGGAGATTAGACTGGGGTAAGTTTAAATATCACAAAGCTTGAGGTTTTACTGGGATTTGGTTGTTTTACTGAGATTCGGTTGTTTTTCTTGAATACGCGTTCTCAGGTTGCTGCAAGCTTCTAATTTCCACAGTTGCAAAAAACAATTATTCTGACAGTTTTTGTATTTTTCTTTCTGGTTACTTTTATTGAAGGATGGGATTTTGGAGTTCCTTCCTCTGCCATGTTCATGGACACCACTCCTCCAATAGCATAGTTTTTTGAGAGTTATTCATGTAGTTGCATAAATCAGTAATTTGTTCCTTGTTATTGGTGGGTAGTATTCCATTGCATGGATATACCACTTAAAAAAAACTTTTTTTTACATTTATTTATTTTTGAGACACAGAGACAGCGCGAGCAGGGGAAGGGCAGAGAGAGAGAGGGAGACACAAAATTCAAAGCAAGCTCCAGGCTCTGAGCTGTCAGCACAGAGTCTGACACGGGGCTTGAACCTATGAACCATGAGGTCCTGACCTGAGCCGAAGTCAGATGCTTCACCGACTGAGCCACCCAGGCGCCCCGGACATGCCACTTTTTAAAATTCATGCACTTTTTAGTAGACACCTGGTTTTTTTCCAGTTTCAAATTATTATATATTTTTTCCAGCTTCAAACTATTATATCTTATAACTATAAGTTATATAATTATAACTATATAATATCTATATAATAACTATAATAATATCTAGTTCTTTTGTCTTTACATATAAATTTTAGAATCAGCTTGTGCACATCTACAAAGCTCTTACTAAGATTTTGATTTGGAGAGTACTGTCATTCTCCTTATACAAATCTTCTAATCTGGGAACATGGTATGCCTCTCCATTTATTTAGGTCTTTATAGATTCCTTTTAAAAGTGTTTTGTCATTTCTAGCATAACTATTCTGCATGTGTGTGTGCGTGTGTGCGTGCGTGTGTTTGGTTTTATACCCAGGTATTTCTTATTTTGAATCTATTCTAAATGGTACTGTTTTTAAATTTTCAGTTCCCAATGGTGTGCATAGATACATATAAAATTGTATGTTTCTGTGTTTAAAAATGTATTCATAGTTTTTGGAACTTTTTTGTGGATTTCTTGGGATTTCCTATGGAGACAATTCTATGTGTTCAATGAATAGGGACAGTTTTTAGTTTTCCTTTCCAATCTGTGTGCTCCTTATTTCTTGTTTTATTGCCCTAGCTTGGGCTTCCAATACAATGTTAAATACAAGTGGTGACAGTGAGGGGCACCTGGGTGGCTCAGTTGGCTATGCATCCAACTTTAGTTCAGGTCATGATCTCACGGCCTGTGGGTTCGAACACCGTGTCGGGCTCTGTGCTGACAGCTCAGAGCCTGGAGCCTGCTTCAGGTTCTGTATCTCCTTCTCTCTCTGCCTCTCCTCCACCCTCTCTCTCTGTCTCAAAAGTAAATAAACATTAAAAAAAAAAAGTGGTGACTGTGAACATTCTTCTCTTGTTTCTGAACTTAGGGAAAGCATGCAGTGCTTTACTAATAAGTATGATTTTAGCTCTGGGTAATTTGAAGATACCCTTTCTCCCTTTGAGGAATTTCCTGTCTGTTCCTACTTTCATGAGAGGTTTTACCCAGAATGGATGTTAAGTCTTGTCAAATGCTTCTCCCACATACATCGATATGATCATTAGCTTTTTCTTCTTTAGACTGTTAATAAAATGGATTGCATTAATGAATTTGCAGATATTGAACCGGCTTTGTATTGGGGGATAAAACTCACTTTTTGTGGTGCATTATTGTACTATATACTGATGGATTCCACTTGCTACTTTTTTTTTTTTTTTTAAGGTTTTATGCCTATTTACATAAGGACCAGGGGTCTGTGTAGACTTTTCTTTTTGTACTATCATAGTCTAGTTTGGGTATAAAAGTATTGTTGGCCTCATACAACAAATTTGGGAGTACTCACTTTTCTATTTTCTTGAAGAGATTGTGTAAGATTGGTGTTTTTCTTCTTCAGATCTTTGCTAAAATTCTCCAGAGACATTATTTGGACCAGGAGATTTCTTCTTTGGAAAGTTTTTAAACTACAGATTCAATTTCTTTAATAGTATGGGACTATTCAGGTTATCTGTTTTACCTTGGGTGAGTTTTGGTGGTTTGTGGTTTTTGAGAAATTTGTCTAATTCAATTATCCTTTCTTTTTTTTCCTCCTCTTTTTCTTTTTCTCTCTTTCTTCCTTCTTTCCTTTCTTCTTTCTTTCTTTCCTTCTTTCTTTCTTTTTTTCATTTGGTTAGAGGTTTAGGAATTTTATACAACCTTTCTGAAAACCAGCTTTTGGTTTAAATGATTTCTTTATTGGTTTTGCCTTCAATTTCATCGATTTCTGCTCTTCTTACCTTTGCTCTTTTCTTATTTCTGCTTGCTTTGAGTTTATTTTACCCTTTTTAAAAATAGATTGTTAAAGTGAAAGTATAGATTATTGATCTGAGAATTTTCTTATATTCTAATACAATAATTTAATGCTATAAATTTCCTCTGAATAGTACTTTGGCTGTATCCATAAGTTTTTGATATGTTGTGTTTTCATTTTCACTCGATGTTAAATATTTTCTAACTTCCCTTGAGATTTCCTCTTTTACCTTGGATTATTTAGAAGTGTGTTGCTAATTTTCAGATATTTAAATATTTTCCAGTTTTATTTCTACTACTGACTTCTCGCCTCTAGTTAAATTCCATTATCATCTGAGAGCACAGTTTATATAATTCTAATATTTATTAAGGCTTATTTTTTGATTGAGAATATAAATATAAATATAAAAATATATATAAATATCACTGCTCTATGTGCACTTGAAAAGAACGAATATTATACTGTTGTGCATAGAGTGTTTTATCAATTTTAGTTGGTTGATGACGTTGTTTAGTTCTTCTATATCCTTGCTGATTTTCTATTTGTTCTATCCATTACTGAAAGAGAAGCATTGAAGTTTCCAACTATAACTGTGGATTTGTAATTTCTCCCTCAATTCTGTCAGTTTTGGCTTCATATACTTGAAGCTCTGTTGTTAGATGTATTCCCATTTTATATCAGGTTGTCGTGGTTTTTTATCATCATGAAATTTCCCTCTTTATCCCTGGTAAATTTCTTTGATCCAAGCTGTGTGTTTTCTGATAATAATACAGTCACGTGAGCTTTCTTTTGATTAGTGTTTACATGGAATATATTTTCCCTTCTACAAGTTTTGTCCTACTTGCATTAGAATGTATAGTTATATCTTTAAAAAAATCTGTTCCGACAGTCTTTGTCTTCTAACTGGTGTGATTACACCATTTACATTTATCATAATTATTGATGTGTTTGGATTTAGGAATATTACTTTCTTATTTTCTGTTTGTCCCCTATGTTTTTTACTCCTCTTTTTCCCTTTTCCTGCATTCTTTTGGATTATTTGGATATTGTTTAGTATTACATCTTAATTTATCATTTGATCATTTTACTATATCTGTATATAGTTTTTTAAGTGGTTATTCTAGAAATGACTATATATATGGTGTCTATATATAGTCTTTCTATACAAGTATATACTAAATTTTTTTCACATTCTACTTAGAATTAATATTTTACCACTTGTAGTGAAATGTAGGCCCCTTACTACAGTAGAGATCTCTTTAACCTGCTGATGTAGTTTTCATATGTATTACATCCACATATGTAGAAAACACCATTAAAATCTAAAAGTGTTCTAAAAATAAAGCCCCTAATTATGCATACTCTAAAGAACTCAAAAGGAAAAATATTTTATTACATTTACCCAGATATTTATCATTTCTGTTGCTCTTCCTTCATTTCCAAGGGTCTAAGATCCCCTCTGATATTACTTCTCTCTTGTTCGAAGAATCTCCTTGAGTATTTCTTTGACTGTAGTTCTGATGCCAACACATTCTCTTATTTCTCTAATCCTTTTACATTTATCCCTGGAGGATAGTTCCCCTAGATATAGAATTCTGGGCTGACTATTTTTTTTCTTTCAGCACTTAAAAGGTGTTGTGTTTAATTCCTTCTAGCCCTCACAATTTCAGATGATAAATCCCTAATCATTCTAGTAATTATTACCTTGGTGCCATTTTTCCATGTCTACTTTTAAGGTATTTTCTTCACTTTGTCTACTATTTTCTTTAGCATTCAGTATTTTATTATGTTGTGTCTGGGTGTGGATTTATTTGAGCTTATGCTAATCGGCATATGCTGAGCTTCTTGAATCTGTAAGTTTATTTTTCCCCAAGTTTCAGAAGTTTTAAACCTTTATTTCCTCATATATTTGTCTGTACCACCCCTTTGTCCTCTACTAAGACTGCTCATTGTTTTCTAATCTATTCCATCTCTGTTGTCATGTTGGGTAATTTTTAAAGCTCATTTTTGAGTTATTGGCTCTTTCTAATGCTATGTACATTCTGCTATTGAGTGTATCTGGTGAACTTTGAATTTTAATAATTGTGTTTTTCAGTTCTGAAATATCTACTTAGTTCTTTTAAAATTTCTTCTATATCTCTACTGAGGCTTTCTATCCTTCCATTTATTTTCCAAAAATATTCTCCCCTGTGGTGAGATTTAGATAAATGGAGTGCTTTAAAATATTGGCCTGTTAATTCCACAACAACATACTGAATGAAAGTTTGTTTGTTTGTTTGTTTGTTTTTTAATATTTTTATTTATTTCTAGGAGAGAGAGAGACAACATGAGCAGGGGAGGGTCAGAGAGAGAGCGAGACGCAGACTCTGAAATAGGCTCCAGGCTCTGAGCTGGCAGTCAGCACAGAGCCTGACGCGGGGCTCGAACCCACGAACCGCGAGATCATGACCTAAGCAAAAGTCGGACGCTTAACCAACTAAGCCACCCAGGCGCACCTGAATGAAGTTTTTTAAAGAGCAGTTTCCTGGGGTGCCTGGGTGGCTCAGCTGGTTAAGCGTCTGACTTTGGCTCAGGTCATGATCTCAAGGTTTGTGGGTTCAAGCCCTGCATCAGGCTCTATGCTGACAGCTCAGAGCCTGGAGCCTGGAACCTGCTTTGGATTCTGTGTCTCCCTCTCTCTGCCCCTCCCCTGTTCACACTCTGTCTTGCAAAAAATAAATCAACATTAAAAAAAAATTAAAGAGTTTTCCTTTAAAAAAATGTTTATTTATTTTTGAGAGAGAGACAGAGAGAGAACTGAGCAAGAAAGGGGCAGAGTGAGAGAGAGAGAGAGAGAGAATCCCAAGCTCTGCACTGTCAGCAGAGTCTGATGCAGGGCTCCTCAGTCTCACAAACCATGAGATCATGACCTGAGCTGAAATCAAGAA
This sequence comes from Crocuta crocuta, assembly GCF_008692635.1. NCBI lineage: Eukaryota > Metazoa > Chordata > Mammalia > Carnivora > Hyaenidae > Crocuta > Crocuta crocuta. The sequence goes on from NW_027532208.1 coordinate 2,486,747, forward strand.
TTGGATGCTTAACCAACTGAGCCATTCAGGTGCTCCAGTTTTTCTTTTGATGAAATACAATTGATTGATTATTTTCTTTGATGGTTCGTGCTTTTTGTGTTATATTTAAGAAATATTTGACAAATCTAAGGTTACAAAAATTTTCTCTTATGTTTCTTTCTAGAAACATTGTAGTTTAGCTCTTACTTACATGGAATTTAATTAGAAATCAATAAAAGAAAGAAAACTGAGAAATATTTCAATACTTGGAAATTTCACTTAATATTTGTATATAAGGTGAAATGACGATTCATGTTCTTTTTTTTTTTGCATATGAATATCCAATTGTTTCAGCACTATTTGTTGAGAAGACTGTCCACTCCTGATTGAATTGCCTTCGCACTTTTGGTGGAAATCAATTGACCACAAATATGCTGGTCTATATTCTTGAATCTTTATTCTGTTCTATTGGTCTGTATACATATCTTTGTGCCAAAGATGTGTGTTGGTAACTCACTTTATAATATACCTTGAAACCAAGTAGTTCAAGTCCTCTGACTTTATCCTTTTTTTTCAAAATTGTTTTGACTATTTTACATCCTCTGTATTTCAATATAAATTTTAGATTCAATTTGTCGATTTCTACAAGAAAAAAATCTTCCTGTGATTTTGATTGGAATTGCATTAAATCCGTAGATCTTGTTGGGAGAAATTTCAGCTTAACTATATTCACTTTCGTATCCATGAATATGGCATATCTCTCCATTATTTGTTTCTTTTTTGGTCATTGTTTCTCAACTTATTTTATAATAATAGTGATGTTGTTAGCAACACATTATTCAAGTCTTCTTGAATTTTTCTAAATAATGTTTTGTCATTTTGGAGTTTACTAGTCTTGAAGATCTTTTGTCATATTTATTATAGACTAGTTCACATTTTTTAATACTATAGTAAAAATATTTTAATATTTCCTATTTCTGATAACTTGTTGCTACTATGTAGAAGTATTATTGATTTTTGTATAGTGATCTTGTATCCTGCATCTTGATAAACTCACTTATTCTTGTAGTTTTAATGTTTTTCTTGTATTAAATAGTGTTTTACAGATTCTATGAGATTTTCCACATATATGAATAAGTTGTCTGCTAATAAAGACAGTTTAGATCTTTCTTTTCAACCTAGATACCTTTCATTTTTCTTCATTGCTGTGTTGCACCCTCTAGAAGTTCCAGTACTACATTGAACGTGATAGTGAGAAAGGACATTCTTGCTTTGTTCCTGATTTTAGGAGAAAAACATTAATTCTTCATCAATGTCATGAAGTTTACTTGTGTTTTTAGTATTTTCAGGAATGGATGTTAAATTTTGTCAAGAGCTCCTTCTGCATCCACTGAGATTATCACATGGGTTTTGTTTTCGTTTCTATTCTGTTAATAACATGACTTACATTGATTGGTTTTCAAATGTTAAGCTAAACTTCTATTACTGGGATAAACCCATTTGGTCATAATGGGCTGTAATTTTTATACATTGTTAAATTTAATTATTATAACATTGTTAAGAGTGTTTTTTAACATTTTTAAAATTTATTTGCTAGAGAGAGAGAGAGAGACAGCGTGAGCAGGGGAGGGTCAGAGAGAGAGGGAGATATAGAATCTGAAGCAGGCTCCAGGCTCTGAGCTGTCAGCACAGAAACTGATGTGGGGCTTGAACCCACGAACTGTGAGATCATGACCTGAGTCGGATGCTTAACTGACTGAGCCACCCAGGAGCCCCATTAAGAGTGTTTTTTAAATAAATTTTACTCATGAGGAACATTGGTTTTCTCTTTCTTCTTTTAGTTTTTAATGTTTATTAATTTTTGAGAGAGAGAGACAGACAGAGCACAAGCAGGAGAGGGGCAGAGAGAGAGGGAGACACAGAATCCAAAGCAGGCTTCAGGCTCTGAGCTGTCAGCACAGAGCCCGACGTGGGGCCGGAACTCATGAGATCAACCTGAGCTGAAGTCGGACGCCTAACCGACTAAGCCACCCAGGGGCCCCTGTGCCTTTTAACTTTTAATTGGGGGGCATTTAGACCATCAGTTGGAGAACGTTTTCTATAGAGGACCAGGTAATAAATTATTTTGGGCTTTGTGGGCCACATATAGTCTTTGCTACGTACCCCTCTCCTTCTCTTCCTTTTTTAAGCAGCACTTCATAAATGTACAAATCTTTCCTAGCTCGAGGGCCATGTAAAAACACGCTGCAGGCATAGTTTGCCTCCCCTCCTACGAACCATTTACATTTTATGTTATTATTGACATGGTGGGATTTAAATCTGCCATCCCGGCATTTGTTTCCTATTTGACCTATCTATTCTTTGTTGCCTTTTCCTTCTTTGTTGGCCTTCTTTTGAATTAGTTGAATATTTTTTATGATTCTATGTTATCTCATTCTTTAGTTTCTTTGGTATAATCTTAGATTTTTATGGTTTGGTGATTGCTTTATGGCTCATAGTACACATCTTTAACTTATTAATGTACCATCGAGTAACCTAAAACCACTTAAAATATATCATAAAAACTTTGCACTATTATATTTCTGTTTTCCCTCTCCGAAGTCTTTGTGCTCATGGTGTTATATACTGTGCTTGTACATGTTAGGAACTCCACAATACACTGTCATCATTTTTGCTCTAGCGAGTCCATTATCTTTTGAAAATATTTTTAAAAATAACGAAACAAAAGTCTTTTCTGTTTCCCCACATGCTTACCATTTCTGATGCTCTCCACTCCTTTCTATACATCCATATTTCCATCTGGTATCACTTTTCTTCTGTCTGAAGGACTTCCTTGAATATTTTTTTGACGAGACGGTCTGCTGGTGATTAATTCTTTCAGCTTTCGTATGTGTAAAGAAATCTTTAGGTTTCGGTTCTGGGTAAAATGGAGTCAGTGCACTCCACCCTCTCTCTCTTACTGAATTACAGCTGTGAAACCTGGACAGAAAACATGGAGCAGCTCTCCGAGGACGATGAAAAGTCAATATTAGCAAGAACATTGGGAATGAAGACCAAAATTTGGAGTACCGCTGAGCCACTGGTGAGTCTACCGATTTCTTTTTTTTTTTTTTTTTTGTCCTACCCTACCCTGTAGCCTGAGCCCAGTGCAGCCTGAAATCAGAAAGTGTCATTGGCATAAAGAGTGAGACGTCCAGGTGAAACCTTCTAGTTCTGCCCCGAGGAGTCCGGAAGGGGCTTCCCAGGCTCAGAGAGAGGACAGAAATCCTTTTTTTCCTCTTTTCTTTCCTCCGATCTCTCATGCCACATCCCCAAGCAGTTCTGTCACAGCGATGGGAGCCATCGCAAAGGGGCCCACAGGACTGATTCCTCGACAACCACAGCTACCAAAATGATTAAATGCATAACTGGAATGCTTGTCTAGCTCTCAAAAAAATGAAGCTCATGGTTAGAACTTACCAGGGAAGCCATTTAGGTCTGCTGCTTTCCTTTTAGGAAGGTTATTCATTATTGATTCAATTTCTTCAATAGGTACAGGCCCACTCAGGTTGTCCATTTACTTGTGTGTGAGTTATGGCAGATTGTGTCTTTCAAGGAATTGATCCATTTCATCTAGGTTACCAAATTTGTGGGCATAGAGTTGATAAAAATATTCCTTTTCGTCCTTTTAGTGCCCATGGGACCTATGTAACTGTCTCCTATGTCTTTCTGATGTTAGTAATTGGAGTCCTTTGTCTCTTTTTCTTCAATAACCTGGTTTAGAGGCTTATCAGTTCTACTGATCTTTTCAGAGAACCAGCTTTTGGTATTATTAATTTCCTCTTTGGATTTCCTGTATTCAATTTTATTGATTTCTGCTCTCATTTTTATTATTTGTTTTCTTCTGCTCAGTGTGGATTTAATTTGCTCTTCTTTTTTCTTTTAAAAAATTTATGTTTATTTATCTTTGAAGGAGAGAGAGACAGAGGATGAGTGGGGAAGGGGCAGAGAGAGAGAGAGAGGAGACACAGAATCCAAAGCAGACTCCAGGTTCTAAGCCGTCAGCACAGAGCCCAACACGGGGCTCAAACCTATGATCCATGAGATCATGACCTGAGCCGAAGCTGGACGCCCAACCGACTGGGCCACCCAGGCTCCCCTTAATTTGCTCTTCTTTTTCTAGTTTCCTAAGCCGGAGGCTTAGTTGATGGATTTTTTGTCTTTTTTCTTGTTAAAAACATGCAGTGCTATAAATTTCCCTCTAAGCACTGCTTTCGCTGCATCCCACAAATTTTGATAAGTGACGTTTTCATTTCATCAGGCTCAACGTATTCTTAAATTTCTCTCGAGATTTCTTCTTTGACCCATGCGTTGTTTAGAAGCGTGTAGTTTAATCCCCAGGTATTTGGGCATCTTCTGGCCATCTCTCTGTTCTTGACTTCTACTTTAATTCTATCATGATCTGAGCGCAGACACTGTATCATTGATATTCTTGACATTATTTTAAGTGAAAATTTTAGGAAATAAGTTTTGACCACAAAATATAACTTTTAGTAGATACAGACTCTTTTGGACTTTCTATTTTTTTTCTTTAAGTAAGGTATAATGCATCACAAAGTTCACCTTTCTAAAGTGTGCCATTCAATAGTTTTTAGTATATTCGCAAGGTGGTACGACCATCCCCAGTCTAATTCCACTTAGGCGGGACAGGGTAGCTAGAGGGAGCCGCTGTGGGGTATTTCCCTTCCCCCAAGTCAGGAGGCTCTGGTGAAACCCCAGCAAGGGAGGCTCTGATTAGACGGTTTCTCCCCGAGGGCAGCCTTTGCTAAGAAGAACAGAATGCTCTGGCGTATTTCATGATGGCTTGTTTTCCTCTCCCTCTGCCAGAAGCGAGAGAGACTTTTTCTCTCTGATATTTACTGTGAAAAACTGGTAGAGCTCCAGAAGGTGATAGTCACAAAAGCGGGGTGGGGGGGAGATGCCTGTGACTAGATCCCCCTGCAGTTTTTATCTCTCAGACTCCCCCACACTGATCTTCTAGGGCAGTTCCCTAACCCAGCCCGGGCTCCAGCTCCTTTCTGCTCCAGTGAGTTGCAAATTCTCTGCTATTCGTTGGTCGCTGCAATTTTGGGGGCAGCTGTTTCCCTGTGACCTCACTTCTCTGATTTATCTAAAAAAAGTTGTTGATTTTTCAGTTTATTCAGCCTTCGACTTGTTAAGACAGAGTGGTGACTTCCAAACTTCTTATATGCTGGATGGGAAAATCGCCCTGCTATTTTTAGTTTGTTGAAAAGTATTTTAATCATAAATGGATGTTGGATTCTATCAAATGCTTTTTCTGCAACTATTGAGAGGGCTGTGTCATTTTTAACCTTTACTTCATTAATATGTTGTATTACATTGACTGATTTTAAAATATTTTTTATATAGGTTTTCATTTAAAAAAATTTTTATAGTCTATTTATTTTTGGGATGGAGAGAGACAGAGCATGAGCGGGGGAGGGGCAGAGAGAGAGGAAGACATAGAATCTAAAGCAGGCTCCAGGCTCTGAGCCACCAGCAAAGAACCTGATGTGGGGCCCGAACCCATAACCATGAGATCATGACCTGAGCCGAAGTCGGACGCTTAACCAACTGAGTCACCCAGGCGCCCCTATATAAGTTTTTAAATGTTTGTTTATTTATTTTTGAGAGGGAAAGAGAAAGCACAAGCAGGGGAAGGGCAGAGAGAGAGGGAGAGAATCTCAAGCAAGCTCCCCACTGTCCACACAGAGCCCGACTTAGGGCTCGATCCCGCAAATCCTGAGATCATGACTAGAGCTGAAATCAAGAGTCGGACCTTTAACCTACTGAGCCACCACCCAAGCACCCCAGATCCTTTTTTAAACAAGCACTGTATTTCTGGAATAAATTCCACTTGATCTTAATGTTTTATCTGTTTTGGATATTTCTTGGTTGATTTGCTAATCTTTCTAAAGGATTTTTACATCTTTCTTCAGGACAGCTATTGGCCTATAGCAGGGATCAGTAAACTTTTTCTAAAAGAGTCAGGTAGTAAGTAGTTGAGGCTTTGCAGACCATGTAATCTATGCCACAACTACCCAACTCTGTCACCATGGCTTGAAAGCAGCAATGGGCAATATGTAAATTAATAGGTGTGGCCATGCTTTAATAAAACATCATTTACATAAACAGATTGCAGGCTGTCTTTGGCTCAGAGGCCAAGGTTTGTTAATCCCTCATCTATATTTGTGAGGGTTTTTCTCCCTTGTAATATCTTTGTCTGGTTTCACATCAGAGTTAACACTGGCCTCATTAAAGTCATTGGGAAGTATTCTTTTTTATGTTTTCTCAAAGTCTCTATTACCTCATCCTTAATTGTTTACTAGAAGTTACCAGTGAAGCCGTTGGAATTTACCAGTCCCAGTCATTTGGGCCTGGAATTTTTCCCTGTTGGAAAAATTTAACTATAAAGTATAAATTTTAGTAGATAGAGACTCAGATTCTTTATATTTTCTTTTTTATTGAAGTATAATTCACATACCACAAAATTCACATTTTTCAAGTGCACAGTTCAATAGTTTTTAATATAGTCCCAGTGTTACACAATCATCACCATTATCTAATTCCATTCCCACCCCCCAAAAAAACCCATACTGATTAGCAGGCACTCCTCATTTTCTCCTCCTCCCGGCCCCTGGCAGTCACATTCTGTCTCTACGGATTTGCTTCTTCTGGATATTTCATATAAACAGAATCATAGAATATGTGACCTTTTGTGGCTGGCTTCTTTCACTTAACATGATGTTTTCAAAGTGCATCCAGGTTATCGCATGTTTGGGAGGGGCCAAGATGGCAGAGCAACATGGAAGGATTTTTTTTTTTTTTGCCTCTCTTGTCCCTGAAATGCAGCTAGATCAACACCAAACTGTCTTGCACACCACGTCATAGCATGTATCAGACCTTCATTCATTTTCAGAGTTGAATATTATTCTGTTGTATGGATTTACTATGTTATTGATCCAATCATTAGTAGATGGGCGTGAAGTTTGGGTATTGTGAATAACATTGCTCCCAACATTTGTGTTCAAGTATTTGTGTGAGCATATGTTTTCAATTCTCTTGGGTATATACGTAGAAGTAGAATTGTTCCTTTGGTAACTCTATGTTTAACTTTTCAAGATATTGCCAAACTATTTTTCAAAGTGGCTGCACCATTTTATATTTCTGCCAGCAATGTATGAAGGTTCCAATTTCTCCATATTCTTGTCAACACTTTTTATTGTCTTTCTTTTTTATTATAGCCATCACAGTGGTTTTGATACATCACAGTGTGGTTTTGATTTTCATTTCCTTAGTGACTAACAATGTTGAACTTCTTTTCATGTGCTTATTGGCCATTTGTAAGTATATCTTCTCTGGAGAAATGTCTATTAAAATCCTTTTCACATTAAAAAATAGGTTATTTATCTCTTATTAGTGTGTCATAAGAGTTGTTTATATATTCTGGAAACTAGTTCTCTGTTAGATAAATTGTTTGCAAATATTTTCTCCCAATCTGTAGATTGTCTTTTTCACTTTCTTCATGGCATTTTGATATACAAAAGTTTTATATTTTGATGAAATCCAATGTATTTATTTTTTCTATTTTTGCTTGTGTTGTTGACATTGTATTTAAGAAACCATCATACTCAAGATCATAAAGATTTGCACCTACCTTTTCTTCCAAGAATTTTATAGAGTTAGCACTTACATTTAGATCTACGATAACTTGAGCTAATTTTTGCATGTGGTGAGAGGAATTGTTTTCTTAGTTCATTTTTGAAGTATTCATTTCCAGTGATTTGTTAGTACAAATCTTATATTTTGTATTTATATTTTACAACCTTGGTTAATTTATTAGTTCCAAAAGAGGTGTGTGTGTGTGTGTGTGTGTGTGTGTGTGTGTCTGTGTGTGTCTGTGTGTGTCTGTGTATGCCTGTGTATTCCAATAGGATTTTCTATGTACAAGCTGCTGTCATCTGTACACAGAGATGATTCTACTTGATCCTTTCAACTTAAATGCCTTTATTTCTTTCTCTTGCCTAATTGTCCTAACTGGAATGTCCGATACAATGTTGAATAGCAGTGGTGAGTGTCTTATTCCTGATCTCAGGGGGACATTTTCAGGCTTTTGCCATTATGTATGATGGTAACAGCGAACTTCTCATAGATGCTCTTTATCAAATTGAGAAAGCTTCTTTTTATTCCTACTTTGTTGAGTGTGCTTACTATAAAAAGGGTGTTGGATTTTGTCAAACACTTTTTCTGAATCTATTCAGATGATTATGTGGTTTTTCCCTTTATTCTGTTAATATGGTGTATCAACTTAGTGGATTTTTGTATGTTGGATCAACCTTGCATTCCTGGGATAAATCCCACTTGGTCATAGTGTATAATCCTTTTTGTATGTTAGTGGATTCATTTTTCTAGTACTTTGTTGAGAATTTTTGTGTCTGTATTCATAAGGGTTATTAGTCTGTAGTTGTTTTTTTTTTTTTTTTTGTATTGTCTTTGTCTGGTTTTGGTTATTAGGGCCTCAGAGAATGAGTTGGGAAATGTTGCCTCTTATTTTTGGAAGAGTTCTTGAAAAACTGATGTTAATTCTTCTTTTTCCCCTTGCCCTACTGAAATATGACTGACAAATAAAAATTGTATATATCTAAACTATACTACATGATGTTTTGATATAGGTATACATTGTGAAATATTGACCGTAATCAAGCTAATTAATATATCCATATGCTCCCATAGTTATACTTTTTTTTGACATTAGAATGATTGAGATCTACTCTCTTAGGAAATTTCAAGTATACAATGTGTTATTATTAACTATAGCTATCATACTGTAAATTATGTTCCAGAATTAATTCATTTTATAACTGAAGATTTGCACTCTTTGATCAATATCTCTTCAATTCAGCAAACCCTCAGACCCTAGTAACCACCAGTGTATTCTTACTATCAGTTTGACTCTTTTTAGGTTCCACATATAAATGATTATACCGTATTTTTCTTTCTGTATCTGGCTTATTTCACTTCGCATAATGTCTCCTAAGCTTATCCACATTGTCACAAGTGGCAGAATTTCCTTCCTTCTTAAAGGCTGAATAATATTCCATTCTATATCTGCCATATTTTCTTTATCCATTCATCTATCAATGGCCACTTAGATTGTTTCTGTATCTTGGCTTTGACAATTGCTGCAATAAACATGAAAGTGCAGTATCTCTTTGAGACAGTGATTTGATTTCCTTTGAACATCTACCCAGATTGGGATTGCTGGATTATATGGTATTCTAATTTTTTCAGGAAACTCCATACTGTATTTCATAAGGGCTGTGCCAGCTTACATTTTTATTAACAATGTATAAGTGTTCCCTTTCCTTTTAAGTTTATTTTTATTTTTTAAATTTATTTTGTGAGGGAGATAGAGAGCAAGTGGGAGAGGGGCAGAGAGAGAGGGAGACAAAGAATCCCAGGCCCCATGCTGTCATCACAGAACCCAATGGGGGGCTTATTCGTAGGAGCTGTGAGATCATTACCTGAGACAAAGCCAAAAATTGGATCCCCAACCAACTGAGCCACCCAAGCACCCCAAGTGTTCCCTTTCTTTTTTTTTTTAATTAAAAAGATTTTTTAATGCTTATTTATTTTTTATAAAGAGACACAGAGCATGAACAGGGGAGGGTCAGAGAGAGAAGGAGACATAGAATCTGAAGCAGGCTCCAGGTTCTGAGCTGTCAGCACAGAGCCCAATGTAAGGCTCAAACCCATGAACTGCAAGATCATGACCTGAGCCGAAGTCAGATGCTTAACCAACTGAGCCACCCAGGCACCCCATGGGTTCCTTTCCTTTATAGGCTCTCCAACACTTGTTATTTAAACATTTTTTGATAATAGCCATTCTAACAGGTGTAAGGTGATATCACATTGTGGTTTTGATTTGCATTTCCCTGATGATTGATTATGATGCACATCATTTCATTTACCTCTTGGCCATTTTTTAAAAAAACCTGTTGGCCATCTGTATGTTTTCTTTGGGGGAAAAAGAGCTCTATTCAGGTCCTTTGCCCATTTTAAAGTTATGATACTTGTTTTTCATTTTACTTTTTCTATTAAGTTGTATGAGTTCTGTATATAGTTTGGATATTAACCCCTTATTGGATATATGGTTTTCAAATATTTTCTCCCATTTCATATGTTCTTTTCATTTTGTTGGTTGATTCCTTTGCAGTGCAGCAACTTCAGTTTGATATAGTTTCAGCTATTTATTTTTGTTTTTGGTGCCTGTGCTTTTGGTGCCAAGACCAATGTCAAGATTTTCCCCTGTTTTTTTCTTAGAGTTTTATGGCTTCAGATCTTTTTTTTTTAAGTTTTTGTTTTTTTTTATTTTTGAGAGAGAGGGAGAGAGAGAGAGAATGAGCAGGGGAGGGACAGAGAGAGAGAAAGAGAGAGGAGACAGAGAATCCCAAGCAGGCTCCAAATTGCCAGCTCAGAGCCTGTTGTGGGGCTTGAACTCACAAACTGTGAGATCATGACTTAAGCTGAAACCAAGAGTTGGATGCTTAACTGACTGAGCCACCTGGGCACCCTGACAGTTTCAAAGCTTATATTTAGTTTTTGTGTGGGGTGTAAAAGTCCAATTTCATTCTTTTGCATGTAGATATACAATTTTCCCACCACCATTTGTTGAAGGGATTATCCTTTCCCCAGTGTGTATTCTTGGTACCTTTGTCTAAGATTAGTAGACTACATATGCATGGGCATATTTCTGGTCTCTCTACTCTGTTTCACTGATTGATATGTCTGGTTTTTTTGCTGGTATCATACTATTTTGATTACCATAGTTTTGTAATACAATTTTAAATCAGAAAGTGTGATGCCTCCAGCTTCTTGCTCAAGATTACATTAGCTATTCAGTGTTTTTTATGTTTCCATGTGAATTTCAATATTGTGTTTTCTATTTCTGCAAAAAATGCCACTAGAATTTTGATAGAGATTGCACTGAATCTGCCAATTGCTTTGGATAGAATGTACATTTCAACAAGGTTGTTTTCTAGTTCATGAACATGGGATATCTTTCCATTTATTTATGTCTTTTTCAATTTCTTTCATCAGTGTTCTATGGTTTTCACTGTACTGATATTTCACCTCCTTGGCTACCTTTATTCCTAAGTATTTTATTCTTTTTGATGCTATTGTAAATAGAATTGTTCCCATGAACAAATTATTGTAGGTACAGTTGTTGTTTTTTTGTTTATTTATTTATTTCAAGAGTAAGAGCAAGGCAGAGAGAGAGGGAAAGAGAGAGAATGCCAAGCAGACTCCATGCTGAAGTGTGGAGCCTGATGTGGGGCTCAATCTCACAAACTTGTGAGATCATGACCTGAGCTGAAATCAAGAGTCGGATGCTTAGCCATTGACTAAGGCACCCCAAGTATAGTTATTTTAAAGCCTTTTGTATTTTAACCTTTATACTAAAGTTAAAATATATACCACCATTAAATTTTTAGAGTATTCTGAATTTGACTATATATTTATCTTTACCAGGTGAGTTTTATACTTTCATTTATTCACTCAGCTGTGACCTGAGGGGAAATGTGATCCTACTCTGAGGAGCCCTACTTTCATCAGGCCTCCCTGAGAGGGTCAATAGGCAGGAGCCTGGGTCCCAAGGTACTTTTAGTTCTGGAGGTGCAAGGCTATGGCGGAAGCCTGAATGTGTCTGCAGAAAGCCAGTATCCAAGCAATTCCAGAAGAGATGCTAAGCACCTGGCCAGGACCCCAAATCACCTAGCATGGGTGTTATCCATAACTGGTACTCAAAGCTGTTGAATGACTACATGACAGCTAGCGAGTCAGCAGGCATTTACATCTATTGGGCCACCTGCCTTCTGCCCTGAAGCTCTCTTTCCTTGTATGGGTAGCCTCTTGCTCTCTTACCTGTGGGTTCGACTCCACCTCAGGCTTTAGGACCACCTGGTCTTGCCCTGCAGCAGGGGGACTTAAACAGTTTGAGACAATCCATCTGGGGCTTTGCCTCGAGTCAGCTTGGCTCTGGATCTAACTGAATGTTTGCTTTTTGGGTGCTGGCCTTATTCTCACAGGGCAGTCCCTGATTGTGGGACTTAGGCCTTATGTAACAGACCTAAGTCCCTGTCTCAGCTGCCCACCCCCAGCCAGTCACCCCTCCCCAGCCTCTGTATTTGGCCCTTAGCTCCCTGGGCTACCCACTCACCCACACAGGACATTGAATGTCATGTGAGAACACTGTTACTCTCTCATGGGCCACCCTCAAGGCTGATACCTGCTGTTGGGACCCTCTGCTTTTTTTTTTTAAATGTTTTACTTATTTCTGAGAGAGAGAGATGGCATGAGCAAGGGAGGGTCAGAGAGAGAGGGAGACACAGAATCTGAGACAGGCTCCAGGCTCTGAGCTGGCAGTCAGCACAGAGTCCAAAATAGGGCTCGAACCCACGAACCATGAGATCATGACCTGAGCCGAAGTCAGACGCTTAACCGACCGAGCCACCCAGGGGCCCCTCTGCTCTCCTTTTCAAATCTGACCTTCCAGCATCTGTCACATGGCCACCCCCAGCCAGACTCCGCCCAAGGCTGCTGGTCCCCAAGTCTGTCCTTCTAACTCTATTCCTAGGCCCACATGCAGCCAAGTTCATGTCCTGATGGCCTTGTGAGGTTTGTGGTCCAGATCAAAGGAAGACAGTCCTGACATGGGGTGGGCACAACATTTTCCCAAGGCCACATTTCCTTCTCAGCTACTGTATTTGGCTACAGTCTGGGAGGCATGAGATAGGAGGTGAGACACAGAGAGGCGTTGCTTTTAAGTGGATTTATTTATTTTGAGGGGTGTGGTTAGAAGCTCCAAATCTGGTGTAGCAGCCCACCTACGATTTCCACCTCTGCTTCAGTGGACAGCTCTGACTGATGCCAACAGCCCTGCCTCACACCCATGTGCCTGGCTCTGTTGGGTCTCCCAGAAGCAGAGCCCGAGTTAAGGATTAGGTGCCATGATTTCCTGAGAGAGGGAAGCAGAATGTGGCGTCAGAAAATGTTTGTTCTTGACCTGATCCACAGGGAAGGTCTGGAGCATAAATTCTACCCCAGTGTTGCCTCCCCGCCACCCGAGGCAAGGAGGGCCCCATTTCAGTTTATATCATAGACTGTAGGCTGCTCAACTTCCTGGCTAATGGTTCCCATCAGCTGAGGACTGTCCTCAGGAGAAGGGCCAATGTCCACAGCCCACAGTAGCGTGGGTGCCGAGCCTGGCAAAGGGGATCTGGGTGGAGTGTTCTAAGAGCATTGACCACAGAGTCTTTTTCTGAGCCTTCCGAGCTGAGGGCCCTCTTAGCCTGACAGCAAGTGCAGCCTGGAATGTGGGGATGGGGGTTAGCTCCCCCGGCCAGGGAGGGATGGGAGCCATCAGAAAATGTCCATCTTCTGTCCCTGGAACAGACCAATCTGGGGCACATTCTGTGCGATCCCGGGGGTTTCCAGCAGCCCCTGCTGCCTACAGAGGACCCAAGAGCGTCCTTAGCGCCCTCAACCTCCCCCCCCCTCGCCGCTCCCGTCTCTCAGACTCATCTCCCAAACACACACCTTTGCTCAGGCACTGCGTTCAGGGGGGTCCAGATCAGAACACACTNTTGCAGAAAGGTTTTGTGCTGGGTCAGGGTGACTGAACTGAGTTTTGACTTTAGTTCCCACAGTGGGAAGGCGGTGAGAAATGGACAGCGTCACAGTGGGCCCTGGGAGAGAGGTGTGGCTGCTGAGTGTTGGGGGAGGAATAGGAAAGGGGTCACCAGGAAGGAGAGAGAGATGGGACTCGGGCTGCATGGAGCGGGGAGAGAGAGACTGCCGCCCAAAGGCCTGGGCAGTGGGGAGCCCAGGTCCCCGGGCAGTAGGGAGCCTCCCCCAGGAGCTGGCTTGGGGACAGCAGACAGTCTAGTTTGCACCGCGCCTTCCTTCTCTAAAGGAGCAAGGATTCCATGAAATGTCCAGAAGAAGCAACTCTATAGAGACAGAAAGTAGATTAGTAGCTTCTTAGGGCTGGGGGGGGGGTGGGGGTGTCCCGGAAGGACTGGGTGTTGGATGATCGTGATAGCTAATGGGGCGATTAGATGTTTTGAAATTAACCCTGGAGATAGCTGTGCAACTCCGTGAGCGTGCTAGAAACCATGGAGTCGTACACTTGAAGCGGGCAGGTTATACGGTATGTGAATTATATCACAAGAGAGCCGTTATTTAACAACAACAACAACAACAAGTGCAGAGTTGTGCAAGGGATACGGGATTGGCTGTGGGAGGGAAGTTTGCTGACTAATGGAAGGTGGGATGGACCTCAAAAAGTCCTGTTACTCACTGACCTTATTTACCAGTGGAACGCTGGGCCCGTCCTGCCCATGGGACCGGGTGAGTCAGGGGCTCGAACCCCTGTCTCCCTCCCACCCCATCGCCACCATCCACCCTGCCTGTGGCTACCCCCAACTCCCTCCCCCCCACCCCGCCCTGCCTCGGCCCCTCCATCCGGCATCCTTGCCTCCCTTTCGGCCGGCAGCCTTCTGAGAGGTGGGTGACAAGTGGGATGAGAGACCTTTCTGCGTTCTGCCCCCACCCGGCCTGGCCAGTGAGTCTGGCCGCCCCCCTTCCCCCAAGGGTCTCCATGCTGCCAAGGAAGCGGCCTGGGCGGACCTGCCTTGGGTGGAGGGACGGGACGTTTGGTTCTCTGGACAAGGAGGGTCGGGAAATTGAGTCTGACACCTGGCAAGGCCGGCTGCCCGGGCAGCACGCTGGGGAGGCTGGCCGGCACCCCGGCTAGGCTCTTCCAGGCCAGGCCCTCGCCGGGGGTCCTGGCAGAGGCCGGCAGTGGGGGGGCCGGGGGNGCGAGCTTCCACAGAAGATGCTGGAATGCCCAGGGGCCGCCTCAGAGCGCCTGCTTGGGCCATACCTGGAGCCTCCTTGTCACTGTTGCCTCCCTCTTGCTGCCAGCAAGACCCCCTAGCCCTCCTGCCTCAGGCGCCTCCATCCACTTTATCATTCCCAGGCCGAGAGCTTAGCCTGGCACTGGCATTCCAGTGTCATCCTCAGCAGACCCTCGGCTGGACTTGGCCTCCTTCCCTTTTTTTTTTTTAATGTTTTATTTATTTTTGATAGAGATAGTGACAGCATGAGTGGGGGAGAGTTAAAAAGGGAGGGAGACACAGAATCTGAAGACAGGCTCCAGGCTCTAAGCTGTCAGCACAGAGCCCGACGCAGGGCTCGAACCCACGAACCGTGAGATCCTGACCTGAGCTGAAGTCGGACATTCAACCGACTGAGCCACTCAGGCGCCCCATTGGCCTCCTTCCCTTGATGGCCCCGGAGCCCAGGGCCGCTCCACGTGCATGCAGTAATGCCTTTGCTATCCTGCGTGACCACAGCCTGGGCCTCGCTTCCTTCCTGGAATGGAAGGGCCTCCCCAGGACCTCCCAACTGTCTGCCCCCAGGCACTGGGCCTCTTAGGGGGTCGGGAATGCCCACCTCATCAGCTGCCTGAGTCCCGCCTGATGCCTCATTCACACTAGCAAATGCCTCGGAGGCAACTGGGTCCCCTCCTGCCTATTATCTTACCTGGAGCCAAATGTTCATCAGTGACACTCATCAGAGGGGCTTCTGAGGCTGAAATGAAATCTGCGTCTGGATGAGCTGCCATGTTCAGGAGCGCGGCCTGGGTCAAGAGCTGCTCTCAGCAAGTCTCCTGCTGCTCTTGTTCCGTTGCTGTTGCCTCCAATATCACTCGCCACAGCAGTATCACCGTCACCACTGACATCTCCTCCAGCCTATCTTTTCTGCCACCTTCACCTCCATCCTCACCTACACCCTCACTCCATTCTCTCCTCCTTCCTCAAACCCATCCTCACCTCCATCCTCACCTCCATCCTCAATCCCATCTTACCTCCATCCTCACCTCCACCCTCACCTCCATTCTCAACCCCATCCTCACCTCCATTCTCACCTCCACCCTCACCTCCACCCACAACCTCATCTTCACCTCCATCTTCATCCCTATCTTCACCTTCACCTCATCTCCATCCTGATGTCCATCCTCAACCCCATCCTCACCTCCAACCTCATCTCCAACCCCACTTCCATCCTCATCTCCATTTTCACCTTCAAACTTACCTCCATCCTCAACTCTACCAACTTCACCATCTCTACCATCACCGCCATTACCATCAACCACCCGGCTCTCAGGTTGGGCCCCTGACATCATTAGACATTTCTTTCTTTTTTCTTTTTTTTTTTTTGAGAGAGTGCAAGCAGGGAAGGGGCAGAGAAAGAGAGAGAGAGAGGGAGAGAGAGAATCTTAAGCAGGCTTCATACTCAGTGCAGAGTTTGACACAAGGCTTGATCCCACAAACATGAGATCATGACCTGAGCCAAAATCAAGAAGTGGATGCTTAGCTGATTAAGCCACCCCGGTGCCCCACATTAGACATTTCTTAACAAACAGGCATGTATCTGGTAGGAGGGGTGATCCTAGATGTGGGGTGTGGCCAGAACTGCATGTCACACAGCTGCCTCTTGGCTCATGCGTTCATAAGTTGGGACTCTTGACTTGCATGGCGATGGTGGCCTGGTGGTGGCGGTCTGGGCTGACCGGCTTGGTGTCCTTGCAGCCAATACCTAAGGCTCTGTGGGAAGATCATGGTCAGAACCATCTGATACACGTGCTCTGGGGCCAAAGAGCCTTGTCCTCACATATGAGTCAAGGAAATAGGCGATCCCGAGGGAGGGGAAGAGGCTGAAGTGGGAGTCAGCACTCTGGCTGTGCCACAGGCTCAGTGTGGCTTCCACAAGTCACTGCTTCCCTTTCCCACATGTAAAATGACAAGAGTGTGCCTTCCCTTTCTCCGTGGAGAGCGTGGCAGGGTGCGCAGTGTGTCCACAGCTTCTGCTCTTCTAAGACAGTGCTGCCCAGGCGGGGCCCCTGTCTGCTGTCCTGGGTGCACTTCCAGCCTCCATCTCTTACCTGCTCTGAGACCTTGAGGAAGTCACTCACTGTTTCTGCTAAGCCTCCATTCCTTCATCCACAAACAGGGAATAAACAACAGACTCTACCTCCTAGGACCGCAGTGAGGATTAACTGAGATCATCCACGGATGCCACTTACTTCGAATTCTTACCTGTGCACAAGGCACACAGGGGCAGTGTCACCCCATGTTACAGAGGGGGACGCAGAGCTGGTGGGGGTAGAACCAGTGGGAAGGATCGTCTGAGGTCATCCAGTCAGAAGTGACAGAGCAGGCATTAAGAGCCTCCTGGTTCCTTTTCTGAGTTCATGTTGGTGTGGGAGCCTGTGCCCAGGCTGCGAGGGGTGTGTAGGGACACTGAGGCTCACATCTTGCCCTGAAGCCCATAGCCTGGGCCAAGGAGGGGAAAAGATTGGGCCCCAGGCCATGGGGCTGGGCTGAGAGGGAGCATACAGTCCCAAACCTGGCTGTGGGACTCAATAAAAAGTCCTTGGGCTGCTTTGGGGCAAGGATCCCAGTACTGGGTGAGTACTGGGCCCCAGGAGGGCTTGGAGCCCTGGAGAAGAGGAAGATGGCGTCCCAATTATGGGAAGCTGAGCAAGCGGTGTTAGAGACCAAAGGGGAGTGGCATGTGTGGGGTCAAAGAAGCTGGATGCCCGGCCACTGGGTACAAAGGATCCTGGGTCCTGAAAGCCAAGCTCTGAAAGGGTCCTTCAAGGCCAGCAATTAATCCACTGGGTTCAAAGGACAACTAAAGCCAGAGAAAGGCCAGGAAATGGTGGAACCAGAGCCATGACCGGGGTCCCCTCCTTGCTGCCCCCTTGGGCTGAGTCTTTCTGACTCTCAGCAAAACCATCCAATGTCAGGAAGAATGGTGGTCAAGGGGTGGCCAGAGTCTGAACTTTCATCCCCTCCCGTCCTCTTTATGCTGGTGGTGCCAGAAGCCGGGGGCCCCTGTCCAGAGGAGGCCTCCAGGAGACAATCATCAAGACAGTGACAACAATGTTAGGGTCTCTGGCAACAGATCTAGACCCTTCCTCCTGTGCCTCCGTCATGCTTAGGGGTCTCTGCCTGCTTCGTCTTCATCTATAGCTGCCCTCCTTCAGCGAGTCCCCACCAGACACCAGGCACCATGCCAAGTTCATCTCTTCATTTCAGAGTGGAGAGACAGGCTCAGAGAGGTTTAGGAAGCTGCCCAAGGTACTGAGCCAGAGCAGGGCTGGGGCCAGATGCCAGGCCTGTCTGATGGCCCCTCGTGAGATACACGCGAAAGCCCCCGATCTCCATCCGCTTGACTGTGTCCATGGGGGAAAGCGATGAGCTGGATGGTGGTCCGGGGAGGAGTAGAAAGCCAGCTGCCTGCGGGCCAGGGCTCCCTGCCACCCACAGTCCAGCCTGCTCCCTGCCAGGGCCTGTTGCCTGCTGCTCTGTGGGCGGCTGGAACGCCCAAGCTCTGGGGGCCACCACCCTCTTTCCTCATGGCCCAGGCCCAGAGCCTCACACCAGTAGGCCTGAGTGCCCATCCCAAGCAAGCCGAGGCCCTGCAGCCCACCATGGCAGCCGCGGGGTCTGAGTCGGCGCCTGGGTTCTGCCGGCGGGCACCCAGCCCCATTGAACGGGAGGCGCGAGGCCTCTGAGCCCACCTCTGGCCAAGCCTGTCATCCGACTTTGGCTCCAGGCTGCCTGGGTGAGGGATTCCCCTGCTGCCCACCACCCACCTGGAGGGAAGCTATCCGAGGTGAGAGAGGGGAGCTGGGGCCCAGGTGCAAGGAGGAGGGTTGAGGCTTGAGTACCCAACCACCTTCCTCGCAGCATGCTCCTTCCTCCCCTGGGGGTCTTCTCTCAGTGGGTGAACCTGCCAGCCCCTCACTCCCCACCAATGTCCTGGCAGCCCCGTAATGATGGCCACATGGCCCCTGTGCCAGCACGATCCTCCTCATCCCTTACTGGAACCCTTTGCCAGCCTCTGTCCCCAGGCCCACCCCTGCCTGTCCAGCCTCATCGGCCGTCACTGTGGGCTTACCGTAGTGACAAGCTGGGGGTGTCACCCTGAGCCTTACATCGTCCCTGGCTCCCCGCCGACTGCGGAGAAAGTTCCAGCTTCTTAGTCAGCTGTCAAGGCCCCTGGCTTCCATGCTCCCTGGGTCCCAGTCTCCCTGCATGAAACACGTGTGACCCCTGGAAAGTGCGGGTTGTCTGGCAATATCTCCCCAGCCCCGGGCCTGCAAAATCCTTCCCAAAAGACTTGGCTAAATGCCCTCCACCCCATGAGGCATGCTGCTGACTCTCCTCTCTGGCCTGAGAGGTGGACTGCTCCCTTCTGGCTGCCCCACTTGCTGCTGTGACCCCATGTGGCTTACTGACTGTCATACTCAGGGGCACTGATTTGGGTCCTCCTTACCAAAATCAGGAATCAGGGGCGTCTTGGTGGCCAGTCAGTTAAGCGTCTGACTTTGGCTCAGGTTATGATCTCTCATGGTTTGGTTCGTGAGTTTGAGCCCCGTGTCGGGCTCTGTGCTGACAGCTCAGAGCCTGGAGCCTGCTTCGGATTCTGTGTCTCCCCCTCTCTCTGCCCTTCTCCCACTTGTACTCTGTATCTCTCTCTCTCTCTCTCAAAAATAAACATAACAAAATTTTTTAAAATCAGGAATCAACCCTGTTTCCTTCACTCTGTGGTCCCAGTGATCTGTGCAGGATCTGGCCCAGAGAGGAGACACAGGGAACGCATTCATTCATTCATTCATTCATTCATCCATTCGATACTATTGGGGTATTCTTTGGACTACGTATTCAAGCAGGCCAGCCGTGTGTAGCCACACTCAAAACCGTAGGGTGTGGGGCCAGCCGATGGGACCCAGGAGAGGCACAGGTTTTTGGTGTCTGATAGGGGAGACCTGGCCCCTGCCGCTAAGAAGGTTTTGAGGCAGCCTGGGACATGGGAGAGCTTGGTTTTGAATTTAAGCTCTCCTGCTTCCTGGCTGTGCCTTTGGGGTAAACCACTCACCCTCTCTGAGTCTACAATGGCATTTCTCCCTAGGGTTTTGTAAGCAGCGAGGTGGTGCTGGTAAAGCACACGGTGGATGCTTGGCAGATAGTGACTCTCCACCCCTATGTTCTTTAGGGAGCTTCTGGTTCAAGGTGGGCCACTGCGGACTTATCCTGTAAGAACCAAGGACTTGGGACCCCTCAGCCCGCAGAAGTCACCCTGACTTCTGCCATGTGGGCGTGTGAGGGAGCAGAGCGATCCTCAGTGTCTCTGCCCCGACACAAGGGGCTCCCTGGGTTGGGAGCACAGGGGCGTCTGCCTCCCTCCCCCCTCACAGGCCACCCGGTGTCCCTGCCCTCGGCACTCCTCGGCAGGCCATCAGGGCCAGTATTGGACGTGCCCAGCTTTGGCACTACAGCCGCTGGCAGGGCCCACTCTGTCATCGGGCCTGGCCCCGTGTCTGGCATCTCTCTGGCATCACCTGGGTGCCGGCTTCCTGCAGGCAGACGCAGGCTTGTACCCAGTGCTGACAGGCCCTCCCCAGAGCTGACGGGGTCCTGGGGACAGACCCACACCCAGTGCCCTTCCCAGATGAATGCAGACTTGTCAGAGTAGGGCCCCGTCCTCCCTCAGGTCACAGCTCCCAGGGCAGGTGACACCTCCCTGCTCTGACTAGGGCTTCTCAGAGCAGGGCCCTGAGCCCCCCTCAGACTAGACTTTCTGAGCCAAAGCTGCATCTGCCCCCCTCAGACCCTTTGCAGAGCATGACTGTGCCCCCCCCCACCTTAGACTGACTTACTTCTCGGGGCAGGTCCATGTCTCTTCCTTCATATCAGCTTCCTGGGTCAGGGCCATGACTCCTGCTCACACTAGGAAAGGGAGTGAGTTGCCAGAACATTCCAGGAGCATCTGGTGGCGGATGGAGCATGGCAAAATTCAAGGCCCCGCCAAAGGTCGCATGGGTAAGTGTCAAGTGGCAGAGGAGAGAAGGTAATGGGTGATGAGTGACAGGCCAGGTGGGCCCTCTGGCACCCTAAGAATGGACTTCTGTCCTGAGACCATGCGGAGCCAATGAGGGGAGCGAAGTTGTTCTTGTGGATCCTCCTGGCCAAAGCATCAGCCACAGGGAACAGAAGCCGGGGCTGCCCAGGGGTAGGTGGTGGATGGGAGGGAACAGGTAGAGCCTCCTGGGGAGGGAAGAATTGATGGGCCTGGTGGAGAAGGGTGGGTGAGTCAGGCCCAGCACCCCGGCTTCTGGCTGGGGCAGTAGGGGTGGGGTCCACAGCAGGGGAGCCATGACGTGGCCCTTTGGGGCCCGAACCTGCAAAGAGTCGGGGTGGG
This sequence comes from Crocuta crocuta, assembly GCF_008692635.1. Lineage (NCBI taxonomy): Eukaryota > Metazoa > Chordata > Mammalia > Carnivora > Hyaenidae > Crocuta > Crocuta crocuta. The sequence continues at coordinate 2,508,104 of NW_027532208.1, forward strand.
GGCTGGGAGGAGAACTGTGCAGATGGATGGATGTGTCCAGAANTGGGGGCAGCAGAAAGAACACATGCATGAGGTTGCTTGGGGGCAAGGGGGGACTCCAAGATGGGGTCCTGGGGGACACAGAGAGGAGGCACGCGGAAGGGGCAGGAAAGACAAAGCCCTCACTGCTCTGCCTCTGCTTCCTCTTCTAGAAAAGGAGAAGGGCCCATGCTTCAGCTGTGTCCCTGGCGGGAGGGGGGGTAATGCCCAGAGCAGCTGATTCTCTGCAGGCTCCAGGGGGTCCCCGGTCCCTCCCTCTGGCCCTCCCACTCCTTCGGAATTTTCCAGGTGGAAATTTGCCTCAAAGGCCCTCTCTGGCTCCACATACTCAACCCATCCAGTCTCTGGTCCTGGCACCCCTGACCCCCAGCAGCTCTATGGGTTCCAGGCCGGAGACCCCCTGGAGTGCCGGGCCCTCCTCCCAGGGGGCGGCCGCCAAGGAGGGAGAGAGGCCCTCTCGTGACCCCCTTGCACCTCTCCCCACTCTCCACCAGTTCCAGACACATTTGCGATTTATCTGTTGTTTATTGTGCGGAGGCCAGGCCTCCCAGCCAAATCGGAGCTGGACCGGCCAGCCGCGGCCCGAGACGGCCGTCCCGGCCAAGCCCAGAGCAGCCCCCCGCCCACCGTCCGTCCCCTCGGCAGCCCCTGAGCCAAGCAGGCCCTGAGCACTGGCGGGCCGGACACTTTTTATGGAGCCCCAGGGCCCGTCTCCCCCATCGTCTGCCCATGTTTACAGCCTTGCTCGTGTTTGCCTCATGATTTTATTCCGGGTGACGCCCCAGTCTGGACGGGGCTTGCATGCCATCCTGCTGAGGCCTCTCTCAGCACCCGGGCCCTGGGCCCCTGGGCTTCTCATCCATCATTTCATTGAGCCTCATCTGCCTGGAATGGTTGTGGGAGAGCTTATCGCCCACGGGCCGTGAGCAAGGACTCAGCTGGTGTGAGCCGGGGGCTGGGGGGGGACCTACACTCCTTATGCCACATGCTGAGGGGCAGGGCGTGCCCTGTGCACTCACAGATGCCCATGCGTGTGCGTGTTGGGGTTTGTATTCATGGATGGGCATGTGTGTGTGCCTGCATGTGGCAGAGGGTTGGGGGGGGAGGCTTACACATGAAGGTATGCGGACACGCACACATACACACTCACACACACACACACAACCCGGGGCCTGTCATCTGGTGCCTTGTCTCTGCTAGAGAGACAGCCTGGGGGCCTAAGTATGTAACTGTCCTCAGACCTCCAGGCCGACTCCCTCCTTTGCAGGTGCGTGTGACCTTGGCCTCATTCGGCTCTCGCTTTCCTTTGGGATAAAAGGGGGCCCGACTGACACCAGCTTCACAGCATGCCTTCGGGCGTCTAGAAGGGCTGTGCTCAGCTCTTAACGCAGACCCAGGCTCATCTCTCCATCTGTCCCTCTGTCCCTTCCCTCCCCAAGCTGCAACTGTTGACCTCCGAGGCTCTTCCCAGAAAAATGCACCCGTAAGCATTCAGGTAAAATTTGGCAAGTCCTCTGACATTTCTCCAGGAAGCTTCTGGTTTAAAGACCTTCTCTGTGGGGCTGGACAGAGAAAAACTTCAAAGGCCTCGAGTTTTTCACAGCAAACACGATGGTGATGGCAGTCACCTTGATGTCCCTAGAGACAATGAAGGGACCCAAAGCTGCTACTCAGGCCTGTCTCTTCTTTTCTTTTTTTAAAGTTTATTTATTTATTTTGAGAGAGAGAGAGAATGAGAGTGGGGGAGAGGCAGAGGGAGAGATGGAGAGAGAGAAACCCAAGCAAGCTCCGGTGCACCATGAGCACAGAGCCCGACATGGGGCTCGAACCCATGAACCGCAAGATCATGACCTGAGCTGAAATCAAGAGACGGACACTTAACCCACTAAGCCCCCCAGAAACAAAATATTGGGGGCAGTTCTCAGACACCCTGCTATGACAGGTTACCTGAGGTCACGCCTTGACCATAGATTGTTGGATGACGGAAGCTGGTGCCCCCATCTCTGGAAATTAGGGGGCTGGAGTACTCAGGCAGTTGAGTGGCCCTGGGCTGTGGTGGCCACAGCAGGAGGGACTATAGATCCCCAGGCCTGGAGGGGGAGGGCAAGGGAGAGGGAGAGGGAATGCAGGGGAGGACACGCCCGGGGGCAGAGCCAGGTGGTGTGCAAGATGGCGGGTGCTTTGTTGATCTTGCTGGTTCTTTATGATGTGCTGACAGCCGGGCCGTGCTGTATAACACTTCCCAAGCACATGCCCTTCTGTCAGGACCGGAGCTCTAGAAGCCAACGGTGGCAGTCAGATGACTGCTGCCCGACAGGCCCGGAAGGTTCGTAAATGCCTCGAAGACATCAGTTCCCTGGTGGACCAGGCCCGGACAATCTCTGTCCCTCCCACCTCTCAAGTCTGCCCTAGACCCTGAGAAGCTTCTACCTGTTCTACACCAGCCAAGGGCATGTGAGAAACGATGCGTCATCGTTTCTGGACTGTGCTGGAAGGTACGGGGTGGGTAAGGAGTTCCTGAGGGTGTCAGGAAGCCATACCCCCCAAAGCAGCTGGTCCCCAAGAGGCAAGCTGGAGGGAGGGATGGTTCCAAAGAGCCAAGCTCCTCGTTCCTCCCGATGGCAAAGTCTGGCACTCGGGGAAAGCTCGGGTGTGCACAGGCGTGTACGCATGCGCGTTCGAAGCCTCGGCCTGTCCGGCCTGGAGCTAGAATGAGACGGCTCCGTGACCCCAAGGCAGGCCATGCAGCTACATTTGGGAGCCCACAGTCCCAGCCAAGGATGGGCTTGCAGCCCACCCACCCCATACGCACACAGAGGCCAATATCCCTCTCTGACTCTCTGCCTTTCGGAGAACAGAGGACTGGGTGGGGACTGGGAGGCCTTGGGAGAGCCCACAAAAGCGCCGATAAATGCATTTATGTTCCTCCAAACAACACTGCAACGCAACACACAAAAGGAAGAGGCAGAGCTTCGCGCATATTAAATCACGGACCGGTGCAATTAACTCTCATTTATCATCTTCCCTGTGTGCTAGAAACTTCCGCGCCTCGGGCCAGCGCCCACCCCAACCCCCACCCCAACCCCCACAACTCCGTTTCCACCAGACGCTCATAAATCTGTTTTGCTTGTTCCACACGAGCTGCCTGGGAAAAGGCCCCATTTGCTGCGTCTGCTCCTCTGTCCAAACTTTCAACGCCTTCGACGTTTTATGGTTTCGCGTTATTGACTTGGCCTCCTGGGTCCCCTGTGGTAGGCGGCTGCTCGAGAGAGAAGCGAGAGGCTCGGGGTGNCTTGCCTGGCCGGAGCAGGCAGGACCCTGCAAGAACCTTGAAGTTGCCTAGGGCACAGAGCTCCTGAAACACAGACCCTCCCCAGGGGTCTCCTCTGTGCCCTGAATCCCACCCTGAATTGTGGTCCTGGCTGAAGCAAGGGGACAGTGTACAGGCATAATGCCCAGGTCCGTTCATTCCATACCTCATTGGTGCCACGGAGGACATAGATAAAGGCCAGGCTGATTTTCAAACTTTTATCTTATTTTATTTATTTATTTATTGAGAAAGAGAGAGAGAGCGCGCGCACAAATGTGGTGGGGTGGGGACAGGCAGAGAGAGAAGAAGAGAGAAGGAATCCCAAGGAGGTTCTGCACCGAGAGCATGGAGCCTGACACGGGACTCGATTCCGTGAGCCCTGAGATCATGACCCAGAATCAAGAGCTGAATGCTTAACCGACTGAGCCACCCAGGCGCCCTGAGGCTGGGCTGATTTTCAGCTTGCTATGTCCTGGAGAGGTTGTTAAATACTTCGACTGATGTCTTGAATGAGGAAAACCTGTCCTTGCCCCAAAGGAGCTCAATGAGGGGGAAACAGGTAACTTGATAATTAGGATTCCAGTGACCAACAAAGTATCAGCACAATCTGGGGGCTCAGAGGCATCATTTGAACCCTGTCCTGGGCTTCTGGGGGAGAGGGCAATGTCTAAGTTAATCTCGGAAGGACCCACGAGAAACACCAGAAGCTTATGGTGATAGAGGGGATGAGGTGTGGGGGGGGGGGAGGCATGTTTCCAGGCGGAAGGAACAGCATGCGCCAAACCCAGGAGCAAGAGTTCTAGAAACATCTGACGTCCAAGAAGTGGCTTTTGGTGGTCACGGAACAAGGAGATAAAGGCTGGAGAAGTCAGCTCAGGCCAGCTCTGAGCAAGGCACCTACACAGCTGTGGCTGGTTAGCTTGCCTCATGGGGGACAGTTTAAGCAGGGGAATGACATGGTAAGATTTGAACGTTGCCCAAACCACCCCACGATGAGAAGCATGGATTGGAAGAGGAATAAGACTGGTAGAAGTCCCCTACTTCACACCGTACACAAATGAATTCAAAATGGATCACAGATCTGTTGTTGCTAACCTATGAAACTTCTGGAAGAAAACATGGTGGGGGAGGGGGGAAAATCCTAATTACCACTTGGGTTTGGCAAATATTTCTGAAGTACAATATTAAAAAGCACAAATAATAAAAGGGGAAACAATAAATAAACCAGACTTCTTAAAAGGCAAAACTTTAGCTCCTCGAAGACACTATTAAGAAAAGGCACAGACTGGAATTCTTGTAAAACATAGCCAACAGAGGGCTTGTATCTGGAATATATGAAGAAATTTTACAACTCAGTATGAAGACAAACAACCCAATTTAAAAACTGGAACTCTCATTCATGGCTGGTGGGAGTATAAAAATGAAAGAACTTTGGGAAACAGCGTGGCACTTCCTTAAAATGCTAAACATACACTCACCACATGACCCAGCCATTGAGCTCCTAGGTATTTCCCAAGAGAAATGAAGGCATCTATCTACACACACACACACACACACACACACACACACAAACAATACATGAATATTTGTAGCAACTTTCACTGTCAGAGTCCCAAACTGAAAACAACCCAAATGTCCGTTAATGGGGGAATGGATAAACAAACAGAGATACAATCATATGGTGGGAGATGACCCAGCAAAGGAATGAATTATTGATACGTACTACAATTTGGATACAGCTCAAAATAATCATTCTGAATGAAAGAAGCCAGACCAAAAAGAGTATGTAAAATTCTAGAGAATGCAAGTGAATCTGTAGTGAGTTGTTTGGGAAATTGGTAGNGGGCGGGGGGACGGGGATTACTCCAAGACATGAGGAAACTGTTGGGCGTGATGGATGTGTTCATTATCTTAAATGTGATGCCGATTCCACCAGATCATACACCCACATCCATAGGCATATGTAAGTCAATATATATCAAACTGTGCATGTCAACTGAATCTTAATAAATCTGTAAAAAAAATAAATAAATGTACAAATTACAGCAAGTGACCAGAGAGGCCTGGGCAACGTTCAGGACCGTGCCAGGGAGGTTAAATACATGATTATCGGTTTACTCACTCACTACCATCCTCACTCATCTTTTGCTAAGTTGTAAGTCCTATACAGGCAGAAAGGAAGTCTGCTCTGCTCACCCCCATGCCCCTAACATTCGGCTTAGAGTAGGCACAGGGCTGGGAAAAGGTGGATGGTCTCGGGAGGAATTTAGAAAGCACTTGGCTAGCCCGGAGGATGTCTGAAGTGAGGGAAGTTGAGGAATCCCAAATGACCCCTGTGTTTCCTGCTCAAGCAAATGCTGCTGGGGTGTGAGTTTGGAAAGGAGAGGAAGGTGAGCTCAGATGTGAGCTGTGTGTGCACAGCTGCATTGCATGGAGACAGACATGCTGGGGTGGAGGATTTGGGCATCACCGCGGGATCTCAATACTTCTTAAGGGTTTAGAATGAAGACTGGAAACTTTTGAAAGATATTGAATTCCGGGCACCCACCTCTAGGCCAATAAAATCTCTGGGGATTCTGCCCGGCACTGGGATTTTCCTATAGCTCAGAGGGGATTCTAGTGTGCAGCCAGAGTGGATAACTCTCACCATGGAGAGTGATTTAAGTGGTGGGAGGAGAGGAGTGCCCCAGATGAGGATGTGGGAAGTGGAGCAGAAGAGGACCTGGGACTGAGGGGCACTGGCTTTAGAGATGGAAGAGAGAGAGTAGCAAGAGACGGGAGTAGCTGGAGAAGGAGCAGCTGGAGAGATAGGAAGAAAATCAAGAGTGCGGGTCACAGAACAGAGAAAAGGGGTCCATTGAGTGGAAGGTTGAAACTGTCAAAGGTTGTGGCCATGTGGAGCAAAAGGCAGGATGAAAAGGATCCATTGGGTTAATCAACAAAAAGGTCATTGGTGAACCAGGAGGGAGCGATTTTATGGGTGCAACAGAGCCAGCCTTGGGAAGGGATTGGGGAAGAAAGTGGGAGATGAGGGGTAGAAATGGTGAACTCTTAAAATAGCTTTGCTTTGAAGTAGAGAGTTGGAAGGACAGAATGGAGTTAAGGGAGGGTCAGAGGGGATTAGGCAGTGGGGAGACCTGACCGCGTTTAATCATTGATAAAAAGGAATTAAATGGAACCGAATAGAGTCTAGAAACAGACCTTGCCTATATAGTCACTAGATTTATAACAAAGGCACAGAGGCGACTTGTGTAAATTTAATGCATAAATTAAAGATATACAATATGTTGGCATGCCTGGGTGATTCAGCTGGTTAAGCATCTGACTTCAGCTAAGGTCATGACCTCGTGGCTTGTGGGACTGAGCCCCATGTCGAGCTCTATGATGATAGCATGGGGCCGATTTAATGATAAAAGGAAGATCTCTTCAATAAATGCTACTGGGGAACCTGGATATATGTATGGGGTGGGGAAGAACCTTGATCCCTACCTCACACCACACATACACAACTTAGTTCAAGGTGGATCACAGACCTAAATATGAAAGCAGAAACCATAAAGAAATTATAAGGAAATTTATGATTCTGGGGCAGGCAAACATTTATTAATAAGCATGACATAAAAGCACTGACCAGAAAAGAAAAAATTATATATTGGTCCTTAAAATTTTTAAGCTTCTGATTATCAAAAATCATCACTGAAGGCAAAATCAATCTATGATGATGCAAGAGATCAGGGGTTGCTGACTGACTGGGAAAGGCATGAAAGAAATTTCTGGAATGATGGAAATGTTCTGTGTCCTAATGGGGTGGGGGTTATGTTACTGTATGCATTTTTTAGATGTTTTCTTTTTATTTCAAAATATATTTGACATATAATATTGTGTGAATTTAAGATATACAACATTTTGGGGTGCCTGGGTGGCTCAGTCAATTAAGCATCTGACTCTTGATTTTGGCTCAGGTCATGATCTCATGGTTAATGGGTTCAAGCCCCTTGTCAGGCTCTCCGCTGACAGCACAGGACCTCCTTGTAATTCTCTCTTTACCTCTCTCTCTGCCCCTCCCCTGCTCATGCTCTCACTCTCTCTCAAAATAAATAAATAAACTTAAAAAAAGATATATAACATGTTGATTTGACACATTTATATGATTGCCATTGTATTGATAGCTAGCACCTATATCATATCAATAATTATCATTTCTTGTGTGGTTGGAATAATTAAATCTAGACTGTTAGCAAGTCTGATGATTATAATGTAATATTGTCTATATTCGGTATACTACGCATTAAATTTCCAGGTCCTGTCTACTAGTTGCAAGTTTGTTACACATGCATTTTTCAAAACAAGGATTGAACTGTACTGAAGATCTGTGCATTTCATTGCTTTCAAGTTATATCTTAATATACAAAGATAGAAAAGAAGGAATATGAAAAAGCAAGCCATAGACTATATATTTGCAATATATATATTTAATAAAGAACTTACATCCACAATATATAAACAATTCTCACAAATCAAAAAGGAAAAAAAACCCTATTTTTTAAATGGGCAAAAAACCTTGAACAGGCATTTTACAAAGCTATTCCAATGATTCATAAACATATAGGAGGGTGCTCGACATCATTACCCAGCAATTAAATGAAAATTAAAGCCACAATAAGACAACCNCCCTTTCCCTCTGAATCTCCCCTGTTCACGCTGTCTCTCTCTCTCATAAATAAATTTTTTAAAAAGTTTAAAAAACTGACAATTCCAAGTGTTGGCAGGATGTAAAGCAATTTTATACTTTCAGACTCTGCTGGAGGAAGCCTTCTTACAGCAGGGAGGGAGGGGGGCTCAAGGACGACAAAGTCACTGTGCATATGTCACTGCTGCTCTCCTAGGCCTGGGTGTCCTCAGTTTCCCACAAGGCACGACTGAGCTGCTGTTGTGTTGCCTGAAGCCACACAGTCCCCATTTTGCTCATATCCCTCCTGTCCACTCCCTTTCTCTCCATTCCTGCCCCATCGGCCCCTGGCACCTGAGACCACAACACACGTCCCTGGGCCATCTTTATCAAAGCCAGCAGCACAGGCAGAACAAATCCTGGCTCACAGGGCAGACAATAAAGGCTCAGCCCCCCTCTGGAAGCATGGATGGCTTTCTCTTCTGCAGCCTGGGCTTCCTCTCCACAGCCCACTCTTCTCTCCTGGTTGGTACTAGCAAATTCCTCACTGCTTCCCCCAGCCTCCTGTCCCAGCTTTATCCCTCCTGCAGTCTCACCAGCCACTGCTGGCACCCTTCAGTAACCCACTGCCTTCAGGCTACAACTTGAGCTTCTGGGCTCAGCATTCAAGGCCTCTGTGGCTCACTCCTTTTATTTAGCCCATTAGACCAGATGTGGGCATAAGGGCCCATTTGGGTGTGTTGAGGTAAGGCTACAGAAGGCCAACAGCACTGTCCAAGGGGAGACAGATGAGGCAAGGCTTGAGCACAGTAAGGAGGGAGGGAAGGTGGCTGCAGGGGACGCCCATCTGGCCCACAGAATGATGCACATGGCTGGCGAAAGTGGGGGCGGTCCAGGCCAGACATTGGTAGATACATCTGGCTGCCATGGGGGAGGAGGGGCCAGCATGAGTAGTTCTGGGCCAAGGAATTCAGGATGGACTTTTGTCCTGCTAGGGAAACTGAGTCAGAAGCTTGGACCTGTGGACCAGGCTGTGCAGTGGGTGAAGGGAAAGGCAAAGCCTGGGCCACTGGGAGAAGTCAGCCAACTTGGGAGGGGGTGGGAGGAAGCATCTCAGGCCTCAGGGTTAAAGGACCCAGTACCTAGCTCTGAGACCAGGGTGAGGAAGGTGTTGGGTGCGAGTATCATTTGTTTTTTTGTTTTGTTTTTATTTTTTTTATGTTTTTTTAAAATTTATTTTTGAGAGAGAGAGAGAGAGACAGCATGAACAGGAGAGGGACAGAAAGAGAGGGAGACACAGAATCCGAAGACAAGCTCCAGGCTCTGAGCCGTCAGCACAGAGCCTGATGCGGGGCTCGAACCCACGAACCGCGAGATCATGACCTGAACCGAAGCCTGACGTTTAACCGACTGAGCCCCCCAGGCACCCCTGCGAGTATCATTTGTCAAGCAGCTCCAGGACAACAGGGCTTGCATTGGGTTCTATATCAGGAGGGTCTGGGCAGGGGGTGGGGGTACCTCCAAAGGGATTAAGAGAATGACTTTAAGGAACGGAGTGTGTGCAGAAAGCGGTGGGAGCAAGGGAACCAAGAAAGGGGGGCTGAGGCCCAACACAGCAGATGTGTGGAGCTGTGATCTGCCCACTCCAGGCCTGGAGGGGCACCGGAAGGGAGGGTGTTACCGGAGGGCACCCCAGAAGCCAAGACCCTAGGGGTACAACCACTGGCAGAGCTATGACCAGGCATGAAGGGAGCCTGGGGATGAAGACCCCCAACTTCTCTCTCCTCTTGCCCCCCTTCCTGAGCACCTCATAGGCATTGCTCGGTCATCATCTTTCAAGATGGCGATTTTTTTGTCCATTTTATGGAGGAGGAAAATGAAGGTCAGCAGTGAGGGGGCCTGCCCACAGCCACTGCACATCAGTAAGTGGCCAAGGCACAGATTTTAGGACCTTGACCTTAGTGCTCCGGGCAAGCCTCCGAGGTGCTCCTCAGAGGGAAGACAGAGAAGGCAGCAGGTGGATTGTCATCGAGGCTGGTTCTGAGAACACGGAGCTTGTCACCAAGCCGGTGTCTCCTTCAGGACGGTGACTTCAGCCCCCTCCCCCCTCCCTCAGCCACATCTGACCCTCCTCTGGTGGCTCCCCTCGAAGCCAGGGCTGGACGCCGGCCCATCACGTGGCCCATGCTGACAGATAGGGTGTCTTCGGTGCGCCCGCAGCTGCCGCTAAGTGGCTTCCTGGCAGAGAGTCAAGGGTCACCTCATTGCTGCTCTGCTCAGACAGCACTGGCCTCTTCAGGGGTGCCTCCCACGTCTGTCTGCTGAAATCAGGCATGTTTAGCCTCAATTCGGAGATGCAGCCCCTGCTTGATGACTCTTGGGGGAGCGCTGAGGCCCCCTGGAGCAGACACACTGTTGGCTGGAGCCCCTGGTTCAAGTGAGCTGGCGGGTCTCACCACCCGTGTTCCCGGTGTACCACACGCGAGGGGCTGCTCTGTGTCCTGGGCACCTGTGCTGGCTGGTGGTGGTGTCCCGGCCCCCGGCTCTGGGCAAACTCTCCATCTCAGAATATTTATTTTTCTCTTTGTGGTGTGTTCCACTGAAGCCCATCTGGGACCTGAGACCAGGTGAGCCTGTGTCTGAACCACCGCCCAAGGCTGTGGTCTCAGTCCCTGAGGCCACCCGGGGCAGGGAATGATCACCAGGTCAGACCAGCGTGGCTCCGGGGCCAGCACCCCCACGGAAGTTGAGTGATTCTGGGCAAGTCACTTCCATCCCCGGGGCTCAATCTTCTTTGAAAACTGGCAACAAGAGTCAAACGCATGCTAGCACAGGCTTAGGGACCCCTAAGATGTGTACAGTCACAAGGCTGGTTGGCCCTTCTCTCCAGGATGTCTTCGGCCAGCCCCAGGCTGGGGCTTCAGACAGTGCCAGTTAGGAGGGGACACAAGTTAGTACAGGTGACCAGGGCTCCTGGGAGGTGTCCGAATGAAGGGAGAGTCGAGTTTAGACAAGGTGGGGATCGGGAAAGTCTCCTCGGAGTGACCTTGGAGCTGGCAGTGAGGCCCAGGAAGGATGTCAAGTGTAGAAGGAGGCTGATGAACAAACATTCCAGACCGAGGGACTCGCACACGGAGGAGGGAAGGTATGTTAGGAAATCAGACGTGACTCTTGATGGTCAGAGCAGAAGCTGTAATGGGTGGAGTGGTGGGAAGTCAGCTGGAAAAGTGGGCGCCTGAAGGACCAGGGAACGGGGGCTGGGTGCCGCTCAGCAGGCAGGGAAGATCACTCTGGGAGCCTGGAGGGGATGGCTACACCCGGAAGGGCCCAGAACAGGGTCTATCTGGGTCTTTCCCCTGAGGAGTTAGTCAAATGCATATTCCAGGCCCGTAGCGTAGTTCCTCGACTCCAGTTGGGGTGGCTGGCAGAGGGAACAGCCTTGTCTCAGCCTGGTCAGGGCCCGGGGTCTGTCTGGGGGCTGTTTGCAGAGGGACTCTGAGGCCCGGGGTGAGCCCGGTAGGTGGGCCCCCTCTGTGTCGGGCTTCTGGCTCAGGGTACAACAGGGTACTCCGCACGGTTCCCAGGGGGCAGGTGGCCCATGTGCTCCCACGTCTCCTTTCAGAGGCAAGGAGAGGCAGGGGCTGAGCCTTGGGGGTCCCCGATCACAAAGACAGGCCTGGTTCCCTGCAGCGGGAAGCCAGGCCCCTTAGCAGCGGGCAGAGCCCCATCCAGCCGACACTGGCTCTTTGTCTACATCTCAGCCACGGAAGGTGCCTGCGCCCATGTCCGGCTTGGTTGGAGACCAGGCCGAGTCAGCGGTGCCAGCCTCCCATCTGGTCCTGGAGATGCACCCCCCCCTCCCCCCCGCTCAGAGTTCCAGCGGGAGAGGGCAGGATGACCGCAGGGACAAGCAGCTGGCACTGGGCTTGGGGAATGCAGAGGAATAAACAGCTTTTCTACCACTCACGGGCAGAGCGGCACAGTGGGTTCCCATGGATGTGGACAGGCCGCCCCGGGCCAAACCTTAGCTGCAGCTGAGCCGGGGTGGCGAGCCGCATGCTGCTCCAGACCGCTCGGGGGCTCAGTCAGTTTGCACATGGTAGTGAGGCATTCCTCAGATCACCAAGCCTCCAGATTTGAACTAATCCCAGCTCAGTGAGGGCCGGGGGCTGAGGAGGCCAAGGAGGAGGGTGGGGCCCCGGGACAGGGCCCACGGAGGGTCCAGGAGCTCTCAGAGGGGCTTGTGTCCTAAGCCTGGGTACCAGCCGAGGCTTGGCCCTGGGCTGAGCTCCCTTGGTGCCTGGCACCGGCTGAGGCTGGGGGTGCCTGGCCTCTTCCAAAGCCTTCCTTGTCGGGCAGCGGGCAGGGCGGGCCGGGGGCTGGGTGCGGCCACTCATATCTTCCCCGTTACTTCATTCATTTTGCTCCCACTGATCCCTTGTTTATCTCACTGGGAATGCAGCCGCAGTGGAAGTTGGGGCCAAGGGAAAGGCCAGAGCCTGGGCAGCTTCCAGCAGAGCCCCAGCCTCACTTGCCTGTCTCCCTCACCTGGGTCTCTGGACTGAACCATATAGGAAGGGGGTCTGTTTTTGAGAGCTAACATGGGGCCCAGAGGTTCTGGCCCCGGGGAAGTGGGGTAAGTTCCCAGAGAGGTGACCACTCAGGGCCCTGCTTTCATCTCAGTGGGAGGTTATTCTAAATGACCTTTGAGAATGAACGCGTGTACTGTCATGAAATAAAGACCAACCATGTGCCCGCCCTGTTCAAGCCCCAAGGTCCCTGCTCTCACCATAGGCTCATGGATCACCATGAGCACGTTGGTTTTTTTTTTTAATTTTTTAACGTTTATTCATTTTTGAGAGACAGAGCGTGAGCAGGGGAGGGGCAGGGAGTGAGGGAGACACAGAATCCGAAGCAGGCTCCAGGCTCTGAGCTGTCAGCACAGAGCCTGATGTGGGGCTTGATCCCACGAACCGTGAGCCGATGTCGGACGCTTAACCGACCGAGCCCACCCAGGCGCCCCATACCGAGGGCACTTTAGAGAGGAGGTGGGCCACAGGGGCTATTCCCGGGCAGAGGTGGGGCTGGAGAGAGAGCTACAAGCCTCTGAGCAGGTGGGGGGTAGCAGCGTCAGAACTCAGGGCTGTCATGGGCAGGGGGTGTATGAGGCCAGCAGGTCCAGTGTCTGAAAATGTCCTTTCAAAGTGGGTCAGTGGGAAACACCAGACCCCCACCTGGCCCTTCTGTTGCAGGGACCCTGGAGGAGGGTGGAGGGCAGAGGGTAGGGCATGAACATCCCCCAGGGGCTTGGGTGAAGTGGGCCCTAATCCCCATCAACGGGCAAACCTGTCTGTCCTGGAAAGTCATCTTCTCCAACAGAGGAAGGGCACTATGGTTTTAGCAGCCTGGTCTGAGCCCTTGTCCTTCATCAGTGATGTCCAAGGTCCCCTGACTCTGATAAGAAGAGGCTGCCAAGCCCCTAATCAGATGTGGAAACTGAGGCCCAGAGAAGCTGACTGAGCTGCTCAGGGTACACAGCTGCGAGTGGCAGCGGTGGGACCTGATCACAGCCTGTCTGACCCACTAGCTTGCCCACTATCATCTGGGCTGAGCTGCCTGAAAGACCCTCTTCTGGGGTCCCCGCCCTGGAGGTGGCCACACGACAGGGCATGGATTCAGGCCAGGTACTGGGGCCAGAGCCTCAGAGCCCTCTTGTCTTCTTCCCCTGCCCATCACCCACTTTCCCATCTCCCCCACCCCCATCAACCCTCANCCTGGATCCTTAAGGAGGAATGAGGTCATATTTGTCTGGGGGCTGGAGCATCTTGGAAGGAGAAAGCTCGGCAAAGACAAGGGCCCATTGTCCCCCCTTCCCCGGCCCCCTGCCAGCTCTTGCTCTAGTCATCAGACAGGGCCAACCCTGCCTGCAGGCCCCAGAGGCCACCGTGTGCCAACAGGGGGTGACTCAGTGCCCCCTGCCTTCCCATGAGCTGGCATTGCCTGGGGTCCCACCACCGAAGCTCCTTCGGGGTCCCGCAGAGGGGAAGGCTCCGGGGTCCCAGCCTGGGGACCTCACGCTCAGGGCTTTTCAGCCGGCTTCCGTGAGGTGTCTCAAGGTGACAATTAAAACAGCAACTCGTGTGCTTGGTTTTGAGCAGCCTTGGTTTGAAGCTCTTACAGGCCTTGGCTCAATGAATGCTCATGGCACCCCCGAGGAGGGCACTACTGTCATCACCCTCACTGCACGGATGTGGAGTCCCTGTTCTTGGCCACCTAGCTCCTAACTGGTAGATGTGGGTGGGACAGGCGGAATTTGAACTGGAGGCTGTGTGGTTCTCGAGAATTCTATAGAGGCTCCAGGAAGTGCAGCGGGGGGCTGAACCGGGGGAAGGGGTAGGCCCAGACTCTGGAGTTTATGTAGTTGATGGGGTGTCCAAGCAGAGATGTGCGTGCTTCCCCACGGAACCCGCAGCCCAGGCTTCGGTCCTTCTGGGCCACAGAATGGATGCTACCCGGGACCGGGAAGGCTTGGTGGCCTCTGGCACCGCCAAGGCGGGATAAGGGATGTTCGAGTAATTTCCGTGCTTCGAAGACACCTAATGGGGCCACCCATGGGCCGGAGACACCCCTCCCTCTGGCCTCCCTGCAGCTCTGAGGCCCACGGAGCTCCAGCAGCAGTGAGCCGGGCAAAGGCAAAGAGCAGCTCACGCCTAACGCGTCCGAAAGTAAACTCTCAATTTCCTCCCCAACCTGCTCCTCCTTGTATCTTCCCCGTCTCAGGAAGCGGCACCATCGTCCGCCCAGTTGCTCCGGCCAGAAAACTGGGAGGCACCCTTGGATCCTCCTGCCACTCGCCACCCACATCGATCTGTTGCCAAGACCTGTCAATTCTACCTCCAAAATAAATCCCAGATCCCCCTCCCTCAGTTCCCCCTGCCACCGCTGTGCCCGAGGCGCCGCCCGCTTCCCCGGACAGCACTGCCAGCCTGCTCTCCGCCCCCTCCGGCCCACTGCCCCAGCTTAAAACACACATCGGACACCACCATTCTCTTGCATCCTCCCAGAGGCTTCCTGTTGCGTTTGGAGCCAAACTGACACCCCTTGATGGCTACGAGGTCTCCCGGTGACCTGGCGTGACCTCGTGACCTCACCTCCGTCTACTCTCCCACGGTGCCTTGCTCTCTGCATCCGTGATTGACAAGTGCTGCTCCCTCTGTCTAGAAGCCCCTCCCTGAAGTTTTGCACCGAGCTGGTCCCTCCTTGTGCCTCCCATCTTGGCTCATACATACCTTGCGTCCTTCACCACCAGAAACCAGGTCGCCCCCAGTCCGTTCCCCTTTGTAGGAATTTTCCTTGATTTATATCTGCGCGTTTATCCTTTGTCTTCCCAAGACCCGTGAGAGCCATGTCTGCCCTTCCTGCGGCCATCCCCACCCCGGGATGGCATCCGAATCTCTGTTGGATGCATTACCAGCCAGGTTAATAGCACTGGCCATTATGTATGCAATCGTGTTGAATGCAGTCGTGTTGAATGCAGTCACCTCAGCCCCCACCAAGGGAGTGTCAACGCTTCCCGTTTTTCAGATGTGGAAAACCGAGGCTCAGAAACCAGGATCCAGAATACGGCAGAGTCCAGGTTGGGCAGATCTGAGGTCTGACCTTCTAACCACTCTGCTGTTTTGGTCATGGACCGTCACCAATGCCGTTACTATAGGCCATCGAGTCTGAGAAGTCAGCGGCTGAACGAGGCATCGTTGTCTTACAGCCCGTTCAGACAGGTAACAACTCTGACAACTGAATCATCACGGGCCATCCCATTGCAAAGATGTGAGATTGTGCTAACAGCGTTGTTTGGGAATTGGCGAAATACGGACATGGGGAACAAAACCCATTCAATCCTTAGGACCCAAGGGACAAAGTAATGGATTTCTCATCAGTGCTGAGGATTGTTCTGTAACCACCTGGGAGCACAGAGGAGGCCCGCCTTTTGGCCCTGGAGAGTTCAAGGTCGAGCAAGGACAGTCAGATGATGAATGTGCTGGATGGTGTGGTGAGAGAGGTCAGGACTCCCCCTGAGTGTAGGAAGTGTAGGGTGAAGTCTTCACAGAAGAGGGGGTGTCTGAGGCAGACACCGGAGGAGGAGCAGAGGTGAAGCAAGCTGAGAGGGGGGTGGGAAGCATGCCAGGCACAGGGAAGAGCCCATAGAAAACTCTAGAGCACATCTTCCCTTGTGGGAAAAGGCATGTGGCTGGAGCAGAGAGTGAGCCAGGAGGCTGGATGCATCATGGGGTGGACAGTGACGGTCCTCCCCGGACTGATGGAGCTGAGGCTTCATCTTGCAGAACAAGGAGCCCATGAGGGCATCAGAGAGCAAGATGACAGAGCCACCTTTGTACATTAGAAGGATGGAGTGAGGGCTGATGGGAAGCTCAAAGGAGGGCTGGGAATGTCCCTGAAGGAGGGCAGACCCTGTCAAGTCACTCGGGCCATCCAGTGCTGGTGGCTTGAGTCACACGCTTGCTCTACGGGCTCCCCTGGCAGGGCTGGGCCCACTGGTCGGGGACATGGGGACGCAGCCTCCCCCAGGCCTGGGAACGTCCCGGGCGGCTGAGAGCCCGCCAGGGGCCCATGAAAGGCCCACTTGCCATGACGGATGAGGGCCCCGTCGCCCACGCCAATTAGGCAAGATGGAGTGCCAGGGCAGTGCTATAAATATCTTGGCTGCTGACCAGCCCAAGAATGTAAATGATGGTGTTGAACAAGCAGGAGAAAATGTTCAGTTCAGACAGGATGGGGTTTTTGCGTGTTTTCAAAACATGCTCTTCCCTCCCCGAAGACTTAGCTCGGGCAGCAAGCCGGCTGGGTGCCCAAGAGCGGGCGGCTTGTCCAGTGAGGGGGCCACAGCCAGGGCTCACGAAGTCCAAGTTTAGGGGCAAGTCCCTGGAAAGGTCAGGGCATTTGAAGCCCAGAAAAAGCCTGAGCCCCGCTTGCAGCTTTGTCCCCGGGCAGAGGGGCACACTAACCATCCAGCTCGGGGACACAGAGCCCAGACAGGTGCAGGCAGTTGGTGGAGGCATCTCCCCAACACACCGGCTGCTCCCAAAGTTCCCTGTCTTGTCGTGGGTGTTCTGGACAGGGTGTCACGTGTGGGGGTTGAGGGCAAACCCAAGCTCTTCAAGATCAGAGACGGGGGTGGGGAATGGCTTTGTGTTGGGGTCATCACACAGTAAGGCGGGGGGACTCTCCAAGGTGTGCATGGAGACCCGGGTCCCACCTCTTGTAAATCTCCAGCAACATTGGCCTACAAGGAGGTTAACCCTTCTCCCATCACCTTTTTCATTTCAAACCACAAGTTTGCAGGATGACAGGCGGGGGGTGGGGTGGGTGGCAAGGACTGGCTGAGAAGGGAAGACGTTCAGCACACCTTTGGAGCAGCCCAGAGACCCTCCATCCGGCCCGAAGAGTGAAGTGCATGAGGCCACCTGACCCAGGAGTGTCCAGGTGGAAGATCCAGGCTGGCAAATGGGACAGAGTGACCATGGCCTGCAGAGACCTTAGGACAACAGAAAGGGCACTATTCGGGGTGATTTGGGGCACTGAGGCCCCAGTCTTTGTGTCCAGGAGAAGGCACACTGGATTGGGAAGTACACACTGTCTCTGCATTCATATGTTGGGGGGACAGGGAGGAGGGGGCAGGGACAGAATGGAGTCAAGCAAGTTCTTATTTCCTGGTCCAAAGCAACCCAGACTAAGGGGATGGGTCAAAGAGCTCACTGGGTTATTTGAGGGGGTATTGAGAAATTGACTCACTTGGCATATATTGATTGAGGGCCTACTACGTGCCAGGTGCTATACTCAGCTCTGGCTGGGGTCCCCAGGCACAGAGGCAGGGCAGGAGGGGTCTGGCCTGCCAGAGAAGGGACTCCCAAGGGCCTGGAGACTGGACCCAGGCTCAGCCAAGCTCCAGACAGAGCTGGGGGTAGAATGCAATTTCTAGGCTGGGGAGGAAGTTCTGGGGCTGGAAGGCAAGCCCAGGCAGATATTGGGAGTTGGGGCTAGACCAACCAGAAGGGGATAAAGGGCAAGTGTGGGGCTTGGGGGGCAGGAGCAGACCCGGGAAACACAAAGTGGAGGTCATCCCTGCTCCCTCGGACCCCCCCGAGAAGGTGGTGGTGCCTCGGCCTGGGTCGGTGGGCTTAGAGAACAGAGCTGACTTTGCAGGTGAAGGGGATTATAGGGCCCTGCGCCCTGGCTGGGAACATGCCACTCACCCTTCAGGGCCTGCAGCTAGGGCTCTAAGCAGGCAGAGATGTGCCACACTGCTTGGGCTGGAGAGGGGTCCAGGGTGGGGGCAGCGGGCTGAGTGGGCTCCCACCAGGCGTCATGGCCTGGTGGAATCTAGCAGAGTCCACAGCTACCACACCGTGCAGTAAGGTGGCCACCCAGAGAGGCTCAGGCCGTACAGAAAGGTGCAGCCCTGACCTGTGGCCAGCCACGGCTGCATCTTCCCGTTGGGTGTGCAAGTGCCTACGTGTGCACAGACCTCTCAAAGCAGGTCCCCAAGGGTGCGCTTTGGTGGGAGATCAATGGGGTGGGGAAGCCAAGAAAAGATACGTCTATGGAAGTTCAAGGGTGTGAGATTGCAAGCCACAGTTCTAGCGCAAAACCAAGGGTGTGAGTGTGCCCTGATGGTGTGACCTGGGTGGGCACTCGAGGGCTTCCCCGGGGACTCCAGACACAGGAGACTTGGCAGCGATGTGTTGGTGTGTATTTCTCGATCCTCAAAGATGATTTCCACTGCTCATCACTGTGGCCCTGTACCCCATGGTCACCTGGGGGACTGCTCCTCCCCTCACACACACATCACCCATCCCAGAGCCAAAGAGATTCATCTTTTTCCTTGTGATTTCTTCTGTTGCTTGAAAACTTATAAACCACTTGGGAAGCTTAAGAAAAGTTAAGGAAGTTAAGAAAAATGTATAAATGCTTTTCCAGAAGGTAAGAAAGGCTGCAATGTTTCCTGCTAGCTACTGTAGAATTTTATTACTTACTTATGTAAGTGTTAACTCTGTCGTCTGCCCAGAGATCATTTAAATATAAATTTATAAATATAAAGGGCTAGCTAATTTCCTCATACCCCACACTGCTGTCCCTCCAATTCATTCTATAACACTTGCTTTACCAAGTCTTGCATCTTTATATATAGTTGGCTCTTGTATATAATTGCTGCTTTGCATTTGGTTCCAATGGTACATGTTTCTGATCTCCTCCATACCGCGCTATGAAATTATTGTTCTTTTAGAACATGTTTTATGGAAGCCTTTATACTGTAATAGCTAAGATTATGGTATTTGAAGTCTAACTCACTGGGGTTTATATATAGGAATGTTGCCACTGAATATATGTGTGACCTTGGGCAAGCTACCTCACAACTTCTCATCTGTAAAATGGGGTGTTGGGAATTCTGTGAATAACATCGTCCTCACACGTTCAGAACAAACTGAGAGAGAGTGGCGGGAATTGGTCACAGAGAGAGAACATTAACCTTATTACTGAGGGCTGCTGTCCACTGCCACAGCTTGATTCAACTTTGCACTAGAGAGTCCAGCCTTTGCAATAAGGCAAGAAAAAAAATATAAAAGTAGGATTAGAAAATCAAGCCAAAAAGCAAAGCCTCAGTGGGCACTCTGACCCTTCATCCCTGACTTAGATAGACTTGGACCCGTGTCACAGGTCGTGCCAGACCCCCTGGGTGTTCCTTCCACCCTGCCAGCACAGCCTCTCCCCTGTAAAGTTACTACAGACCACAATGGAAATACAAGCATCCTGATGAAGGAGAAACAAGGGAGAAGAGAGACGCCAGGAATGTCCTCTTGATGAGGACATTCTCATAGAATGTTCTCTATGTTCTCATAGTAATATGAGGTGGGGGTGGCCGTGGAGACTCCCCCAGTGACAACCTCACATGGGGCTGTAGTCAGCATGCATGTGAGGCCCTCAGCACGGTGCCTGGCTCATGGGTGTGCCGTGAATGCTGGGCTTATGCCCGCGATTCTACTCCCCTTCATTCTCCTCTTGCTTTGAAGTTCTTAAAAAAAGTCCCTCCTATATTTTTCCAGATGAAATATAGGATCCTTCGGTGGTGCTCTAAGAAAAACTGCTTCTCCGTAACCCCTGGCTCACCCCCACCATTTCAGTATGTGCTACATTAATGTGTAAATGGTCCGGAGGGTGGGCAGGGATTGGTTCAGGTACAGGGCTTTGATGGGCAGCAGGGAGAGGAGGCTCCAAAGGGCCAGGTGGGCTGCCAGGAGTGATGATGTGATCACGGGAAGTGAAGGCCAAAGCCAAGGGTGTGTGTAACCTTCCAGGAACTGAGAAGGTGTCCTGACACCTGGGTCCTAGTCCAGGGTCCAGCTCTGCCACTGACCACTGTGACAAGCTGCAGACCCTCCCTGGGCCTCGGAGCCCCATTAGCAAATGAGGGCCCTCTCCCTGCCATGCTGCTGCAAACCTGATTGAGGGGTGTTCCCTGGGTCCCCCAACCTATTCTTTCCCTCCCCAGACACTCAGACCTGCTTCCCTTTCCTGTTACCTCACTGAGCCCTAACATCTTCCTGGTCTCTGGAAAGGGGAAAGGCTTAGTTACCTGGACTCCATCCCTCCACACCCACCACTCTGAGTCCATCAGCCCCCACTTCCGGGAGAGCAGCCTTCCCTCTTTCGGCTCCACTGCCACCTTGGCTTTTCACGAATGCATTAGTTCAGCGGCCCTCACATCCCCTCCCTTGTTCCTGGGAACTCGGAGTGAAATAAGCCAGGGACCCACACATCTGGAGCTCATCATCAGGCCCTCTCTTTAGCTCATTCATTCTATTGGGGGGGACAGGAAGTGGCAGAGAGGGAGAGAGAGAACCTTAAGCAGGCTTCACGCCTGACGCAGGGCTCATGCTCTGTGAGATCAGGACCTGAGCCGAAATCGAGAGTCGGATGCTTAACCGACTGAGCCACCCAGGTGCCCCTGTCTCTTTCATTCTAAAACTGGTTTGGAGAGACTGCTGTGTGCCTGAACAGAAACAAAACAAAACAAACAAACAAACAAAAACAGTGGTGGGCACCCAGACACAGTCTCTGCCCCTGGGGGGCTTCCGAACTGCAGGTCAGCGAGGCCGGAAATCGTCACTCGTGTGATCTGTGCCCCTCTGGTCCCC
Source organism: Crocuta crocuta (assembly GCF_008692635.1). Lineage (NCBI taxonomy): Eukaryota > Metazoa > Chordata > Mammalia > Carnivora > Hyaenidae > Crocuta > Crocuta crocuta. The sequence goes on from NW_027532208.1 coordinate 2,529,333, forward strand.
ATGGCAGCCCGGAGTAGGGGGCCCAGACCAGCCTTCGGAAGGAAGGAAGGCTTCCTGATAGAGGTGATGTCTGCCATAAGCTGACGGATGAGCAGACATGAGCCAGTCATGCCGCCACCAGCTGGAGGGAAACAAAGCGGAGAGGACTCCAGGGAGAGGGGCACATGGTAGACCTGGCTGTGCCCAGGATGGCTGACCCTGAGTCGGAACAAGAGACCCCGAGGCGAGATCGCTGCCGGGGTCTGGAGCCATATAACACAGGGCCTATGGGCACAGCAAGGATTTCTTATCAACCTACAGGTGATGAGAAGTTAGTGCGGGGTGTGGCAAGCGACACTATATGATTGGCATTTTTAACAGATCAGGCTGGGTTAGCAGGGGCAAGAATGGATGAGGGTAGAGTCAGAAAGCTATCCTCAGAGATAGGATGGAAACCAGATGGCAGCTTGGAGGGGAAGAGGAGAAATCAAATATAATTATTGATTGTGAGATAAAAACAAGTAGACAAAGTNGAAATCTAGACGTGGGCAAGTATGAGATCTCCTGGCGTGCGGGTGGCTGGACCTGGCACGGGGAGGAAGAGGGACGAGTGTGGCAGTGACTCAGGTTTGAGCAACAGGGACTGTTGCATCGCTGACCCAGAGCCCTGCAAGGGGAGCGGTCTGGGGCGAGGGGGAGGGGGAGGTGCCTGGGTTTGGACTGCTGAGATTGAGGTGCCAGAGAGCAATATCCAGGCAGAGACAGCACTGCCCATCTGGACCGAGGAGGGCCGAGTGGTGTTCCAGGACCCCGGAAGGAGACGGCATTGATTGGGGTGGGAAGGGTGCGGGTGGTCCGGTGTTGAACGAGGCTGAGGTGGCGCCAGGGCAGTGCCGGTGGGGCTGGGCTCCATGGGATCCCCACTGACCTGGGCTGGGGCGGGAGGCCGACGAAGTGTGCAGGGGAGTGAGAAGGAGGTGAGGAGCAGAGACAAGTGTGCAGACAGCTTTCTGGAGAGTGGCCGGGGCAGGGAGGCGAGAGATGGGGCAGCCAGAGGTGGGAGCGGGGCCCGGGAAGGTTCTCTTCCTCCTCTGACCAATGCAATGCTTAAGTGCCAGTGATAGCTGGTGGTCGAGCAGGCAGCGGGGAGAGACCCAGGCGCAGGTGGGCACCCGTTGGTAGAAGGGGGCTCTCCTGGAGGGACAAAGGCTCAGAGTTTGGGGACAGACAGGGAGGCATGAAGGGTTTCTGTGTGAGTGCTCAGTGACAGAGGAAAGCCCAGACTGGGCCCTGGGGTTGGAGTCAGAGGTCATTGGGCCACTCTGAGTCTGGAATTAGGGTCAAGATTCAATTTGGGGTCAGAGAGGGCTCTGTCCAGAGTGGAGGGCTGATGACTAAAACAAGGTCCGAACCTCACATCCCTGGGGGCCCTCTCAAGTTCAGGGTGCTGCTTTAGAACCCTGAGGTCAAAGCTGCGCTCCCCTAGGTGCTCAGACCCAGGTGTCTGACCTGGCCCGGCTCCCATCCAAAAACCCTCCATCCTGAGGGATGATGCCAGCTCAGACCCCACTCTGCCTTTGGGCCAGAAGGGCCCCCAGCCCAAGCCACCCACCCCACGGCTGGGCACAGGCCGAGTCCTGCCCCATCCAGGGTGAGAATTCCGGCCACACGTCTCTGTGATGTGGTCACGTTGGAAAAATGTTAATCAAATATTCTCCTCCGTGTTTCCTTTCTTTCCCAGGCTGGATTCCTAGAAGACAGGAATTTATGGTGTGAGAGCTCCAGCCCCCGCAAACCCACAGCCAAGGTCAACAGCACGAGGCGGGCAGCCCTGCCAAGCGAGGAGGGGAGCAGTGACTTTGGGAGCTGCTTGCACAGAACACCAAAGTACACGCATTTAAAAAAAAAAAAAAAAATCCCTTCTCTTGCTCAAGTTCCCAAACTGGGGGCTTAAAAAAAGTCCCCCAGACCGGCCCAGACGAGGCCCCTTGTCTGGGAAGAGTGAACCCACTTGGAGACAAGGCGTGTGAGCTGCTGGAGGGGCAGGGGCCCATGGAGGGCCTGAAAGGGGTCCCATTGCTGAGACTGAATAACAGCGGGCCCCATTTGGCCTCGGGGTAGGTGGTGAGCAGGTTACCCACGTGCCCCCAACCTTCTAGCCATCCAAGGGCAGCTGAGATGGAAGTAGGAGCCCTGGGCCTTTCAGAAAGCCCCCCAAGGTGGGAGCCTGATTGCTTACTCTCCCCTCTCCCTTCTGGAGTCAGGGGTCTTGACCACCCACACACAGTGAAGGCCCAGCTCCCCAGGGGCCAGGGCTCCCTGTCACAAACCCAGAAACCCTGAGTCTCTGGCAGTAGAGAATAAGCTTGCCCCAGACTCCTGGGGAGCTGTGGAGGGGCCTAGAGACCCCCTTGATTCAGACTCCAATGACTAGGCGCTGGGAACATAGCCCCACCTTGGCCGAGAAGCCAGGCAGGTGCCACTAAGCAGCCACTGGCTATCTGTGCACCTGATGTTTCCGAACCCTATCGGCTCCACCACCTAGAAAAGGAAAATAAGGCAGTTTCTTGCTCTGGAGAATCTTCTGCAAGTGGGGGTGGGGGGAGCACGGACATGGAAACGGATGGCCACCAGCACGTGAGGGGCTGTGGGTCCCCTCCCCCAGGGCGGAGTGAGCCCCCTGGGGTGCAGAGAAGGACACCGGGCAGAGAAAGCTTCCTGAAGGAGGTGCCCCCAGTGGTGGCCGGAGTTCACCAGGCGGACACTCAGTGGGAGGGGGCCTTGGAGGGAACATTCCAGCTAAGTCCACAGCATGTGCAAAGGCCCAGAATGTTTATACCTTGGTAAGACTTTTCATATAAATAAATGCTCAAATCCAAAAAAACAAAAAGGCCTCTGGCAAACTTCATGTCTGGGTTTCTTGCTCAGAAAATGAAGCCCCGTTCAGCCCTGGAGACCAGGGACTGGTGGGGGGGGGGTGCCTGACATGGACCTCTGCTTCCCCCCCCGCAGCACCACCCCACAGATGCCCCAAAGGGTCCGCCTCTCAGCCCCCACCAGACCCTGCCTGCTTCCTCCCGACCATCTCCTTCCAGGCCCAACCACCACCTTCGCCCTCGTGAAGGAGTCGAGAGGGGACAGGAAATGCTTCTCTGGAGCCCAAGGTCTTTCGAGGGTCTCTGATCCCCAGATGCCTGGAGTAGATGGACTCCGAACCTCCGGTTTATATGGGTCTTTTTAATGGTTATTTATTTATTTTGAGAGAGAGACAGTGAATGTGAGCCAGGGAGGGGCAGAGAAGGGGGGAGGGGGGTATCTGAAGCAGGCTCCGCACTATCAGCGTGGAGCCCAGCATGGGGCTCCACCCCATGAACTGTGAGATCATGACCTGAGCCGACATCACGAGTCAGATGCTTAACCGACTGAGCCACCCAGGTGCCCCTATATGTTATTTTTAAATCTCTTTTTTGGCCCTCAAGTGGAGAGGATTGCTTGACTGAATTTTATTACTGAAGAATTGGCAGAGGATATTGTATGAGTTCAAGTGCACAACAATACATATGTGCGTGCATGTGCAAGTCTGCGTACTGTATTATCATACTGCTCCCGTATTATCGGCTGTATTCCCAGGCCACAGAAGCATTGTTCCCTTTCAGTCCCGCTCATGTCCCTACAGGCAACTTTCCCATGCATGTCTTTTTATTCCTGTGTATTCTTGGATGCTTAACTGGCACGGGGTTTCCTTTTGGGGAATGGCATGTCTTGGAATTCGGCTGGTGGCTGCACCACATCGTGACTGTACCGAATGCCGCCGGACTGTACGCTTCAAAATGGGGTCAATGTTACGCTATGTGAATTTCACCTCATTTTTTGACATGTGTCTGGCTGTTTTGGAGGGGGTGTTGTTTACATGAGTGGAATCAGGCTATGGGCTGTATTTCTTTCTTATTTTTTCCACTCGCGCTCTGTTTTTTTTTTTTAATGCTTGATTTTATTATTTATTTGAGAGAGAGAGAGAGTGCAGGGAAGAGGGGCAGAGAGAGGGAGACAGAGAATCTGAAGCAGGCTCCAGGCTCTGGGCTGACAGCGGCGAGCCCGACTCAGGGCTCGAACTCACAAACCTCGAGATCATGACCGGATCCAAAGTCAGACTCTTGAGTCAACTGAGCCACCCACACGCCCCTCATGCTCTGTTTTTAAGATCTAACAACCTGGTCTCACCTCCACTGGGCTTGTGCCTTCACATGTGACTGTCACCAAGTGCCCTAGGGTGGGCGTGGCCACCTTTTGCACCCACGCTCCACTGATAGGCACCTGGGGAAGCCTTCTCCCTCCCTCTACTCGAACTTGACCCAATGGAGCGCTGCTGGATGGCACCCTGTTGGGGCCACTCGAGCTTACATCCTGCCAACACTGGCCAGTACCTACCCTTCTACTGCCTGGCAGCCTGATGGGTGATAAGCAGTATCTTATTATTATTCTAATTTGCATTTCTCTGATTATAAGTGAGTTTGAGTGGCTCTTTCTGTTCTCTAGTTGTTCACATTTCCTCTCCTGCAAATGGCCAGTTCATACCCTTTGCCCATTTTTCTATGGGGCCTGCAGTCTGTCCGTCCTCACTTTGCCGCCGTCCCATGTGTATTTCAGAAGCGTAGTCCCTTGTTGCTTAAGACACACAAATACCAAATCCTCCTCCCATTGGCCACGTTGTCCTCCCCTGAATCAAGATCCTGAATTCCAGCTGGATATTTTTGAGGAACTTGATAAACTTACTCTAAAAATATTTGGAGGGGACACCTGGGTGGCTCAGTCGCAGCTGAGCACTCAGCTTCAGCTCAGGTCATAATCTTACGGTTCATGGGCTCGAGTCACACATCGGGCTCTCCTCTGTCAGTGCAAAGCCGGCTTCAGATCCTCTGTCCCCCCCCCGTCCCTCCCCCCCTCAAAAATTAATAAACATCTGGGGCACCTGGGCGGCTCATTCGGTTGAGCATCTGACTTCGGCTCAGGTCATGATCTCAGTTCGTGGGTTCAAGCCCCACGTCGGGCTCTGTGTGACAGCTCAGAGCCTGGAGCCTGCTTCAGATTCTGTATCTCCCTCTCTCTCTGACCTTCCTCTGCTCACGCTGTCTCTCTCAGAAATAAATAAAACATTTAAAAAATTTTTTAATTAATAAACATTTAAAATATACAGAAGAATAAAGATTTGTAAATGGCTAGCTGACTTTGAGAAAAAAAGAACGAAGAGGGGAGACCCGTTCCTGCCTGCTGTCAGCATAGACTATGAAGCCCCGGGAAGGAAAACAGTATGATCCGGGTGTGAGAACAGTCAGACAGGCGACAGAACAGACCAGCCAGGTGGAAGGGAGCCGAGCATGACCACAGGCCCACGAGGTTAAGGATGGAATGGTTAATCGGGTTGAGGGTAGGAGCTCGCTCTATGGAGAAAAATTACCACCAGAAGCAGACCTAGTATCTTCTAAGGAGGTGATTCCAAAGAGATGGAAGACAGACCTAGATAGGAAAGGCAAGACTAGAATAAGCCGTTGGAGAATATCTTTGGAACACAGGAGTGGAAGAACTTGAAACAGAACCCCAAATGCACGCACCATCAGGCAAAACCGGAGGGCCTGCAGCCTTATCCAGAGGAAGTGGCATTTCCTCCCGGATGCCAGCCTCGGCCCTGCCCACCTGGTGAGTCATGGGCGCGCTTGAGGCTGGCAGCCCGGCCCGCCCTTCCCGTTGGTCCCCAGGAGGGAGCAGTGCAATGCCCGCCTTATCTCGCCCTTGCCCGCAGCTCTGCAGACGTGAGGTCAGGGCTGGGGTGCAATGAGGGCGGGGGGCAGGAGACAGCAGAGGGGTCAGGCAGGAGTCAGGGAGAGGTCAGAGGTCGCTGGCAATCGCTGCACAGGCAAAGCAGGTCCTTGAAGGGCCCCGGCCAGCCTGCCGGGGCTGGGGGAGGTGAAAGGCTAATGTCGTCAGGAGGCGGCAGGAGCGAGAGGAAAGGGTCACGTGGAAGAGAGGGCCCTAGACTAAGATCTCCTAGGAGGACTCCATCTGTCTCCCCCTACCCCACTGCTCCTCCCAGAATCCTCTCTGGTTTTTCCAGCGGTTCTTTAGAGTCAGCCCTTCTGGCCAAAAGACAGCCAGGCTGAGAAGCCATTGAGGGACCTGGCAAGGATGTGTCTGCCCTTCCCATCTGCACCTCACCCCTTTGGTCATCCGACAGAGGGCCACCCAACACAGGCCCCAGAGCTGTCCCCAAGCCTCTCTGAGTCCAGGGTGAGACAAATGTCCTGCAACAGCAGGGCAAGTGTGTGTCTGGGTGTCCGGGGCCAAGCCAGGCATGTGGACACCCACATGTGTCCGTGGCTGTGTGTGTGTGCAAATATCCAACTGTCTCTCCCCATTCTTTTGTCCCTGAGTCTATGCCCGCTGCTCTTTTCCAGAAAGTTCTTTGATCGCTGGGACAACCACCCTCCAGCCTGCCTCGGGGCATCCTGACCAGTGGTGGGCACCAGTTTGCGAGTCGAGCAGTCGGCTGGTCAACACTGAGCTATTCAGGGGTGCACAGGTCTGGCCAGCTAGCAGCCGTCCGCTCTGGCCAGCGCCGCTGTGGCCTCTGCAGCCGGAGGGGGCCCCAGGGACCCTTTCCATCCCCAGGGTGCCAGTCTGTGGGTCTCTGTCCAGGGTGAGCAGGGCAGGCCTAGAGTCCATCCCTCCCTCCACCTGTCCACCTCCTCAGCATCGAACCCAATCGCGTGGAGAGAGAGCATTAGCCAGATTGTTCCAAATACAGATACATAAACATACACGTACTGTAAAATACTGCAGCTCCTTTTTGAACAAACGCGTTCCGTTTGTGAAAATTCACATTTGAGTTGAGAGCACCCCATCAACCTATAGAACTCGGCCAGCCCCCCTCAAAGCTGCCTGATACCTTCTTCCAGTCACTGCTCCTCCCCACCCCCTGCCAGGAAGGAGAAGCCCTCTCTGACTTCTCCCACCAGAGACCACTTTGGCTATTTCTGAACTTGACGGCAGTAGAATTCTCCAGCACGCCCGCTTTTACGTCTGAGATTCAGCGAGGTTGACAACAGATGTTTTTTGCAGGCTTGTTGGAGTCAGGCAATAGCCAGCACCACCCTCATTCTGCCCCCTCAGAAGCGCTCAGGAGCCCACTGCTGGGAAGAAGAGCCTAGAAGGAGACTTTTCCAGAGAATAAATGCTGTGAGCCCACGGAAGCCATTATCCCTCCCAGGGTCTGGGGAGGCCTTAGGGACATCTGCTGAGCTCCCAGGAGGATGCCTCTGATCCCAGGCACCAGGAATGAGAAACCAGAGGGATGGGCACCGAGCCTTCCCTGGCCCTTTCCAGAAACACCCAGTGGGAAAGCAAGAAGGGTGCTGGGAGCAGACAGTCACCTTCTGGCCAGGAGGAGCCTCCTGAGCCGTGGCCCTGTCAGAGGGGGTCCCGCAGGGTGGGCTGAGCGAGCTGGAGCAGATGTGGGTGGGGCGTGGCCTCGGCAGGGTGGGGCAACCCAAACCATCCCCTGTCTCTTTCCAAGAAAGGACACCCGCTCCTTTGCCTTCTCCCTTCTCAAGCTCGGGGTCTGCAGAGACAGATGTGGACCGGATACCGCTGGGTAGACGTCCTTCCCCTTTGAGGCCCAGACCGACTGATGCCTCCCTTGTGAAACTACTTCTTCCCTCTGTCCAGGCCCTTCTCGGTGCCCTTGGCGTGATGTTCTGCACGTGGGAGGCGATGGCCCTGAGGGTCATTCTAGGATGCAGATCTGATCACACTGCTCCCCTGCTGTGACCCTCCGTGGCTCCTCCCCTTTACCTCTGTGGAGCCAGTCAAACCTTTCTGTCTGGCGTTTCGGGCCCAGCAGGATTGGACCCCACTGGCTCCCCCACCTTTTTTCTTTCCATTCTCTGTCCTCGAGCTCCCCAGGCAAACCTAGAGTCAATGCTATTTCTTGCTTCTGTACTCTCTGAACTGTGGTTACCCTGACTGCAATCCCCCTTAACTGCCTTTCAAGTAGCAAACTTCTCTTTGTCCTTGAAGACTGGGCTAGAAAGTCCTCTCCCCCCAGGCAGCCTTCTCTGACCGCCAAGGCAGGGTCAGTGCCTGCTCTGGGCTCCTACAGCCTCACTCGCACCTCAGAACACCCCGTTCCTCTATTGCAATGGCCTCCTAGCTGGACTCGGCCTGGGGCCTGCCCGGTTCATCTCCATGACTGGGGCCTGGCCCAGAGTTAAGTGTTTGTTGAATGAATGAGTGAATGTACCTGTTTTCCAGACAAGAGACACCAGGCCCAGAAGAGCAGTGGTGGTGGCTGTGATTCATGTGGAATGTAGACACATGCTTGAGAGTTTTGAAGAGGGCCAGTTTCCAGCCTCCTGAGAACAGCAGCCAGGACCTGCCCGTTCCTGACCCCACCCGAGGTCAGACCCCAGCAGAAAGTGACAGGCTTGACACACACCCTCCCCAGGAGCCATCTTTGGAGATCTTTGGGAATACATCCTCCCTGCAGCTCCGGAGCTCCTGGGCAGGGCCTGGGCTTGCCTCCGGGCCCATCTCTGCCTACCCAGCTGGGTGGAACTCAGGGTGGGGGCAGGCAGCACCAGGAGGGAGTGGCAGGAGGGGGGGCGGTGGTAGGGAGAGACAGGCCTGATTTATGAGGCAAGTGGTGATGGGGCCACTTGGCAAGGTGGGCACGCACGACAGACCCTTGGAGATAAGAGCCCAGAAGTATGTAAGCGATGTAACCGTACTGGGGGGGGGGGGCACCCAGTACCAGCCAGAGACACCTAGACTGGGGCAGGACGAGGCTGCCATCTTGGACAGGACCTTCCAGGGCCTTCCAGGGCTGGGCCTCACTTTCCTCACCAGGCATCTTGGACCCCTCATTCTTCCCCATGCTGCCACCTCTGTGTCACTGCTCAGCCCGTCCCCATCCCTCCCGTTTAGATCCTGTTTCATCACTGAATGCTGCCCAACTCTTCATCCTCTCCTGAGGCTAACCTGCTCCAGAATTTTCCCTGACTTCAGGCTCTCCTTCCTCACTACCCCCAGGCCAGGTCAGTCTCTCCTCCCTTGTGGCTCATCATGGCCCTCCTCACGCTCAGCCTTCCTGACCTCCCGCACATCCCTGGACGTGCCCACATGTCTTGACATGTTGGGGCTTTTGCACATATGATGCCTTGGTTCAAGAATCCCTGTCCACTCTGATCTGTTGGCAAACTCCTACTCAACCTTCAAAACCCATTTCAGAGGTCCACTCTTTCAGAGTCCTCATGGCCTCTCTAAGGTAGAGGAAAGGCAGCCCTCAGCTCCCACTGCCCCCCAGTGTCATTCTAGCCCTCTTGGTTAGAGAATTCAGCACTCTTACCAGACCATACCTCCTCTGACTCGGCTTCTCTAGGGCAGAAGCCTCAGGTGTGCCCTCTCTGGACCCCCAACTTCCACCTCAGACTGTCCAGGACTCAGAACCTCCAAGTTCAAGGCCAGAGGCTCCCTCCTTTTATGAAGAGGCCATGCACTGAGCCACCAAGGCCTCCACCACAACCCACTCACATGTTCACTCTCTGTCGCTGCTCCCCCAGCCCAGCCCAGCCCTGGTCCACTGCCTTCCACCCTGATCACACTGACCACTGGGAAGGGAACAGCCAGGACTGCTAGGAGAGGAGGAAACTGAGGCTAGAGGTGGGGAGGATACATATTATTCAAGCCAAACTCAAACAGTGGTCGAGCCCAAGCTGGCAAACTCCCTTAAATGACACTGTGTCTAGACCAGGTTGAGGACATGGCTCCTCTAGAGGGCGCAGGACCTACCAGCTGGTGCCCAGGCAGGGCAGGACACACGAACAAGGGAAAGTCAATGTGTGCAAGGTCAAGGGCTGCACCTGCTGCATGCTCAGGGCTGAAGATGTACGTGGGCAAGGGCATACTAGCTGGGAGATGTACTAGCTGAGCGCCCCGGGGAGGAGAGAGAACCAGGGCGTCGGCCGTACGCACAAGGCCAGTGTCTGCTGACTGGTGGCCCAGGCACTGCAGCCACGTGCCAATGGCACGGCCCCCCGGTGGCACATCCAACGCAGATTCCCTTAGCCGTGGGCACAACCTGGGGACCCAAGCCGGCAGACAGGACTGTACGCGCTGAGGCAGAGCCCCCGCCCCTGCAGACAGCCACGACCCCTCCTCACCGCCCTCCCACAGGAATGCACGACTTTGGAGGGAGGCTGTGTCATCCAAGAAACATTCCATGTTTTCCTTGGTGCGTGCTCTGGGAACGTGGCGAGAACGCTGTCCACACTGCCGTCCACATACTTGGGTGGCTGCCTGAATGCTGGGCTTCCCGGGCCAACCATGTCCTCAGTCCAAAGAGGCCCAGGCCATGGAAGGCCACCCTCCTCCACCACCTGCCTGGGATACCTGGTGGGAATATCCCTGGGCTTGGAATCGGTTGGTGGGGGGGAGCAGTTTGCTGGGAACAGAGGCCAACTGCCCCCACCCACACCCAGGCTCTGCTTGGCCAAGCACTGTCTTTGAATGTGGCAGACAGACATGGAGGCAAGTTCTACTGGCCTCAGGCGTTGACTCTGGGCAGGCCACGCCCCTCTCTGAGCCTCAGTCTTACCCTCCGTACAATGGGCTCCCTCAGGGCCTTCCAGCTTCAAGGGGTCTAGAGTTAGAAACTTTGAGTCTCCGCCTAGACAGCTCATACCAACAGCATAGAAAGGGGGCACCTGTATCCCCACGTCCACACCTCATGGCGGCAGGGACACATCCAGCTTTGTTCCTGTTGGTGACTTGCTTGCAAAAGCTTCCTCCTTTTTCCTGCTCTGAGCCCAGAAGCCAGCTACGGGGCCTTCCCTGGGATGCCCCCTCTGACCGCACGCCCAGCTTCTCCTTCCCCTTCGGCCCCCTGTCTCATCTTGCCTTGGTCCCTGGCCTTGGGCTATGGGTGGCCAAGCAAGCTGGGGGTGGGGAGTGCCATCCACACGCTTTCCCTCTCCAGCAGGGAACCCAGGCCTAGCCCTCAGGTGGCTCCAGAACATCTCTGGAATGGGTCCCCCAGGGCAGCGTCACGGCATCAGNNNNAAGTCTCAGCATCAATGGGCCCAGGCATGAGGGTGGCTCTGACACTGAGCGCCCACCTGCCGGTCAGTCCCCAACGGGCCGATGATGGAGCCTGCACACGGATGGTGCACCTGGGCCCCCAGCCGCGGCCCCAGGCCAGTCACCTCCTCTGGACTTAACAGCAAGGGCTCTAGTCTCTTCCGCTTTCAATTTGGACGTGGTGGACAGAGCACAAGGATGTTCATCTTTCCTTAGACTCTTCTGGACTAGAGCCTGGGGCAGGGGCTTCGGACAGGTGACTTCAGGCAGAGAGAGTCAGGCAGCGCCTGCCTCCGTCTGGAAGGGCCACAGCAGACAACAGACCTGGCGCTGTCCTGACCCACAGGTTAACAGGGCGCCGGGGCCCAAAGGCTGGTGGAACCAAACACCTCCTTCCACGGGCAGAGAATCTGAGGCCCGCTGGGAGGAGAAGCTTGCCCGGGGCCCACACGGCACCTGCCTCTTGGCTCCTGGCTGAGCAGCTTCTGAGAGGACCGCTCTAAAATGGGAGGGAGGGCCGACCGAGACCCAGGGAGGGATGGGCCTCAGGCCCCTGCCGCAGGGCCACGGGTGTATGTCGGTGTGAGGGTTGTTGAGGCCATGCCCTCTGAGGTCTGGCCCCTCTGACTGGCATTCTAATTTGAGACTCTAAGACTGTGGATCTACCAGACAATGACCTCTCAAGGCCAAGTGCACCTGTCCCTCAGCTCGGCGCTCCCACTCGGATCCCTGGAGCTAAGAACAAAGCTTGAAGTGAGCAGGGCCTCGGTCACGCCTAGGGTCCCTTGACCTGCCAGGCCTGTCCTTCCTGCCGGCCCCCTCCCCAGCCGGCATTTGCCTTGGCCTGCCTCTCACCCAGCCCTGCGGAGAACCAAGTGCTTGAAGTTGGTCACATCCGGCCCAGCCGTCTAAACAGGCCTGAGGGCCCAGAGCTAGCCGGGCCCAGGGGGAGCCCAAAATAACATCTGAGTCAGCGTCCCTGCAGACACCCCCACCCGCCGAGCCCACAGGGAGGGGCCTTAGAGGAGGCCCAGACAGAGGACCGGGCCAGGTCAGGCGGCCACCTGCTCACATGGGGCCCAGCCAGTGGCAGGCACAGCCCAGAGGACAACGAGAATTCTAGGGTCACACGAGAGAGCGTCTGAGGAGTAGAGGCAGGAGGGGCGACCTCTAAGGGCTTCCTGTCCAAGGGAGACAGAAGCAACTGCAGATAGGGGCAATCCGGGTGCTGGACATCACACCAGTAGGGCCCCGGGGGGCAGAGGGAGACCTCAAACCAGCCCAAGGTCACAGAAGCCTCCCAGAGGCAAGCACGTCCTGAGGGATAGAGACACTCTCCGTGGGAGGTGGGGAGGGGAGCTTGGGCTCATACCCGAGCAGGCTGGGCCCCTCCGCAGCCCAGGACAGGTGCTCAAACTCCCCCGCCACACGGCGGCCCGCGGCACAGCCAGGCCGTTGACCCCACATCACCCTGGCTGGGCACAGAGCGGCCCCAGGAGAAGGGACTACCTGGTGTGAGCCATCCGCATCCTCGAACCCAACCCCGGAGACTCCAGGGGGTGGGGATCCCATGCCTGGGGCGCCAGGGACAGGCGCTAGGTGTCTGTCATCAGGATCCGTGCTGCCCCTGGACTGGGGGGGACAGTGCTCCGGGTCCTGGGACCTAAGACTATGTGAGACAGGAGGCAGGAGCCATGTGGCCTGGGCTCCTTCCTGAAGGCTGCCCCAAGCGAGCTGGCCTGGGCGGTACCATGTCCCCGTGTCCCTGGGTGGGTGGCTCGCACCCGTCCCCACGCATTCACAGCCCTTGGCAGCTGGGAGGTGGCTGTGTCCTTCGTCCCCAAGCTGTGGCAGGAGGCGGGCGGACACCTGAGTCCCCGCTGGCCCGCGGCTTAATCCCCCAGCTTTCCTGAGAACGGCTCGGCTGTTCTTGGCCAAGGGCCTCGGCTGAGCCTGGCACGGCCCAGGCTTGGCCCTCACCAGCGAGTGAGGGCTTGGCCGGGGCCCAGCCAGGGTGGTGGACATGACGGAAGCACAGAACATGGGGCCCAGGAGGGCAGCGGAGACCCAGCTGGGCCCTGGTCAGCAGCCCTACAGCAGGGTGGGGCTCACCTCCCGGGGCCCATCTCGTCCAGCGAAGGCCACAGCGATCTTCTTCCAGCTTAGCTGGTCCAGAAACGGGCGGAATGTATGCCCCCTTATGTCTCTGAAATGAATTAAGGCTTTCCCAGAGGGAAAACAACCCAAAGACTTGAGAGCAAAATCCTGGTCCTCTCTCTCTCAACAGGGCTTGACTGAGCCTGTACTATGTCCCTGACTCAGAGCCGAGCTCTGGTCAGGGGGCATGGAGACGAATTTTCTGCAGAGCCCCTGTGGCTGGGCCACAGCCCTCTATCACTGCCTCGGTTTCCTGCGCCAGTGATCCAAGTGGGGCCACAGGGAGCGTCTGCCAAGTAGCTACCCAACAGCCAACATGTGCGAGGTGCCCCTAGATTCCTCACCACAAGGGAAACTGAGGCTTGGGGAGGGTGACTCACCCAGAGTCAAACAGCTCCAAGTGGGACGGTGGGGACTCGAACCTAAAATACATGAGCCCAGAACCTTGGCTTTTAACTACTATGTGAGTGGTCCTTTCCATCAGCTCTTAGGGTTTCCACACCCTTTTCTTTCCCGGCCCTGTTTGTGGATCTCTTTCCTGAAAGTCACCTGGAGAGAACTATTTCAAAGGGGGGACCCCAGTTAGCCAACAGGTACCATTCTTTTAAAATGACTGGGGCTGGAGGGTGGAGGGGGTGGGCGGGTGNATATATTAAATATTGGCATCAAGAAAATCACATGAGGGGCGCCTGGGTGGCTCGGTCGGTTAAGCGTCTGACTCTTTTTTTTTTTTAAATGTTTTATTTATTTATTTCGAGGAAAGAGAGAGAGAGAGACAGCGTGAGCAGGAGAGGGTCAGAGAGAGAGGGAGTCACAGACTGAAACAGGCTCCAGGCTCTGAGCTGGCAGTCAGCACAGAGCCCGACGCGGGGCCCGAACCCACGCACCGCAAGATCATGACCTAAGCGACAAAGTCGGATGCTCAACCGACTAAGCCACCCAGGTGCCCCGAGCGTCTGACTCTTGATTTCGGCTAAGGTCATGAGCTCACAGTTCGTAGGCTCGAGCCCCCCCTCAGGCTCTGTGCTGACAGTACTGAGCCTGCTTGGGATTCTCTTTTTCTCCCTCTCTCTCTGCCCCTCCTCTGCATACGCATGAACTCTCTCTCTCTTTCTCTCTCTCTCAAAATAAATAAATACACTTAAAAAGGTGGGCAGTGCCTGGGGTGGCTCAGTGGTTAAGCATCTGACTTCGGCTCAGGTCATGATCTGTGGTTCGTGAGTTCAAGCCCCATGTCGGGCTCTGCGCTGACAGCTCGGAACCTGGAGTCTGCTTCCAATTCTGTGTCTCCCTCTCTCCCTGCCCCTCTCCTGCTCACATTCTGTCCCTCTCTCTCTCTCAAAAATAAACATTTTAAGAAACAAAGAAAGAAAGAGAATGAAAGAAGGAAGGAAGGAAGGGAGGGAGGAAGGAATCCCATGAAACTAGAACATACTAGGCCAGGTCTCTACACTCTCAATGCCCAGCACGGGGTTGGAAATACACTAAGTGTTCTATCAGTAGTTGCTGACAAAGAACAGGTGTCTCTGCTGAATGGATAAAGACCCTGCCTCCAAACCATACTAATAGCTGAGTGCACTCGGATGCATCATCGAACCTCTACTTTGGATTAACCCTAATGGGGACTCAGACTAGACCAGAGACATTAAAGGCACAACCCTTACCGCTTGCTCCCAGGCTGATGTTACTAAGCAACTGTGTGGTTCTTACCCGCTAAACTGGGATATCCTCAGAATCCTTCTTAACCCCATTCCAGGCCACCATTGCCAGGCAAACGTGGTTGGTGACAGAATCTGCCATCCTGGGAGGGGGTGAGCTCCCCTAGCCTTGAATCTGTGAACAAGTGGGGAGAAGTGACCAGAAAGGTCCAGGCTGTAGGGTGGGTTTAAGAAAGAGGAAGAAAAGATCAGGTGAGGAGATTCCCTGGAGATTGAGTCTGGGGGCCCTCGAACTGGGCTGTGTGACCAGGTGAGGGTGTCCTGCACCGGATGGGAAAAGCAGAGCAGATGCAGAGGGGACAGGGGTCCCCACTCGCTGCCTGAATCCTGAAGAGGTTGGAACAAGCACTCGTTCCAAAAACCACAGGCAGCTCAGAGCTTTTATTAAATCCAGGTCCTGGAGGAAGGACTGGGGCCAGGGAGAGCGGCAGTACAGCTGGTGACCCAGGAGGAAGGGAGTTTTCCCAGACGCTGGGGCCACCAAGCTTGGGGAGGGGGCATGGGGGAAGGCTGAGGCCTGGCTCTCTGAGATTTAAAATCTTCTTGGGTCAGTGTTAAAAGCTAAAGGATAGGGACACCTGGGTGGCTCAGTCGGTTAAGCATGTGACTTCAGCTCAGGACACGATATCACGGTTTGTGGGTTCGAGCCCCGCATCGGGCTCCGTGCTGACAGCTCAGAGCCTGGAGCCTGCCTCGGATTCTGCGTTTCCCTCTCTTTCTGCCCTTGCCCTGCTCACGGTCTGTCTCTTAGTCTCAGAAATAAATAACCATTTAAAAAATAATTTAAGAAATAAAAGCTAAAGGTAAAACTATAAAGTTTCTAAAAGAAAACTAAGGAGAATAACTACATGACATTTGGATAAGCAAAGATTTCCCAAACGGGACAGAAAAAGTACTAACCACTAGAGAAAAGATTGATAACATTGACTTCATTAAAATCAAGAACCAAAAGACAGCATTAAAAGAAAGGCAAGACACAGAGTGGGAGAAGATCTTTCAAATACATATAACCAACCACAGAATTGTATCACCATATAAAAAGAACACATACAACTCAATAGAAAAATAGTAAGTGACCCAATTTTCAAAAACGGACAGGACTTAGACATTTCACAAACAAGGGTGTTCAAATGCCCAAAAGGCATGTGGGAAAGTGTTCGCCATTATTACTCATCAGGAAAATGAAAGTTCAAATCACAAGGAGATACCCCTGGACACCCACTAGAATGGCTAAAATTTAAATTTTTTAATGTTGTTTTTTTTTATTTATTTCTGAGAAGAGAGAGAGCAGCATGAGCAGGGGAGGGTCAGAGAGAGAGGGAGACACAGAATCTGAAACAGGCTCCAGGCTCTGAGCTAGCTGTCAGCATAAAGTCCGATGCGGGGCTCGAACCCACGGACCGTGAGATCATGACCTGAGCTGAAGTCGGACGCTCAACTGACTGAGCCAACCAGGCGCCCCTAGAATGGCAAAAATTTAAAGAGTTGACAATTCTAAGTGTTGACAGGATGACGAACAACTGGGACCCATCCATTGCTGACGGGAATATTAAATGGCACGACCACTACCCCCTCCTTTTTTTCAGATTTTATTTTTAAGTAATCTCTGCACCTAAGGGGAGACTCAAACTCACAGCCCCGAGACCAAGAGTTGCGCGCTGCACAGACCGAGTCAGGCAGGCGCCCCCATACCACCACTTTTTAGTCCAAAAGCAAAGTGTAAGAAGGCTCTAGGGAAGAAAACTTCCTTGCCTATTCCTGGCTTCTCATTGGTCATGACAGCCACTCTCAGCATCCCTTATAGCATATAGGTGCTTCGCTCTAATCTCTGCCTCTTTCTTCACGTGCCTGTCTTCTCCTTGTGTGTCTAAGTCCCTATGTCTTCAGATGGGCTTCTTATGAAAACACTAGTCGCTGTATTTAGGGCCCACACTAATTCAGTATGACCTCATCTGAATTTGATTATATCTTCAAAGACCGTACTTCCAAATAAGGTCACATTCACAGGCACCAGGGATTAGGGCTTGAATGTATCTTTTGGGGGACACAGCTCAACCCACGACAAAGTACAAGAACAGGCACCACTAATCTGTGGGTACGGACATTAGCTTGAGCAGTGATCTCCAGCGGGTACTGCTCGGAAGGGCACGGAGGAGTCTGCTGGGCTAGAAATGGTCGGTATGTTGATGTAGGGGGTGGTGACGAGGTATACAGACATGCGAAACTCCTCACTCTGCCCACCTAAGCTTTGTGCACTGTTTGTGTGCTATTCCCACTTTAAAATGCTCTTGTGGGTGGCATCTCGGTGGCTCAGCCGCTTAAGCGTCGGACCCCTGCTTTTCAGCTCAGGTCATGAGCTCACAGTTCATGAGTTTGAGTCCCGTGTTGGGCTCTGCACTGACAGCGTGGAGCCTGCTTGGGATTCTCTGTCTCCCCTCTCTCTCTGCTCCTTCCCTACTCGTGCTGTCTCTCTCTCTCAAATATAAATAAATAAACATTAAAAAAAATAGGAAAGAAGGAAGGAAGGAAGGAGGAAAGAAGGAAGGAAAGAAAATGCTCTTGTGGGATTGAGTTAATGCCCACGTAAGACTGACACATGCGGGCGCACCCACCCTCATGGACACCTCCCCCAGGCTCTGGTGCCATCCTATGTAACCAGCAGGGGTCGGCAGGATGACTGGCCAGGCTGCCCTGGTGATTTCAAGTGGACCACGAGGCAGAGACAGGATGCATCTGCCCCGAAGCTGAAAGCCAGCACCGGTGCCCTGGACCCCAGAGACCACCCCTCCGGGCATACTTCCTCCTCCGGGGCCTGGAAGGAAAGTTCAGGCGACCCAGTCTGCATAGCATCAACTCTTTCAGTGCAAACCCAGGATTGAAATTCTCAGGCCCTACAGAAGTGAAACCCCAGATGCAGAGAAAGATATAGGCAGGAACACAGAGAGAGACTGTCAGGAGAGACATGCATATGGAGAAACACGGATCAAGAGATAGAGAGAAAGAGACAGACAGCAAGAGACATCCACCCATGTACTCGTCCCCTTCCAGGTCTGAGTTCTGGGTCAGGTCAAGATGGGTGCTGGGGGCGCAGAGGGGCCGAGACATACCACCAGCCCCTAGGGAGCTCCTGGCTATGAAAAAAATTCCAGACAACCAGAGGGAGTGGGGCCAGACGTTAAGGCAGGTCTGACCCCTCTTCCCGAGAGAGCTGGTGTTTCATTCCCCACTCTCTCCACACCTTTCTCAAGAATCCAGAGATGAGATAGAGCCCAAAAGCAGAGGAAGTGATGGGCCAGCCCGGGAAGGGCATGGGCCGGGCAGGGGAGGACCCCCCAGTGCAAAGGGCCAGCTCCCGGAGACGTGCGCCAGGCACCTCCCAATGCCCTGCTCCTTCTCCCCGGTACCCCTCCCCCAAGAGCTAGGGGGAGATGCCGGACTTGAAAGAAGGCTCAGATCCCGTCTGCCATGACTGGTTGTGGGCCCTTTGGCAACCTCTCTGGGCCTCAGTTTGCTCTTTTTTTTTTTTTTTAATGTTTTATTTATTTCTAGGAGAGAGAGAGACGGCGTGAGCAGGGGAGGGTCAGAGAGAGAGGGAGTCACAGACTGAAACAGGCCCCAGGCTCTGAGCTGGCAGTCAGCACAGAGCCCAATGCGGGGCTCGAACCCACGAACCGCGAGATTATGACCTAAGCGAAAGTCGGACGCTTAACCGACTAAGCTACCCAGGCGCCCCAGTTTGCTCTTTTGATAATGGCAGGAGAATGTTTCCAAACATAGGTCAGGTGTGGTGAGGCCGACAGATCGGGAGAGGATCGCCATTGAAAAGATAGTCTGTGGGGCGCCTGACGGGGCTCAGTCGACCCACTCTTGATTTCGAGTCAGGCCATGATCTCATGGTTCATGCCACATCGGGCTCCATGCTGATAGCTCGGAGCCAGCTTGAGATTCTCTCTCCCTCTCTCTCTGAGCCTCCCTGTCACTCAAAAATAAACATTTAAAAAAGAAAAGATAGTTTGGTGCTCATAGATCCCAAGAGAGAGGGGCTGGCCATGCAGGGCCACATGGAGAAGCCCCAGGCTGGTCAGGAGGCCATGGGGGGAACAGGCAAGTGAGGATAAGCAGGCTCAGAATTGGCTACTCTGAATAAGTTAAGTGGGCTTCTGGGTATAGAGATGGTCCCTAACTGTCTGCTGCCCGGCCGTGGCGTGATTAGGGCCGATGGGTAACGGCCTGGAACCTGAGGGCCCCGGAAAGTTGGTGGTTGAGGTGTGGGCTCTGGACTGGTCGGTTTACATATGAAAAGCATGGCCCCAGACATGTATGCTGTCCCTGGGAATTATCGAGCCCTCGNTCATTTTAGCCACTCTGACTGGCGTGACAGCACCTCCACATTTGTTAGGAGATTAAACCAGCTGGTGTCACAGAAGCTCCCAGCATGGTGCTGACTGGTGGCAGGAGCCCAGTACGGGCTAGCCACATCTCACCTCCTCTGGGAAGCCTTCCTGGATTGCACACCCCCCCATCTGGCACTTCTGCCTGATCCCCACCTTGCCACCCAGGCCTCCCTTTAATACTCTCAGATGCCCTTTCTCTGCATCAGTGAGCTCTCGCACACATGGTTCTGGGGTCCAGCAGCCTCATTAGTCTGGGCCGATGGGAGAATAGGCAGATTGGCCAGAATCAAAGAATATTTTTAAAGAAATGAATGAAAACATTCATATACCCCACCTGAATACTCAGACCATCCAGTGCTACAATGTGACTGGGAAAGAGCTCACGGAGAAGTCCGGGCAGGTGACGGGTATTCTGTCCTTAGAGGGCTTAGTTCCAGAATGTTTCTTCACTGGACTTGGGGCCTGGCAGAAAGAAGGAGACTAGGGTCTTCACGGAGGGTAATTAAGTCAAAATGAGGTCATCAAAGGAGCACTGGTGCCCTTGTCAGAAGCAGAGATTAGGCTGCAGGCACACACAGGGGGATGACTCCACGACCACCCGGGACCCAGTGACAGGAGGCCATCCTGTCTGCAAGCCAACGAGAGGGGCCTCGGGAGAGACCAGCCCTTCATCTTGAACTGTCAGGCTCCAGAACAGCAAGAAAATAAATTCCTGTTGTCTGAGCACCCCCAGTCTATAGTCTTTTGCTAAGGCTGACTAGTATCCTTTCTGGAAACCTCTGGGGGCTCCCCCTCCTTCCCAGAAGCAGAAGCTGTGAGTGAAAGACACAGGTGTCCTTCACACAGAGGGGTCTGATGGTCAAGGTTAGCTCAGTGGTTCTCATGCTTGAAGGTGCTCACACGTCATCTGGCGGGCTCATTATAGCACAGATCGCGGGTCCCCAGCCCCCCGCCCCCGACTATGTGTCTGAGTCCATAGACTTGGGGCCTGGGAATCTGCATTGCTAACAAGCCTGGTCCCCCATGGTGCTGCTGCTACTGCTGATCTGAGGACCGCACTTTTGAGAACCAATGATTTTCATGCTCCTTAAACTCCGAGAACCACGGGCTGGACCACAGGAGTCCCTGTGGGAGAGTCACTTGCAGAAATGGGCTGTCGCCCCAGGGTTTCTCAAGCTCTGCTGTGCATCAGACGCTCTTAGGAAAACCCCAACACTTGGAGATTGTGGTCTGGGGTCCGGCCCACGCAGCAAGATTTAGAAACGCCCACGGGTTCCAATGCACAGCTAGAGGATGGCACCTTCTCCGGTCTGCACACCCACTGTTCACGGGGGCCCCGAGCCTGAGCGAGGAGACGTTACCCAGGGTCACACAGCAATTGGGGCGGGTCAGGGAACAGATCACTGATCTCCTGGGACCCTGCCTTCCCACCAGAGCAACGGTTTCCATGATTTCCAAGCCCAGGAAGCCCTCCTTCAAATGAAATGTTACTCAGAGCCCCAGTATATAAACCACACAAAACCATGTCTGCCTTGGTATCCATTGCATGGGCCGGGAGCAGGGCACACCCTGCAACCCTACCTCTGTCTTTAAAAGTNAGAGCCTGGTGGATAAGAAATGGTAGCCATCAATACGAACATTTATGAAGCGCCTACTATGTGCCAGGTAATGGACTTTCAAAACGTAGCAAACAGATCTTGTTGTGTGAAGCATCTTTGCAGAGGTGCCTACTGGGGGTATTGAGGGGCAGTGGAAGCACCACTGTGGGGTTGGGGAGTGGCAGGGGGGGGGGGGGGGGGGGCGGGCGGGGCGCGTCCCTGGGGAGTCTGGAGGGCTTTTGGGCCAGGAGCAAGCATAGCCTACACCCCAAGAACAATGGTGAGACCCAAGCTTGGGGGTCAAGACCCCAGTTCTTATCAGCTCGGCAAGACCCTGATGTGTGGCCAAGCCATGGGGGTCAAGGTGTGTAGCAAAGGGGAGGCTCTCTCCCCGACATCTGTTCACTCATAACATCTACCCCGCCACACTGTGGGTGTCTCCCCGCGTGTATGTGGCACGAACGACTCGTAAACAGGGATTGCAACAGTGCTGCAGACTTTCTGATGGTGACATGCAGAACAAGACTCCAGTGCTCACACGCAAACGCCTGTCACTTAGGCAGAAGACTGAAGACAACAAGACTGATCCGGTCACAAGTATTACACTTGCATCCATTCCACTCCATTGTATTCTCTCCTTTTAAAAATGCTGGTCCTGGGGGCGCCTAGGTGGCTCAGCCAGTTAAGTGTCCGACTTCGGCTCAGGTCAGGTCATGATCTCATGGCTCGTGGGTTCGAGCCCCGAGTCGGGCTCTGTGCCGACAGCTCAGAGCCTAGAGCCTGTTTCGGATTCTGTGTCTCCTTCTCTGCACCTCTCCTCCTCACACTGTTACTCTCTCTCTCTCAAGAATAAACATGAAATAAATTTTTTAATAAATAAAATAAAATAAAATAAAACATTATTCCTGACCCACTAAATCAATTTCACACCCACTGATGGGTCACAGCCTACAATTTGAAAAGTGCTGGTAGAGCATTAAGGCTGAGCAGGAAGGGCCAGCATCCTCCCAAGGTCAGTTGCTGACGGGCTTTACGGAGGGCAGGACAGCTGGGATTGTGTTTCCGGAAGCTCCCCAGCAGGCAGGCAGGCAGGGAGCCTGTGGGTGGGCTGAAGGGCAAAGGCCAGGGCCTTCAGCCTTCCTGCCTTTGCATACATTGCCCGGAACCCATCTCCCTTGGAGAGAAGGGAACAGGTTCAACTCTGGCATCATCTCCTCCAGGAAGCCTTCCTGATTACATTCCCTTTCCCAGGACTGCAGGTGCTGGTGTCCTGACTGTCCCCCACCCCCCCACCAAGGCCAATGCCCAGCCAAAGCAGGCAGCTCAGGAATGCGGAGACCAGAAGGAACGAGGGAGTAGATAACCCAGGCCCAGCGGGAGCCCCTGGCCCAGCCTCGCTTGCCTCCCACCCTGCGCCCTGGCAGCTGCCCTGCCCGCCCATAGGACCCGCCCGGTGCCACAGGGATCAGGCGGGCTGAGGGTTCCGGGCATGGGTGGAGGGGTCTGCCCAAGGCAGGGAGCGGCCACATGTGGCGTAGGGATGGAGACGGGCAAAACCCCGGAGGAAGAGCGCTCCCCACCCAGCAGTGTTCCCGGCTCAGGCTCTTGGAAGGGCTCCTGGGCACGATGGGCTGGAGGAGGTGAGCCGATAAAGGCATGCAGGAGGGAGCACTGCCCTAAGCCAGGCACAGGGAGCACGGCCCAGGCAGGGAAGGCGTGGACAGCTCTGCCCACCAGCTCCAGAGCCGGCATGGGAACAGGCCATCATGTTTTGGGGTGACCTTATGCACCTCTGTAAGACTGTTTTCTGACCTGGGTAGTGGGCTAGTTTACGGAGCCATGAATATCTGTGTGCCCTTCGGGCATCCCTCCCCTCCTTCCTCTGGGATGGGAGAGTCCCCTGTGGGCCCAGGAGCAGATTACTACTGCCGAGCAGCCCCAGAGATGGCCCGGGCCCTGGGTTCCCCAGCCTCATCACAATCCCGGAGGACCTAAAGGCACAGAGGCTCCAGTAAGGTCAGCGAGGCCAGGGGCTGTACATGAGACACCTGGATTGGGGCTGGGGATGGAGGGTGGGGACAGAGAGACCCAGTTACTGGGATGGAATTTACTGCTGCCTGGCCATGTGACAGGGGCTCGGAGTTAAAATGAAAACGATCTGAAGGATCTGAGGCAAAGAGTGCTCTTCCTGGCCGTCTGAGCCTGCAGACAGGGCTCCTAACCCCTGTGTTTATAACTTGGGATAATAATATCCCCAATCGCAAATGGAGATGTGCTTTGTGAACTGTCAAGTGTCAAACAAATGAAAGGCGTGTTCTGGACTCGTCCGTCCTAGGTCCCTGGGGGGCGGGGGGGTGCAGAGTCTGCCTGACTCTCCCCCAGACAGCAGCAGACAGCCCAGGAGGCCATGTGGGAACAGCACCGGGCAGAACAGCACGGCCTGTCCGGGACACCCACCCCCTGGCGCGTACCGGCCAAGGACCCAGACTGACAAATGACTCAGACACACAAACACCCATGCCTGGGCAGAGGCGAGGCGTCGCACAGAGGTTGCTGGATCAAAGATGAGGGGCTCAGAAGCTGGGGCATGGTTGGTGGTGCTTGTGGGCCAGGGGCTTCCCCCTGGGCCTCCCTGCCTCCCCCCCAGCCTCAGACATCTGCTTTGGTTGCCTCAGTGGTGTCATGGATCCCTTCCTGCATCTGAGCACTTTCTGAATATTATAGACATGAGTTTTCAATCTTAAAGGCTTATGAAGACCCTTAGATCCTCAAGAGGAAAACGGGATTTCTGGGGGTTAATTAGCATAGACGTCACCATTATTGGGTATCACTCGGTGATCCGTCCCAAGCTCACATGCTTATCAATGATGACCACTGGGCCCCTTTGCACCACAGCCTGGGAAAAGCAGAACCGCCCTGTGCTGGAATCGCAGCCCTCACCCCAACTTCCAAACTGCCTCTGAGTCCTCCCTCTTCCTCCCTCAGGCCAAACCTGCCTGATGATCCTGATCCCCGGGTCCCCATTTTTAACTACAGACCCTTTACCTCCAGAAAAATCCGACATCTGCCCCCTTGGCAGGCCCCTCCCTTTCCTGGCCCACAGTCAGAGAGGCCCCGGGCTGCCTCTGCGCAGGGACAGAAGGCCACAGAAGGCCTTTCTCATTTTCCAGCCCAAGTGTCAGTTCTAAGTGTTGTCTGGTACCCCACCCTCTCCCCTGGAGAGATATTGCACCCCAGACCTCCCCTCCCCCTCACGTCCTGTCCTACCTGTAGCCTTTGAATAGCGGGAGCCCCCCACTCAAGCCCATCCTCACCAGTCTCCCTCATGACCTCCACCTGCATTGTCTTGTCTGGTGGCCCTCGGCCACACGTGGCTACTGAGCACTTTAAATGCAACTAGTCCAGGGACACCTGGGTGGCTCAGTCGGTTAAGCGTCCAACTTCAGCTCAGGTCATGATCTCACGGTTCATGAGTTCAAGCCCCGCGTTGGGCTCTGTACTGACAGCTCAGAGCTCAGAGCCTGGAGCCTGCTTCATATTCTGTGTCTCCCTCTCTCCCTCTGCCCTTCCCTGTTTGTGCTCTGTCTCTCTCTTTCTCAAAAAATAAACACTTAAAAAAATTAAATGCAGCTAGTCCAAGCAGAGAGATGCTCTAAATGTAACTTCCACACCAGTTTTTGTTTTGTTTTTTTTTTAGTTGAGTGTAACTGACATACAATATTCGTTTCAGGGGTACAACATGATAATTTGATATTTGTATATAATGGGGTTTTTTTAATGTTTATGTTTTATTTTGAGAGAGAGAGAAATAATCCCAACCAGGCTCTGCATTCTCAGCACAGAGGCTGACGTGGGGATCAATCTCACAAACTGCAAAATCATGACCTGAGCCGAAATCAAGAGCCGAATGCTTAACCGACTGAGCCACCCAGGAGTCCTGATATTTGCATATATTGTGAAATGACCACCACAATAAGTCTGGATAACATCCATCACCAGATATAGTTACAACCATTTTTCTTATATGAGAACTTTTAACATCTGCTCTCTTAGCAAGTCTCAGATACATAATACCACATTTTTTAATGTTTATTTATTTTTGAGAGAGAGACAGACTATGAGCAAGGGAGGGTCAGAGAGAGGGAGACACAGAATCCAAAGCAGGCTCCAAGCTCTGAGCTGTCAGCACAGAGCCCAACGCGGGGCTCGAACTCACCAACCGTGAGATCATGACTTGAGCGGAAGTTGGACGTTTAAATGACTGAGCCACCCAGGCGCCCCTAAAATATGGCATTGTTAACTATAGTCGCCATTCTGCACGTCACATCCCCAGGGCTGATTTATCTTGTTTACAACTGGAAGTTTATACCTTTTGACCACCCTTTCCCATTCTACCCACCCTGCAACCCCAGTCCATTCCCTGTATCTGTGAGTTGGGGGTTATTTATTTATTTAGATTTCACGTATTAAGTGAGATCATACAGTATTTGTCTCCTTCTGTCTGACATATTTCATTTAGCATGATACCCTCAAGGTCCATATGTTATTGCAAATAGTAGGAATTCCTTTTTTTCTTATGGTTGAATAACATTCCATTGTATATATATTTTTTTCTTTGTCCATTCATCGTTGGTGGATACTCAGGTTAGTAGCATGTTCTAGCAATTGTAAATAATACTGCAATGAATGTGGGGTACAGATGTTTTTTAATTTTTTAAATTTTTTTATGTTTTTTATTTATTTCTGAGAGAGAGAGAGAGAGAGAGCATGAACAGGAGGGTCAGAGAGAGAGATGGAGACACAGA
>NW_027532208.1:2555193-2562491 GCF_008692635.1 Crocuta crocuta
CAAAGAGACTCCCAAGCAGGTTCCACGCTGTCAGCACTGAGCCCAACACGAGCCTCGATCTCACAACCCATGAGATAGTGACCTGAGCTGAGACCAAGAGTCAGATACTCAGCCAGCTGACCTGCCTGGGTGCCCAACAGATGTCTTTTAAAATTAGCATTTTTTGTTTCCTTCGGATACACACCCAGAAGTGGAATTACTGGATCATATGGTAGTTGTACACCCCAATTTCAAGACTTAGGAAATAAAAGTAAGGTAAAACATAAAAATATAGTCTATTACTAAAATTAATGTTA
Organism: Crocuta crocuta; assembly: GCF_008692635.1. Classification (NCBI taxonomy): domain Eukaryota; kingdom Metazoa; phylum Chordata; class Mammalia; order Carnivora; family Hyaenidae; genus Crocuta; species Crocuta crocuta. The sequence continues at coordinate 2,555,490 of NW_027532208.1, forward strand.
CTTCCTTTTTCTTTATTTTATGGGGCTAGTGGAAAATCTAAAATCAGGGGCAGGTTCTGGCCTTAACATCCTCAGCCGGGTCTCTCCGATGAGCGGGGTGGGTCAGGGAAGAGAAGGGGTGTTTCGCCGGGCCTTGTGCAGATTCTCTCCAGAAGGGTCTACACTCAAACCCATGTTACCAGCCAGCATTCCATTCCTTCCCAAACCTCACTTGGGTCCCTATGAGAAATTCATGCTCCCCTGCCGATACAACCTTAACCTTATTTTAACCCATGGGATTAGCCAAAAGGACCCATACTCACAGGGAGGTGGAAATGACAGACAACAGGGGACCCAGGCAGTAGGAGGGAGCACAGCAGGGGTCCCGGGTCCCACTGACACCAAGCTCTCCCTNCTCTCCTGGATCCTGGGCAGCAAGCACTCTCATGCTGGCTCCAGCCTCACTCTCAGTCCTGGAATTAATAAAAACTCTGAACAGACTGCGGTTTGCAAGTCTGAAAGCTGGTTCCTGCCCACGTCACTGCCCTGGGAAGAGTGGGGCCCAGCTCCTCCCCGGCGCCCCCTCCCTTCCCCCTCCCCAAGGGTGGGGGGAGGCGCAGATGCACCCCGCAGACTCCCCTACCCACATGCAAGCTCATCCTGGGCCTCAAGACCCTGGCCCCGGAGCAGCCCCTCCCTCCACCAGCAAAGGCTAGTTCGGGCCCCTAACCTCTTTCAGCCACCCCCAAAGTATCCCCAAATATCACACACTGGAAGTAAGAGCCTTGTACACTTGCATGCAAGCTTCAAGCCAGTTCTCCTCATGCACCCACCTTCTTCCAAACTCCGGGAGCAGGTGTGACCGGAGATCAGGGAGAGGTAGGGATGGCCCAGGGTCCCAGGGCAGCCCGGCAGACAGCCAAACCTACTAGTCACCCTAAACAGAGCAGTGGGCACAAGTGTAGCGCTTCCTGCAGCAAACGAGGAGAGAGCATTTTGGGTCTGGCCGGCACGGCACAGAAATATACGATCACATTTTATTTATATTTGCAATAACCCTCCTAGGCAGGGATATTTGTCACCATCTGACGGATGATGAATCTGAAGATCTGTGAAGAGGCTACCCCAGTGGAAAGTGCTAGAGTGAGAAGTTAGCGGTAGGTTCGCCCAAGCCAAGTGTGTGACTTGGTGAGAACTCCAGGTGCCCCAGTGCTCCTGGCTGGGGTGGGGGGGGAGGGGGTTCCTCCGGCTCTCTTGCTCAGAGCTGTGGTGCTGTGTTCCCTTCCCTCTCCATCTGGGAACAGGGGGAAAGCTCATAGAGCTTGTGGCCTTGACTTTTTCCCTTCAGAGGCTCTGATGAAGGTGTCAATGTCCCTCTTCAATCCCTGAGCTCCCAAATTTCTCCCCCACTTTCAGGGGCTGGGGAGGCATGACCTACCCCACCCCAGAAAGGTCCCCAAGGTTCTCATCCTGTGTCCAGCAGCCTGGGACCACCCGAATCCTTCTGGAAATGCTGGTCCCAGCTGTTTTGGTGCAGGGCCGCCCCCTTCTGGCCACCAGAGGAATGTCAGCCCCCCGGGCGTTCTGGGTCCTGGAGAGAACAGGCAGTCTGGACTCCCGAGTCTGGTCTGGGTGCTAACCATGCTCAGCACTGAGACAGATAGTGACTGGGTGATAAAGGGAGGCTGGGCCACCTGTCAGTCTGGGTGAAGTCCCCAACTCACCGGTCCCCCACAGAGCACCTGGGGATCCTGCCTGAACTTCACCAGACACTGTGGCCTACACAGGCCTGCGTGTGGGACTGTGACTTTGATCCATGACAAACGGAATCCCTGTGGTGTGTCAGGGTCCCCCATACATTCCCCACATGTCCCAGGGGACAGCACCAGCTTGGTCTTCGTTCCTGGGCGGCCACTCCCCCCGCACCCCGGCAGGGGACTGCCCTTACCCGAGAAGAATGGAGACTTCCAATGTGTCAGGGTCCCTCTTCCTTTCCCCAGATGCCCCAGGGGCAGCGATCTCACCTTCCAGGCCACTGTGCTCCCAGCCCCCTCGATCTCTGGAGACATTGGCCCCAGGCCTCAGACCCCAGACCTGCCCAGCACCCCACCTCCCCATCTCTGGGCAGGGACCGTCCCTGGCCAGACCTGGGGGCGTCGGGGGGAGTCCGGAGGGCCAGGGTGGGGGCAGAGGCGCGGGACAGCTGGCCTGTGTCCCCACGCTGGGCCCGGGGCCCAGCCGGAGGGGCGGGGGCCTGGCCACTCGGGCCTTGGCTGGGGCCGGATTTTTGGCTGGGCTGCGGGGCCCTCCCTCCCGCTTCCTCTCCCGAGGGCTGTCCTGGCAGAGGCCCCCCTCGCACTTTCTGGCGGGAACGGGGCCAGCAGTGAGAGCACAGCTACAGAGGGAAAGCAGGAGAGAGATGGAGGAACTCTGTGTGTGTGTGTGTGTGTGTGTGTGTGTGTGNCCCTCCTTCCCTCTCAGCCGCCGAGGCAGCAATTACGCTTTGGGGATAAAACGAGGCGCAGAGAGCGGACCGGGGCATTTCTCCCCGAGATGGCGGGTCTGAGGACTGCAGCCCTGCGGCCCGGAGTTCTTCTGCTCCTGCTGTCCATCGTCCACCCCTCGCAGCCTGGAGGTAGGCCTCACCCTGCCCCCGGGGTTCGCCGGCAGCCCGAGGGCCTCCCGGCCAGGTGGCTGGACTGGCAGACCAGAGGGCGCCCTTCACCCTGCCATCCTCCAGGGGTCCCAGGCAGGAGCCCCTCAGCCACTGGATCCTCGGAACCCCCCCCCACCAGGGAGCCAGCCCGTGCAGAGGAGGGACCTGTCACACAGACACCCCAAGACTCAGGATGGTCCCAACCGTGTCCAGGTTCTGTGGCCCCAACAGGGCTGAGGACCCCCGCTCTGTCCTGGGAGCTCCCCCCAGTGCGGGGAGGGGGGTCTGGAGCACGTTGGGGAAGGGCTGGTGGGGTGCCAGTGGGTCGCTGGGCACTGGTGGTTTGCACACCTGTGAACCCAGTGGGTGTGCGCACACGCCCCAGGGGGCAGGGATCTGGGCCAGAGGCCAGCTTAGCCGCAGCGAACTGTGTGACCTCAACAGGTTCCTTGGCCCCCGGGAAGCCAGGGACATCTGAGCATGTGTGTGTGAGTGTGTGTGCGTGTAAACCGGTGTGTTCCGTGCATTGGTATGTGAGCATGTGTGTATATGCCCAAATGTGTCATCAAACAGTGGAGGAGAAATCTCTGTTCACAGGTTCATCCCTGAGCAGGTGTGTGTGTGTATGTGTGTGCGCGCACGCACGTGTGTGTGTTGAGGCAGGGGTTGGAGGATATGTGAAAGTGCCTGTTAGCATGTGCAAAAGTCCCACCCGCCAGGCATGTACATGTGGGAAACATGGTCTCCAGGTGTGGATGTCACTGTGCATGTGACTCGGTGCGAGGGGTTAGTACGGAACGCAAATGGGGATCAGGGAAGCTGGGGAAGGTATTCAACTCCTGGCAGAGGGAGGCTGGCGAGGGCACAGGCTAGAGTGGACCTCGGGGCAGTCCTGGGCCACCTGGCGTGCTCTCTGTCACGGGCCACACCTCGAAGGACCTCGGGAGTCGGCCCCTGGGGACCCCTGAAGGAGCTCCTGGCCACAGGAAGAGGGGGGTGCAGACACTGGAGCCATTTGGTGGGGTGGCCTGGGTGGGGTCAGCTCTCCGTGGGAATCCTCCTCACGTTAGGAACTGGACCCTCAGTGGGGGCCCGCGTGGAGGGCGCAGGATGGAGCGGGGCCAGGCGGGAGGGCTGGAGTAAGGGGCTGGGGCTGCAGCACCTGTTTCTGGAAGACTGACCAGCGGGGCAGGACCACACAGAGCAAAGGCTTCCTGCACAGAGGTCAGCTCCCCGCCCGGACTGGGGGGCAGGCAGGGGAGAAGGGGAGGGGGAACGTGCGTAGCATCAGTTGGGCCCCACAGGGGGAGTGAGACAATCCCAGAGGACCAGCCACCCCAGAACCCAAGAGCAGCAGCTCTGGGGCCCCCCAAGCCCCCTCCCTGCCCCCGCAGATGTGACCCCTGAACACCTGTCTCCTCCTATAGCGTGGCACTTGATCCCCTCAAACACCCTGAGAGCTGAGCATATTATCCTCTTTTACAAATAGGGAAATGGAGGCTCAGACAGCCAAAGGCAGTCCCAGGGGGTTGACACCAGCGAGTTCTCTGCCAAAGGATGAGGGGTGGGGGCAGGGCACCGGGCAGCACTTGGGAAGGCGTGCACCGAGGGCTGAGTCCCCTAGAGTGGGCCCACCTTAGAGCAGGTGCCCGCAGTGACACCCAACGTTTAACAGCCCTCATTCTTTTCTCGTGCGTGTAAGTCTCAGCTCTGTCCCGGCTGGAAGAGCAACTGGGTCCCAGGATGGGGCGCGTGAATCCGCACCGTCCATTGGAGGTTTTGCCCAGGGACTGCCAAAATCTAAAGAGGTCGGGGTGTGGAAAGGGCCACACACGTCTACATACACAGAGCCTCCCGCCTGGCTCTCCTGGGGACCCCGCCTTCCCCTGCCCTCCATCAAGAGGATATCACCCCCACGAGTTCCCCAGCCCCCAAAGAAACATATTGCCAGTGGCGGGGGCTCCCCAGGAAAACCGATGCAAGGGTGATCTAGACTCATTCAGGGTGGGTCCAAAGTAGCTCTGAGGACCAGCTGCCCCAAACCCCTATGCCATTTGTAAACCGAGAGAGAGAGGGAGAGAGAGAAATTAAATCGAACAGAATTCTGTCTCCCAGGACCCAGAAATATTATCAGCCTTTTCTTTTTTCTGATTTCAGAACTAAGCATGATTTAGATCGGGGACTGTCAACCCCTGACTGCATGTTGGAGTTAACCGGGGAACTTTAAACAATTCGGGTGCCAGGGTCCCACCCAAGCATTCCTGCTTTCTTTGGTCTGAGGAGGGGACTGGCAGTGGAGGTTTGGTAAAAATCTGCCCAGGTAACTCCGATGAGCCTCCAGGGCCGGGACCTCCGGCTGAGCGGCTAATCCTGCTTCTCCGCCTTTGCTGGGGCCGGGCAGGAGGGCAGACGTGCCCAGGGGAGGGACAGCACAGAGTCACACACTAAAGGACAGATTGTTTTTGAAAAGCCCTTGGCAGGCTTTCTCCATACAAACAAAAAACAGCTTCGTGCGGTCTTATCTGCTCTCCTGCCAGCCCCCCGGACTTGGGCTTGGCAAAGCCCCTTGCCAAGGCCTGCTGGCCCTGATGCTCTCTCCCGAACAGCCTTCTCCACATCTTTGAACCTGAAGCCCGGGGCCCAGGCAGAAGGCCCTGCGTGTGACTGGGGTCAGCTGTGGGTCCTGGGCCAGGCGCCTCATCTCACTGGCTCTTGATTTCCCTGGCTGTAAAATGAGGAAAAACATGCCTGCTCTATTTATCTCCTAGACACAGCGGGAGGGGCCAGCCATGAAACATCTGCAAAGCTCAAATAAGGGGACTGTGGGAATGCCGATTTCTGAAACGATGTTATCTTCTTATTCAGAATGCGCTTCTTTGGGCTGACTGACTCCTAATTGGTGCCCATTTGTCAGGTTTCACTCTTCCACTTGCTCCCACGTTCTGTCTCCTGGGCATAGCCTGTGTGAGTGATGGAGAAAGCAGCTAAGACAGGGGGGCGGGGTGGCCCGGAAGAGTCCCCGGAAATCCAGGAAGGCTTCAGAGCAGAAGTGACATTTAAGTTAGACCTTGAAAGAGAGGCCAGTGTCTGAAGGGCTGACTGTGGATGAGAGATGGGCTTGGGTCCACGGGGCCCCGAGAGGCAGAAGTGGAGAGATGGAGGGGCAAATTCTATCTCAGCAGAAAGACCCCTCCGCAGATAGGGCTGACGGGGTCCGGAGGGGGTGATTTTCCCGTCCCCGGAGGCGTGTGAGCAGAAGCACAGGGGGATGTTTGCGGAAGGAGTTTCCGCCCAGGCCAAGAAGACTGTTGTGATCTCAGCGAGTCTAGGATCCGGATTCTATGATGCAGGAGACAAGTTCCACCCCGGGCTAGCCCGCGAAACGAGCCAAACCCACATAAAACAAGGCAGTGTGTGCTCCCAGCCAGCTGCTTTGGGCCAGCTGAGCAGTGAGAGCCACAGGCCCAGAGAAGGCAGGAAGGGAAGAATTTGAGCTCAGTCTTGGAGGAAGGGCAGGACTCGGGGCGCAGGGAGGCATCCTGGCAGGAGGAGCCCCTCCCGCCGAGGAGGCAAGAAGGAGAACGACCAGCTGGAGCACGAAATGAGGCCACTGCCTGTTTGAAGGCCCTTGACTGACTCCTGTCGTCGTCTGTTCTCACCTCCCCTGCGCTTGTCGAGAGGGGGCAGGGCAGGGATCCTTCACACCCCCCTAAACCTTCTCCATTTCCTCAGCTCAAAATGCCGGTCCAAATCTCTAGCTCCCCCTCCAGGCCTTCGTGGTCCAGGCACAGAGTTTGACAGTTGCTGCTGGGATCTGAATCATGGGGGTGGAGGAGGGGGGATGACCTGGGGGGTGGTCAGGAGGGCTGCAGGGAGAGAGGAAGCAGAGGATGTGGGGGGAGCAGATCCTGGGCAGAGGAAGTAGGGGTTCAGCCGGGACCGAGGTAGGTAGCCCCCCAGGCTGGCTGGGGACAGGACAGGCTGGACGGAGACCCACAAGCAACATCCTCCCCTCAACCTAATCCACTCCTGGTTTATTGACTCCCTACTGTATACCTGGCCCCAGGCACTATCCTGTGCAGCAAAGCATAGACTAAGGGTGACCAGCTTTTCCTTTTTTTTTTTTTTTTGCAATTACTCTGTGCCAGAGCCAGGGGCAGACACGTCTCCTACTTGAACCATCTGGCATTTGACAATTTGCAATAGTCTTGCAAGGCAGAGGTTATCAGTCCCACATTTCCTTAAAGGAAACTTGGGCTCAGAGGGGTTAAGCGACTTGTCCAGGGTCACACAGATGGGAAGAAGTGGCACAGCCAGGGGCCAGATGGGTCTGTCCTGAGCCCCCCCGCCCCCCGCCGCCTCAGTTT
>NW_027532208.1:2562659-2563088 GCF_008692635.1 Crocuta crocuta
AGGCCTCAGTGTTCTGCCTGACTCCCCCCCACCCCGGCCCCCTGCTGCTCCTGCAGTCTGCCATGGAGAGCAAAGAGGTGGGGAGAGGGCACTGTCAGGGAGGGAGAGAGAGGGAGAGAAAGGGGAGGAGGGGGAGAGCCAAGGCACAGAAAGACCTGGAACGCCACTGGGAAAGGCACAGAAGAGACAGTGCTGGAGGCAGGAGCCAAGGGAGGCATCAAAGGCCCAAAGCAGGCTGTGTGCGTGCTTGGCAGCTGGTGACGGGCCGAAGGACTCATTCCCAGCAGGCCCGGCCTCCTGGGGCCACCACTACGTGTCCCTGAGGCTCTGACCAGACTGCTTTGCACGCTCCAGGTCTGGATTGCAGGCCGTGGGGGGCTGCAGGCCCTGAGTATGCGGGGGTGGGGGGTGGAGGGGGGAAAGGGGTGT